>NC_133837.1:7811666-8137500 GCF_047830755.1 Zonotrichia albicollis | reverse complement strand
CTCCTGGTGCCAAAGCACATCCGAGAGCACCATCTCCTGGGCACCGCGGGAACCATCGAGGAGAACCTCAACGAGACGCTGGCCTTCGGCATTTTGGGCTGCCCTGGCTAAAGAGGTCTCCTCGTGGTGGGATCCATCCTGAGGAGCAGAGTGGACACCCCAGAAGGAAAAAAACCGCTGATTTTCCCACTCTAATTCAAGCAAAGCAAGCGTGGGGGAAGATGGACAAGCTTGTGGGGGACGAGGGCAGGGTGAGGGATGGGATGAGGGCAGGGTGAGGGATGGGCAGAGGGGTGAGTGCCCAGCCCCGGTGCAGGACCAGCTGCAGGATGTGCAGCTCACCCCGCGCTGCAGCCCCAGAGGCTCCCGGCACCCCTTCAGTGCCGGATTGCTTGGGCTGACCGACCCCGCAGCATCACATGGGCATGGCAGAACCGTGCCTCCTGTCCCTGTCCCGGTCCCTGTCCCAGTCGCTGTCCCTGCCCCCGCGCCTGACGCCAGCTCCTCGCCCACTCCCGTGCCAAGCGGGCCAGCGGAGCCCTTTAAAGGCAAACGGGTTCCTCTGCATTCACTCCGCGGGAGCTGTCCCTGCCCGCCCCTGCTTGTTCCTCCCTGTCCCAGCTCGTCCCTGCCCGTCCCTGCCCTGTCCCGCTCCAGCCTTTGCTCCAGCAACGCGCCCTCCTCAGCCTCAGCCGGCACCCGCTGTCCCAGGGGTGTCCCCGCGGTGTCCCGGAGCTGTCCCGGGCCAGCCCCGTGCCTGGGCAGAGCCGTGCATGGAGGGGCCGCTGCCCTGGGGCCCCACAGCAGGTAAGGGGATTTTGGGGCCCGGGGTGAAGGAGGGGAGCAGCCATCCAGGGAGCAGGAGCCTGGGTCTGTTCTGTGCCAGAAGGGGGGTCCTGGTGTCCCTGTGGGCGTGGGCGGCGGCCCTACAAGAGAGGGCAGCCCAGCCAGGGATGGCAGAATCCCAGATTGGCTGGGAGAGTGTCCATGGCACAGCCGGGTGTGAGAAAAGGGGAGCAGGCTGGACAGGGGCTGGAAATGCTGCCAGGTCTGAAAAAACCTGCAGCTTGAGGAAGGTCAGGCTCCTGAGCTGGTCTGAGGGCTGAACTGAGTGTGCCCCCTCTCCCTTCTCCTCTCTGCCCTCTCCCTTCATGCCGGGGGAGAGGCAGGGCAGAGCTTCAGCCCCATGGGAGCACCCCACACTGCTCTGGGGCTTGGCTGGGCTGGGCTGGCTCTGCCTTCCCTCCTCTCTGACTAACCCTGGCACAGGCTGGCTGCACCCAGCTCCAGCCTGAGTGTGCCCACAGCCTGGGGATGCCATGGCCTGGCCACCATGGCCTGGGGATGCCATGGCCTGGCCTCCAGCATGGCCTAGCCACCACCATGACCACCACGGCCTGGCCACCAGCCTGGGCCATTCCCCAGCAGCCTGGAAGGAGCCCAGTGTGTCTGCTGCCTGCCCTGGCCATGTCACCTCCCTGGCTGTGTCACCTCCCTGCTCCACCAGCCTGGCTGCTCCAGGCTCCCCCAGGCCCCTCAGAGGTCTCTGGGATGGGAGCAGCTCTCTGACCCTGGCAGGTTTCAGCCTGGGATGGGAATGCCCAGCAGCTGAGCACAGAGGCACTGGTGACACAGTGTGAGCCTGGGATGGCACAGTGTGAGCCTGGGATGGCACAGTTTGTTTATGGGATGGCACGATGTGAGCCTGGGATGACACAGTGTGAGCCTGGGATGGCACGGTGTGAGACTGAGATGGCACAGTCTGAACCAGGAATGCCATAGTCTGTGCCTGGAATTTCTCAGCAGTCAGGGCTCTGTGCAGGGGCTCAGCCCCCTGCCCTGGGCTTTGCCAGCCAGGGAGTTTTGCCCTGCAGGGCTTCGGGGCTGAGACCCTCCATCCATCCCTGCCCAGGGGCTGAACCGTGCTGAGAGTGGCCAGGCCATAGTGGGCACCCACCCATCCCACCCTGAGAGTGACCAGGCCATGGTGGGCACCCATCCATCCCACACTGAGAGTGGCCAGGCCATGGTGGGCACCCATCCCACCCCATGAGGAATTGCCAAAGGGTGAGGACAGGACACAAAATGGCTTCAGACTGACCCAGGGCAGGGCTGGATGGGATATTGGGAATTGGGAATTGCTCCCTAGCAGGATGGGCAGTGCCTGGAGAGCTGAGGGGATGGACAGAATGATCGCTGCCACCCAACCGTGATTAACCCCTTGTGCCCCTCCTCGCCAGCACAGCAGCCATGTCCGAGGCCCCCCCCAGCAAGGAGGCTGCCCCGGCCGAGTGCCCCGTGTGCTACGAGCGGTTCCAGCCCCTGGAGGCCACGCAGCGTCGGCTCAGCTGCGGCCACACCTTCTGCCACGACTGCCTGGTGAAGTGCCTGCTGTCGGCCAAGCTGGGCGGGCACGTCCAGAGCAGCATCGTGTGCCCCGTGTGCCGCTTTGTCACCTTCCTCAGCAGGAAGAAGGTTCTGTGGCTGCCCAGGACCACCGACCCCCGCATGCTACAGGTGCCCCTGGCACAGCTGGCCAGGAGCGAGGCCACCAACACCCTGGAGGTGCCACTGTCCCCATCTTCCCTGGCACACCTGTCTAAGAGTGAGCCCAGCCATACCCTGGAGGTATCCCTGTCCCCATCCTCCCTGTCCCAGCTGTCCAAGAACGAGTCCCCCAACACACTGGAGGTGTCCCTGTCCCCATCTTCCCTGTCCCAGCTGGCCAAGAGTGAGCCCCCCAACACTCTGGTGGTGCCCCTGGCACAGCTGTCCAAGAGTGAGGCCACCAACACCCTGGAGGTGTCCCTGTCCCCATGGTCCCTGTCCCAGCTGGCCAGGAGCGAGCCCCCCAACACGCTGGTGGTCCCCAGCCACTTCGTGGTGCCAGAGCAGAGCGTGGGGCGGGTTCCCCCCGGGGCAGGGCTGGCACGGGAGGCTCACATTTTTGTCATCAGCGAGCACGGCATGCCGCTGCTGGCCGCCCAGCGCTGCGGATCGGGGCTGCCCGGGAGCACCGGGGGGGACACGGCCAGCACAGGGTCGGTGTCGGTGTCATCCAGCCCCGCTCTGGGGCTTCAGTGCTGCCAGTCCCCCATGGCCCTGGCCGTGATGCTGGTGCTGACCGTGGCCATGCTGGCCGCTGTGCTGCCCTGGCTGCTGCTGGTCAGGAGGGACTTGTAGCACGGCTGGGACACATGGGAGGTGTCGCTGGGGCGGGGACACAGCCGGGATGGAGCCTGAGAGCTCCTGGAGAAAGCCCGGGATGGATTCCCTCTCTGAAAGCTCCTGGAGAAAGCCTGGGATGGAGCCTGAGAGCTCCTGGAGAAAGCCTGGGATGTATTCCCTCTCTGAAAGCTCCTGGAGAAAGCCCAGAAGCAGCTCTGGGTGCAGCTCCTCTCTCACCTGCCCAAGGACTGAACGGACTCTCAGATCTTCCCGCACACCTCCAGCTGCTCCCAGTGTCACTGCTGGCACTTTCTGTCCCTTCTGGTTAAGATATGGCAGCCAAAGCCTGCTGTGGCTCCTGCAGGGTGTCTGTCTGTGCAGAGGAGCCTCCTGCACCCCATGGCAGCGCCTGCAGGGTGAGGGGCTGTGCTGCTCCTGCCCAGCTCAGCACCCTGGCACCGGGCACAGCCACAGTGGGGCTGGGCTGCCAGGCTGTGGGGCTCTGGGGGTCCCCAGGCTCCAGGGACATCAGGAACATCGTGATCGAGCCAGCCTGGAGCAGGAACTCACAACTTCCACCCTGGGATGGAGGAACCAGAGCCTGCAGCTGCTGGGCATGAGGGCAGGGAAACCAGAGGATGGAGAGAGCAATGCTGGCCCTGCTGAGCTCCCCTTCCCCCCTTGCCAGCCTCCCTGCAGGGCCGTGAGGTGGGACAGGAGCACTTGTCCCCATCCCAGTCTGTACCTTCGTCACCTTTGTCCTCCTGACCCAGTCCCTGGCCCCATGGGTGCTGCTCTCACTCTGTCACCTGGGAATGTGTCACTTCATGGGCACCCCAGGGTGAGCAGGATTCCCTCACTGTCCCCACAATGTGAGCAGGACCTCTCTCACTGTCCCCCAGGGTGAGCAGGGCGTCCCTGCCTGTCATCCCAATGTGAGCAGGATTCCCTCACTATCCCCCAAACAGGAGCAGGGTGTCCCTCACCATCACCCCAAAGTGAGCAGGATGTCCCTGCCTGTCCCCCACAGGAGGTGGCAGTGGGGCACAGGGCTGGCCCAGAGTTTCCATGCTCCTGAGGGAGTGACAAACACAGCCAGCAGTGCCAGCAGTGCCAGCAGTGCCACCAGGGTGGCTTTAGGACCAGACAGGACTTTCAGGGTAACAAATCAAGACAATGTGGGGCTGGGGAGGGGGAGCAATGCAGGGCAGGGGAGCTGATGGTGTCCCCTGCCATCCATGGGGACACTGCCCTGCTGGCCTGCTGCTCCCTGTGAGGTTCCTGCGCTGCCCCAGCCCTGTCCCAGTGTCCCCCACCCAATCCTGGGGTGCTGTGACCCTGACCCCGTGTGAGAAGTGCCTGAGACACCGCACTGGAATGGAAATGCTGTTTCATAAGCAATGGTGACCTGGTGCTGACGTGTGCCTGCCTCATTATTGAACACAAACCCTGTCATTAATTGTGTCTGGGCAATCAGGGCAGGGTGCCAGGGCAGCAGTCCTGTGTGGGAGGTGTCACAGAGTGGCTGCAGCCCTGGAAATGTTTGGGGGACAGTGGGGATGGAGAGAGCTGCACTGGGGCACTGGGAGGGGCTGGGGGTGTCTGGGGCTGTGCCAGCGCTAGGCACAGGCACAGGGCACAGCCAGGGAGGACAGCAGGGTGTTTTCCTCCCACAGGGTGGCACTGCTTGGCCAGGGATGGTGGGCAGGGCTGGCAGGGGCAGCCCAGAGCCCCCAGCCCCTGCCCTGGGTGGGTGAGGGACAGGAGCTGGGGACATCCTGGGAATTGCTATGCCAGGCATGCAGGGATGGCACCTCCTGAGCTGCACAGTGCTGCTTTGTGCCCAAGGCCACTGTCCCTGTGTCCTCGATGTCCCTGGGTCCTCACTGTCCCTGCGTCCTCACTGTTCCCACATCCTCCCTGTCCCCACATCCTCACTGTCCCCATGTTCTCGCTGTCCCTGTGTCCTCGCTGTCCCCAGCCCAGGCTTTGTGTCCCAGTGCTCCCCAGGGATGTTCTTGCTGTTTGAGGCTGGAATCCTCCTGGATGAGGGAAAGCTGCTCCCAGACCCCCCTGGGCAGCTGGAAAAGCTGCCCTGCACTACTGCAGTGCTGCTGAGGCAGAGCCAGGCCCTGAGACCCAGGGAGCCTGAACCCCATCCAGTGCCACCCCTGGGACACATCCCACTGTCCCAGGTGCTCCCAGCCCCAGTGTCCAGCCTGGCCTTGGGCACTGCCAGGGATGCAGGGGCAGCCACAGCTGCTCTGGGCACCCTGTGCCAGGGCTGCCCACCCTGCCAGGGAAGGGTTTCATCCTCACATCTGCCTGATCCCTGCTCCTGTGCAGCCCCGGCTCCCCACACACAGCTCTGCTGGGCATGGCACCTGGAGCTGCTGGAGATTCCTGGCCACATCCTGACCACATCCTGGCTGCCCTGGGAGCCCCACTGTGTCCCTGTGCCACTGCTGCTGCACCTCAGATGTCCCCTGGGCTCCCAGCCCTCCCTGGGGCTCCCAACAGAGTCCCCTCGGTGCTGAGCTGGTCCAGCTCTGCTCCCTGCATGTGCCACCCCTGTCTCACAGGCGACACTGTCCCTGCCCAGGGTCCAGGCCTGGTCACAGCAGCAGCCAGGGGTCACACGAGGCCATGAGCAGTGACCCGCAGAGCCCATTAGGGCAATCATTGCCTGTCAATTATCATCGATTATTGCCTAATGGGGGTGTGGGGAGGGAGCCAGGGCTGTGCTGCAGCTGGGGGAGGCCGGGGCTGTGCACACAGGGCTCTGCACACAGACCTCAGCTAGTGGCACTGCCTGCAGGGCCAGGGACACTCCCTGCAGGCAGAGAGCACAGCCTGCGCCCTGGGCTGGGGCTGGCACATCCCTGGGTGTCCCCTGTCCCCTCCTGGCCCTGCTCTGCCCACAGCTGGGCTCTGTGCAGCCCCAGGTGTGCCCCAGCTGTGCCCTGCTCCTCCTGGGCTGGTCTCAGCTGGGCTGTGGCTGCTCCCTCACCCTCCTGGCAGGTGCCAGCGTGTGCCATTGCCCTGCCCTCCCCCAGACCAGCTCTGCAGGATGGCAGCAGGCTCCCAGCTCCAGCAAAGGCTGTGTCATGCTTCATTAGCAGCAGGAGGTGGCACTTGGATGGCACAGGATGGCAGGAGTGGGAATTGAGCAGCCCAGGAGTGCTGGCTGGGCAGGCAGGGCTGCAGCTCCATTAGGGAGTGGCCCCAGAGAGCCCCAGATCCATCAGCCAGGCCTGGGCATCAATTATTGAACAGCAGAATCCTCTGAGCTCCTCTGAGCTCTGCTCTGCCCTGCAGAGCCAGCTGGGGCTGGGATGGGATGGAATAGGATGGGGATGGGGATGGGGATGGGGATGGGGATGGGATGGGATGGGATGGGATGGGATGGGATGGGATGGGATGGGATGGGATGGGGATGGGGATGGGGATGTGCTGGGCATCCCAAAATGATGGGTCACGGGGACAGAGGTGGGGGTGGAGCTGTCCCCTGGTGAGGGGCTGATTTCTGTCCCTGTGGCTGTTGGCAGGGGACAAAGCTGAGGTGAACCCCTCGGCCAGGGCTGGAAGGGTTAAATCCCAGCTCGGAGCCCATCCCTGCAGCTGGGCTGGGCTGGAACCAGCTGGGGCCGGGGCTGGGACCGGGCACCCCCTGCTCGGGGTGGGGGACACACAGGAGGGGCTGGGAGAACCTGTTCTCCAGGATGTGCAGATCCTGCTCGTCCCCCAGCCCACAGACAGCTGAGGGGGCAGCAGGAGGAGTTTGGGAGTCCCCTGCTTGTCCCCTGCCCCATGGCTGGCTGAGGGGCAGCAGGAGGAGTTTGGAGTCCCCTGCCAGGTCAGGGGGGTGCACCTCCCAGGCACCTCCCTGCTCTGGGGGCAGCCCTGTTTGCCCATGTTAGGAAAATCTATCCAAAACCATCAGACATTCATGTGCAAAAAGGACAGAGGAGTCCTTTTGGCTTTATTGGAATAAAGGGAGAGGCCATGGAGCATTCCCATGCTGAGCCACCCCTGGGGTGGCACTGAGTGGCTCTGAATCCTCTCCTGGCCTGGCAGCTCTGCTCAGCTCTCAGCACTGGGGTCTCTGAGTGCTCCCTTAGAGGGTGCCTGAACCTTGGCTGAGCAGACCTGGCCCCTCCAGAGCTACATTTCGCTCAGGGAATCCTCTGTCCTCTGGTTGTGCTGTCTGGCTCTCCCATCCGTGCCCAGAGCAGGTCCCAGCCCGGGCACTGGGCTGCACTGGGGGCACTGGGCTGCACTGGAGGCACTGGGCTGCACTGGGCAGTGTGGGCAGCTGGGAGCTCTGATGGGCCATCCCAGCCATGCAGGAAGGGTGGCAGAGCTGTCAGCCTGTCCCTGTGGCTCTGGGACCCTGCTCAGGACAGGGGAAAGAGGCTCTGCTGCCACCAGGCTGGGCCAGCAGCGGGCAGGAGGTGAGAGCAGGCTGATGGGAGAGGGGACAAAGGGGTGTGCATCCTTTAGGGGGTGTCCAGCGTCCATCCTCCAGGGGCTCTCCATCCTTCAGAGAATGTCCATCCATCTATCCTCCAGGGGCTGTCCATCCCTCAGGGGGTGTCCATCCTTCAGACAATGTCCAATGTCCATCCTTCAGACAATGCCCATCCTTCAGACAATGTCCATCCTCCATGGTCTGTCCATCCCTCAGGGTCTGTCCGTCCCTCAGGGGCTGTCCTGAGTGGCTGTACCAGTGTCCCCAGCCCAGCAGAGTGACACAGCTCCCTCTGTGCTGGCTGTGCAAAGGCAGCAGGGCAGAGTCCTTGTGTGGAGCTGCTCCTCTTCCTCTGCTCCTTCCTGGCATCCTCTGCTGTCCTTTCCTCTCTCCCTATAAACAGAGTGAGAGGAGATGTGAATGCTTTAAAAGACCCTGATAAGAACTAAGAAATTGCAGTTCTCCTCAATAAAGAGGTGTGGAATCCAACCTCAGGGACTCAGGGCTCCCTGTCCCAGCAGACAGAGCCCCAGCAGGCTCTGGGGTGCCCAGGGGATGCCAAAGGGATACTCAGGATCAGCCCAGCTCTATATACAAGTGAGGCTGGTGACATTTGGACCAACAGGAGGATTTTCCCTCCCTGTTCCACACTCATGAGCAAACCCTGGCACTGCTGATGCTGCCCTGGTCCCTGTCCTGGTGCCCAGTGAGGGATCCATGGCAGAGGGTGAAGGAGCCCAGAGAGCTGAGGGCAGGTCCAGGACACAAGGACACAGGAGGGGACTCCTGGAGCCCCCCTCAGCATTTTGGGGCTGCAGCATCAGCACAGGCAGCGCTGCTGGCTTTGGGTGTGACTGGGGGGCACAGAGTGGTCAGGAGCAGAGGGAGCTGCTGGTTCCCAGTGCCCACCTGGGCTCTGTGCCATGGCCACGGGGCTGTGCCAGGCCCAACGATCTGGAACAGCCCCCAGGCTGCAGCAAACAGCCCAAAACCACAAAAACCCAGAGGCCCTTGAGTCAATACCTGCCTGGGGCTGGGCCAGTGCTGCCAGTGCTGCTCACACAGGGGACAGGGAGCACAGGGGGCTCACCCACTCCCGGCCTGCATCATGTATGAGGTGTATGAATATGCAACAGGCTGTTGCTTTTAAGGGTTAATCCTTTGTTAACATGGGTCCTTTTTTGGGGCTTATTTTGCCCAGAAAATTGTACCTGGATGTTCGTAACTCTTTGTTTCTGTTGTCTCATATTGTCCTAACCCAAATTGTCCAAATTATTATTACTCTAATTGTATTACTATTTTTATAACCATTTTATTACTATTAAACTTTTAAATTAAAAACAAGTGACTGGTACTATTCACAGTGACAGAGCCCTCAGCTGGGATTTCCAGGCTGCGCTGACTGCTCAGCACTGGCAATTAAAAACCCCCGAGCAAATAAAGGAGGGTTGGGCTGCTGCTGCCCTTCCTCCTCTGCAGCTCAGGATCCCACTGAGGCTTGTCCTGGGCTCTTATCCCCAGGCACATCAAGGAAATGGCTGAAGGACCGAATGCCAGGGGCACAGGGGTGGAAAAACTCCCTGGGAGCTGCTGGGGGCAAAGCTGAGCTCCTGCCTGGGCATCCTGGGTTTTGGAACAGAGAGAGACACAGGGTAACCTGCATCCCAGAAAAACCTGGCTCTGTCCCCTGTGGGCACTGCCAGCAAGAGAGGAAATCAAAGGAAAAATAAGAAAATTATAAAAAAGAATCTCACTGGTTGTGAGGGGCTTTCTAGGGAACTGTGTGAGGCAGTGACCCTGTTGTGGATCACAGGTGGGACATGGCACTGGCCGTGATTTCACTGATTGATTTCACTGATCTCACTGATTTCACTGTTTTCCCTTGTTTCACTGATTTCCCTTATTTCATTAACTCCACTGATTTCACAGGAGAACATCCCTGGGGTGCTGGCAGGAAGGAGGACACCATCCCTGCAGTGCTCTCCAGCACTCAGACATCTCCAGCTCTCCTAAACTTTGGTGCTGCTGCTCCCAGCTCAGCCCAAAGGGAGCTCTCTGAGGTTCCCAGGCTGTGCTGATGCTCAAAGAGAGCCCTCTGAGGTTGCCAGGCTGTGCTGATGCTCTGTGCTCCCCATGCTGCAGGACCAGGCAGGATCTGATCTTTCTGCCCTTTGGGTGTCTGCTAAACCCAGCCAGGCACGTTCCAACCAAGTCTGAGATTAGCAGGGCTTAATCTTAGAGCCAATGTTCAGACCTGGTACCTGTACCCATTTCTGTGTGCTCGGCATTTGTCACCAGGCACCTGCAGCACATCACAGCAGGGACTTGGGGACACAGTTTTCACTTGGATTTGCACTGGTGGTGACAGATCTTGCATTTGGATTTGCACTGGTGGTGAAACAGCTTTCACTTGGATTTGCACTGGGCAGATGTTCCCTGGTGGCAAAAGGCCCCTGGCAGCACTCAGGGTGTGATGGGGGCACACAGGAGCAGCTGAGTGTGCTCCTCACCCCTCACACTGAGGCTCTGGTGCTGAGGCACAGCCTGGATTTTCCTTCTGGCCCTCCCTGTTTGCCCAGGGTGTGTGGCCATGGGTGGCTCGTGCCCCTTGTCCTCAGGGTGTGTGGCTTGTGTATCCTTGTCCCCAGGGTGTATGGCCATGGGTGGCTTGTGCTCCTTGTCCCCAGGGTGTGTGGCCAGGACAAGGCTCATGCTCCTTGTCCCCAGGGTGTGTGGCCATGGGTGTGTGGCTTGTGCTCCTTGCCCCCTGGGTGTGTGGTTTGTGTATCCTTGTCCCCCTGAAGCACAAAGCTGTCACCAGAGAGCAGCAGCTCTGCAGGACCCTTCTCTCCCAGCAGCATCTGATGCTGAGGGACTCCACCCCAGACAGCAGCACCTCCAAAGTGCAGCAAACCCCCTCCCAGAATTAACCCATCTCATCAAACCAGCCTCCTGACCCTCATTAATCCACCCCAGAGCAAAAACCCACTCCAAAACCCACCCTGCTCCTGGGAGCTGCTGCCAGCAGCAGGAGCTGTGCCAGGAGCTCTGCATCCCCCACATCCCACCAAGCATCCCCGAGCTGTGGGTACCTTTCCCCCGAGGCTCCATCAGGTGCCTGGTGCTGTGAGGACCAGCAGGTCCCACCTTGGGTCTTTTCTGGGCGCTCTCCACCCCCTGAGCGATGCTTTGGGTCCTGCCAGGTGCACCAGACCAGGTTCCCACCGTGGCTGGGGGTGTTCTTCACATGCTGGTGATGCTTTGGGTCCTGCCAGGACCAAGATCCTGATGTGGCTGGAGGTGCTCTCCACCCTCTGAGTGAAGTTTGGGTCCTGCCAGGGGAACAAGACCAAGCTCCTGCTGTGGCTTGAGGTGCTCTCCATGTTCTGATGATGCTTTGAGTCCTGCCAGGAGCACAGGACCAATCTCCTTCTGTGGCTGGGGGTGCTGTCCATGTTCTGACGATGCTTTGGGTCCTGCCAGCACCAGTCCCCCCGTGCTGGGCTCAGCTGCACTGCAGCTCCCCGAGGGGCACCTCGATGTTGAAGGTGTACCAGAAGACCCAGAAGACGAGGCTGAAGGCCAGCAGCAGGGCCCCCCCGTAAACGAAGAAGTCCCAGAAGCTGAGGGGAGCGAAGATGCCCAGGAGGAGGAAGAGGAGCCCCAGGAAGTCGCAGATGAGCCCCACCAGGGCGATGGCCGGGCAGTACCCCCGCAGCACCCACCGGGTGCCCATGGTGCCCATGGTGCCCGGGCAGCCCCTCAGGGCGGCGGGAGCAGCATCCCTGCCCTGCCCGGCTCCCCGCACTGCTCCCGCTGCCAGGAGGAAGTGCAAATATCACAACACACCTTGCAGAACAGTCGGCAGCGAGCGCACGATACAGCGTTAACCCTTTCATTGCCCTGCCCCTGCCCGGCCCCTGGGCAGCACAGCCTGGGTGGGGTGCCATGGGAGCCCATCCCGATTCTCTGTGCCCACCCAGGTGCCGCTGCTTCACATCCAGACTATCCCAATGGGGCAAATCTGTCCTGGGGAGTTCCATGGGAGCCCACCCTGGTGCTCTGTGCTCCCCCAGGTGTAGCTACTCCACATCCAAGTCTGTCCTAAAGTTGTAAATCTGTACCTGCTCCAGTCCGAGTGGTGCCATGGCAGCCCACCCTGGTGCTCTGTGCCCTTTCAGGTGTAGCTGTTTCACATCCAAATCTGTCCCAAAGGTGCAAATCTGTCCCTGTCCCAGCCCAGGGGGTTCCATGAGAGCCCATCCTGGTGCTCTGTGCTCACCCAGGTGTAGGTTCTCCCAGTCCAGTCTGTCTCAAAGGTGCAAATGTGCCCTGCCCAGCCGTGCTCCTGCCTCCCAGCCTCATCCCAAATTTATCCCAATCTTATCCCAACTTTATCCCAGCCTTCTCCTAACCTTCTCCTAACCTTATCCCAAACTTATCCCAGCCTTATCCCAACTTTATCCCAGCCCTATGCCAACCTTATCCCAAATTTATCCCAAACTTCTCCCTCTTGTCTCCCTTCTCCCAACTTTATCCCAATTTTATCCCAACCTTATCCCAACTTTACCCCAACCTTATCCCATCCTTATCCCAACCTTCCCCCAACCTTATCTCAACTTTATCCCAACCTTTTCCCAACCTTATCCCAACCTTATCCTGACCTTCTCCCTCTGCCACTCCCAAACACACACACCCACAGCCCTGAGCAAACCCTCTGCTCCCTGAGCAGCTCCTTGCCCTGGGCATCAGGAAAAAGCTGTTCCTTACCCACTTTCCATATGCCCAGCGTCCAGGGTGGAAACAGGGAGGGGTTTTTAGGGTTTCAAACTCACTGTGGGCACTGAGACCGCCTGAAGGGTTTGCTTTCACTGAGCACAGGGAAAGCTGCTGGGTTTTGGGGAGGGATGGGCAAGTGCAGCTCCTCCTGCTGGGATCTCATCGGGAGGAGCAGCAGCAGCACTTTGGGGTGCTCTGGCAGCCTGACTGGGATCCAGGCTCAGGCATGGAGCCAGCCAGAGGAATCTGGGCCACCAGCCCTCTGCAGCCCGAGGCTATTTCCAGGAAAGGTCTGGAAGGTCTTGGGGATGTCAGGAAGGAGCTCTGGAGGTCTTGGGGATGTCAGGAAGGAGCTCTGGAAGGTCTCAGGGATGTGAAGGTGTGATCACAGTCACCAGTGGTCACTTGCTCCCTTCCACACGTCAATGCTTTATCCCAGCAGCTGCACAGACCTGAGTGCCCCAAGGGTGAATGTGCCTGAGATCCTGGGATCGTGGGAGGGGTTGGGTTGGAAGGGACCTTAGAGATCATCAATTCCACCTCTGCCATGGCAGGGACACCTTCCACTGTCACAGGTGCTCCCAGCCCTGTCCAGCCTGGCCTTGGGCACTGCCAGGGATCCAGGGGCAGCCCCAGCTGTGCCAGGGCCTGCCCACCCTCACAGGGAACAATTCCCAATATCCCATCCAGCCCTGTCCTCTTGCAGTGGAAGCCATCCCCTGGGTCCTGTCCCCCATCCCTTGTCCAAAGTCCCCCTCCAGCCCTCTTTGAGCCACTTTAGGTGCTGGAACTCAGGCAGGATGTGAGCTCCTCAGTGAGGGGTCTGCCCCAGGGCTGTGCCCAACTTTGGGCAGGTTTGGTGCTCTGGAAGCCCAGGAATGAGGCAGCTCACACGCCTGGAGCAGGGTGTGCTCCAGCCCAGCCTGCCGGGCGGGTTTGCTGCCCGACCTTTGAGATGCAGGGCAATATTTCCTCTTTCAGCTGCTCTGCACAGATAATGACTTTTGTAATGGATTTCCTGTTCTTTTTATAGCACGAAGGAAGCTGGCAGGCTCATATCTGAGCTTGCTTCAGTGAGACATAATTATGTTTGCTGGAAAACCTGATCTTTTCTCTGAACGTGTTTTTCTTTGGTCTGGTCCAAAGTATCGCAGCAGGATCCAAAGAGGCTTCAGTGGGAGTGAAGAGGAACAGCAGGGAGCAGCCAAACAGGGTCTGGAGGTGCATGGGAGCAGCCCAAGGGTGGGAACCTCCCCATGGGCTGGTCCAAGGTCCATCCAGCCCAGCTGTGGCAGGAGGACGCAGCAGGTGAACCCTCCTGGGTCCTGCTCCTCATGGACTTCTCAGCACCCACCACTGTTAGGTTATGCAGGATAAATGGCACATTCTTCTCTCTTGCTTCTACTATCTCTTGTTTTTAATCTGTTGTCCATAACACCATTTAAATCCACGGATTCTCCTTGTCTGTGCAGCCTCCCACATCCCAGGGAGGTGAAGGTTCCCTGGTGCCACAACACAGAGGCAGAAATTCATTCATTTCCCAGCAGCCCTGTGGGTTTTGCTGGGCCACAGCAGGGTGTGAATTTTATGTCAGCTCCTTAAGAAACCTTTGTGAGGAGCCCTCAGGCTCCAGCTCATTTCAAGAAAAGGATGCAATTCCCATCCTTGGGAGCTCCAATGCAAAATTCCCTCTGTCCCTGGCAGTGATCAGGCATTTATGCCCTGTGCTACCAAAGAGGAATTCCCACTTTGCTCCTGCACTTCCACCTGCAGTTATCCCCCTACTCTTAATCTGACTCTCCTCAATTATCTCCCACCTTTAATCTGACTTTCTCTCAGTTATCTCCCCCTGTTAATCTGATTTTCCCAGTTATCCCCCACATGTTAATCTGAATTTCCCCTCAGTTTTCCCACATCTGTTAATCTGAATTTTCCCTCAGTTATCCCCCTGCTGTTAATCTGAGTTTCCCCAGTGTTCCTGTCCCTTTGCCTCCCTGTCCCAATTTCCCTCAATTATCTCCCACCTGTTAATCTGACTTTCCCACAGTTATCCCCCTGCTGTTAATCTGAGTTTTCCTTCAGTTATCTCCCCCCCATTAATCTGAGTTTCCCCCAGTTATCTCCCCCCTATAAATCTGATTTCCCCCTAACGTTCCTGTCCCTTTGCCTCCCTGTCCCAGCACAGATCTGGGCAGAAAACACTGAACTCCATCTGATGAATCCTCTCCTCACAGGCTCTGCTGGTCCTTGGCGGTTTCCTTTTCCCTGCAGGCTCCATCCTTTTGCCAGGACAGAGCTGTTCCCCCAGCCCTCACCCAGCCCCAGAGCAGCCCCAGCCCCATTCCTGTTGGAATTCAGGACATCCCTCTGGCTGTCCTGGAGTGCCCAGACCCCTGCCAGGGGGCTCAGAGACCCTGGCACAGAGCCCAAGACCCCTGTGCCTTTGATTATGACCCATGGAGCAAATTACTAACCTTATATGAGGATCTGCAAGCCACAGAAGTATAAGTAGAATAATAATCAGTTTGTCACAGGGTAAAAAATGGATTTATGGGGTTTTTGGTATGAGGGTTCAGGGGGCAAGATGGAGTGATCTGGGTGTGTCCAGCCTTTCTCCTTCTTCTCCTTGGCCTCCATCTTCTGCTGTGATGGTGGCACTTTGGGATTGGTTTAGAGTAGAAGTGCACTGTCTAACATAGGTGATAGGTATGGGGAAGTAATTGCAAATATTGTACACGTAGCTTTTAGTATAAAAAGATAACACAGCCCTGGGGCAGGCACACCTTTGTCTTGCTGAGAGGACCTCAGTTGGACAGAAGAAAGAATTTTACAAATAAGAAACAATAAACAACCTTGATAACGAGACCAGAAGAGCTCTGACTCCTTCTTCAAGCGCTGGGCTGGCAGAAGAGACTTTGTGACACATCTCAGGGTCACTGTGAGCAGCAGAAGTCCCAAGACATTCCTTGTCCTGCCCCTGTCCTGGCCAGCCCTCCTGCCCAGTGGGTGCCCCACCACCCCAGGCCCTGTCACCACATCCCCCTCCACCCAGCAGAGATGTGACACTAGAGCAGCCACGTGCAGCTCCCTTGGGAAGCTTTTCCTTTAATGAAACCGCACATTCCTTCTATAAATAAGGTCTGGAACCCAATTCAATTCTTGCTCTCGGTGACGTTTTATCCCAGTGACATTTCAGTGAGTGCCTCCTCCTTGGCCAGGGCCAGCAGGAGCTCCCTCTGTGCTTCTGGCAGTCCTGGGGCAGCCCTGTGGGCAGGCAGCCCTAGCTGGGCACAGCTCTGTGCAGCAGGACCCATCTCCACCCAGGGCAGATCCAGGGTGCCCACCCTGTGCCCACCCCTGCACCAGCTGGCACCTGGGGCTGCCCTCCACCTTCTCCTGGTCTCCCATGCTGAATCCTGGTGCCCACCTGGCTGCAGCTGCCCCAGCAGGAGTTTTGGGGGACCATCCCTGCCCGTGGCAGCAGCAGGAGCAGGGGCTGGGAGCTGTGCCAGGGCAGGACTGCAAACAGCATCGAGCGTGGCACGGCACGAGGGATGGCACAGGAACAAAGAGCTCTGCTGGATCCCTGCCAGGCCTGGCTCAGCCAAGCTGGCACTGCCTGCACAGGGGTGTCTGCACCATCAAGAAACAAAGTTCAGGGCCAGGCTGAGCCTGAGGCAAAGGGATTTGTGTGCTCAAACACTCCTAAATCAGCTGTGCCAGCTGCTGGGATGGGATGTGCCACCTCCAGCTCTGCCCACATGGATCATGAGAGCATGGAGGGCACACCCAGGCACACAGCCCTGGTCACAGACTGGCACCAATGCCAGGGTGAGCCTGAGCTCCCTGCCAGCCAGGATGGGGACACACAGAGGCTCAGCTCTCAGGTCCCTGAGCGGGGCACAGCTTCAGGCAGAGGTGTTGGAGTGGCAGAAATGGGGGAGTTCATCAGGGAGGGCCAGGGGAAGGCTGAGTGCGGGGAGGGAATCAGCCCTGAGCTCCCACAGCTCACACCATTCCCAGACACATCTCCCTTGTCCCTGCCCTGCCAGGTGTCTGGAGCAGCAGGGGCTGGGACCCTCTGTAGGATCTGAGACCTTCTGTAGGATTTGGGACCCTCTGTAGGGTTTGTGTCCCTCTGCTTCTACTGTGTCTCCTGCTGCTGTGCAGACCCTCCAGCCCCTCTGGCAATTCAGGGAGCTGGGAGGAATTGTGGCTCCTCTCCCCTCTGCTGGTGGATCCTGCAGAACCTCCTGGGGGATCTGGGTTCCTTTGGGGTTTTGCTTCAGCCCAGGCTCCTCTGGGGCTCTACTTTACCCACTTTGTGCTCTTGGGTCACTCTTTGGACAGGGGGGTGATGCAGAGACCTGGGACCTGTCTTGCTGGGCTCAGCTGGAAATTCCTGCTCCTTTTTCCCTGGGATGACGTGGATGGAGCACAAAGTTCATTTTCACACTGGAGGGAAGCCACTGACGGGGGTGAAATCCTCTGGGAAGTACAAGAAAATGTTTGCTCTCAAGGCTGATCAACACGGGCTGGAGGAGGGCAGGGAACCTCCTGGAGGAGCTCCTGGCTGCCCTCAGCGGTTGAAGAAGAAGGACTTGAGGCTCTGCAGGAACTGGGACTTCTGCCTCTGCTTCTGCTTCTTGCGGATGATGGGGATCCACACCAGGCCGCACACCAGGAGCATCAGTCCCAGGGACAGGAAGGCCGGGCCGGACATCTTGTAAACCTTCTTGTGCTTCTCGAGGAAGCAGGCCAGGCTGGTGATGACCACCCCGAAGAGGAAGATGGCCACTCCCACGGCCACTACCACCAGGGGCTTGCGGTAAATGTCCCACCTGCTCCTGGGGGTGCTGCTGGTCCATACGGACTCGCTGCGGGAGGAGCTCATGCACAGCGTGCTGCCCGTGCTGCTGGCCATCAGCTCCCTGCCCTGGGGACACTGCTCGCTGCCATCCGGGCTCCTGGCAGGCACCTCCATGGTGCTGGGAGCAGGAGGACACCTGGAGGGACAAAAGAGAAAGCAGGGCAAGGGGTGGAGGGAGTTGCAGTTCGTTTGGGGGTCCCCAGGTGTAGGAGCGTTGGGGGTAGGATGGTTGGGATGGATGGAGATGAGAGGTCTCTGAAGCCAGAGCTTGGAACTTGGGGTTTATTGCAAAGGGCCTGTGGTTTATTCAAAGGGCCTGTGGTTTATTCAAAGGACCTGGGACCTGCTGGGAGCTGCCAGGCACAGCTCAGAGCAGGCCCCAAAGAGGGAGAGAGGGGTAAAGAGAAAGAAGGCAAGAGCATGAGAAAGTAAAAAGACTAAAGAGAGAATGAGGTAAAGAGAGAATGAGAAAGTAAAAGAGAGGATCAGAGGGTGAGGTTCCCGTTACAATGCAATGAATCTTCTTCTGGTCATGGAACTTGTGGTTTATTGCAAAGGGCCTGGGTGCAGGGCCCTGCTGGGAGCTGCCAGGCACAGCTCAGAGCAGGCCCCAGAGAAGAGAGGGGGAGAGAGGATGAGAGGGTAAGAGGGTAAAAGGGTAAGAGAGTAAGGTTCCCGTTACAATACCATAAATCTTCTTCTGTGTTGAATATTCTGATTCTCACTGACCAATCTGGTACAAGATACAAATCCTATAGGATTTCCATACAGCCTATAAGAATCATTACACCACCATACTGTGTAACCCTTAAAAACCCTAAAAACTACTCTTTGGGCCCCTTCTGCCAAGCTAGGAGGGTCTAGCTTCGGCAATGGGATTACAGATCCATGATACCTCAGGGGAGGATCAGGCTTGAAATAAACTCTACATTTTTGGAGGGTGAGGCTGAGCAAACCATTTAACTGAAATGTAACACCACAGGAGGATGCTGGCCTTTGGTCATCAGTGAGCGCAGCCCAGATGGAGGTGCAGGAGGTTTTGGGGTCACTGCAGGGAAAGGGGAGCATCACAGCCATGAAAGGGTGGAGCAGGCAGTGGGATCCTGCAGAGGGATGGGCAGAAGGATGGGCAGTGCCACCACTGCAGTTCCACCACTGCAGTGCCCAGCACAGCTCTCCCCAAGCACCACACTGTTGCAGACATCTTTTCTGAAAAATCCTTTTCTTAGGATTTTTCCTCCTGAGAAGCTGAGAGGCCTCTGGAACAAAATGTAAACAATGGTTATCTGCTGCTGTGGAATGCAACAGGTGCATCTGGGATTGGTCTCATGTGGTTGTTTCTAATTAATGGCCAATCACAGTCAGCTGGCCTGGACTCTCTGTCCGAGCCACAAGCCTTTATCATTCTTTGCTATTCTATTCTTAGCTAGCCTTCTGATGAAATAATTTCTTTCTATTCTTTTATATAGTTTTAATGTAATATATATCATAAAATAATAAATCAGCCTTCTTAAACATGAAGTCAGATCCTCATCTCTTTCCTCATCCAAGAACCCCTGTGAGCACCGTCACACCACACAGACCTGTAGCCCCCTGGGCTTTGATCCAGGGCAGGGACCCAAACCCCCTGCAGCCCCTCAGGTCTGGGTTTGCTCTGCTCAGCAGGGCTGGCACTCCAGGAGATGCCACCACACAGGTGGTGCCAGGCTGGCCGTGCTCCCAGGTGGGCAGGAGGTGACCCCAGAGCCCTGTCCTGGAGCTGCTGATCCATGTGGGAGCAAATTCCATCTCAGGGCAGCCAGGCTGAGGCTGCAGGGCTGGCACAGCTCCAGGGCTGGAGGAACCTGCCCAGAGCTGGGCTCAGTGCCCACCTGGGGCTGCTGATGGATGGGTGCCAGCCAGCACCTCCCTCCCTCCTTCACCTGTGTCCCTGCCAGATCCGTGGTTACTCTGAGGAGACACAGAGTAATTTTACAGTAATTTTACAATTATTTTACAGTAATTTTACAATTTGGTCCCCCCAGCACAGCCACTGCTGCAGAGCTGGTGTATTGACATCTTTTGGGGTGTTTCAGGATGTTTCTGTCGGGCTTGGACAAAGAAGCACCAAACAAAAGCCAAGAACAGTGCACAGGGTTTGCAGCACTCCTGTCTGGAGTTCTCACTGCTCTCTGTTGAAACAGGAAACAGGGAAAGGGCAAGGGACACATTTCTGATAGAGAATCCCAGAATCCTTTAGGCTGGAAAAGCCCTCTGAGCCCTTCCAGCACCAGCTGTGCCCCATCCCTACCCTGTCCCAGCCCAGAGCACTCAGTGCCACCTCCAGAAATTCCTTGGGCACCTCCAGGGATGAGCACTCCAACCCTCCCTGGGAATTTCCAGTGCCTGAGCCCCCTTTCCATCAGGAAATTCCTGCTGTGCCCACCCTGAGCCCCCAGCTGCAGCTCTGCAGGGAGATTCCCAAATCCTGAGTAATTCCAGGTGCCCCCATCTGCCTCAGAGCACTGCTACCTTCTGCTCCCCCTCTTCCAGTGCACTCCAATATTCCCTGACATTTCATCCTGGCATTTCTTGTCTTTGTCCTCCTAAGGTGCATCACAGAGAGGTTTTAGGACCAAGCCACCATCTAATTTTAATTTGGGTTTGTGCTCGGAAGTTTGCTTTGTTCTCTGGAATAATCCCACACCTCAGCAGCCCAAAACTCCCTGTGCTGTTCCATCTTTCAGCCATCCCATTCCCTGTGTGCTGCCACCCTGATTGTGCACCCAGGGCAGCAGCTCTGCCCCTCTGTGTGCACAGCATTGATGCCAGGCTGCTGCAGGAACCAGAGCTGCCTTTCAGCTCTGCCTTTCCACCACAGAGGATTTATTCCCCCTTTCATTTCCTGGCAGAACCACCCCTCTCACCACAATTCCCAGCCCCTGCTCATTTTCCCAGCACTTCCTGGCACAGCCTGGTTTGCAGCCACCTTTTGCCACTGCTGGCTGATGAAGGATTTCACTCCCTGCCCGGAGGGAGGATCTGCAGCTCCTGGGAGAGCTAATGCAATTCCAGCGGCTGCTGTGCCCCTGCTCCATCCCAGCCCATCACAGATGTGCTCTGCATGCACGGAGCAGCCCGGCAGCAGAGTACTATCGGGTTTCTCCCGGATTTTTAGCCATTGTTGGAAGCAGACAATCAGCAGATGAGTCTTTGCTGCGCTGAGAACGCCTCCAGAGCACGTCTCAGATTTCACATCTGGTGTTCTGGAGCCCTGGGCAGCTCTCACTGCTGGGGTCTCTCCTTCCCCTCTCCCTCAGGGAGACCCTCCTGGGCTTCTCCTCCCTTTGCTCTCCCAGTGCTTTGTGTGGTGAGGTTTGGGCTCTGAACTGGGAAATCTCGGGGGGCTCCTTGCTGGGGAAGGAGTTTTCAAGTTTACAATGAATTTTCATTCTCAGGAGGAGTTCAGGCTCTCTGCTCCTGAGTAGATGTAGATTGTTATGGGGATTAAACTGACTAGGAAGGAGGTTTCGACTGTGTCTGTGGCAGTGTTGGGGATGTTCTTGAGGTTATCAGATACGAGCACAGCCCAGCTTTGGTCTGCAAAGATCAGCTCCAGTGCCCTGCAGTGCTTGAGCTGGGACCCAGAGGACTGGTTTGTCCTTCAGCAGGGGCTGTGCCCAGCCTCGCACCCCAACCTCTCTGGGTCCAGCTGGGACTAAAAACCCTGGGGAATGGAGGAAAAGATTTCCCTGCTGCTCTGGCGTGCCTCAGTTGGGACTCTTGATCTGGTCCTGGTGTTGTGTCAGTGCAGGAGCCCCAGAGGACAATGTCAGTGCAGGACCCCCTGGCTCTGTGTGTGCCAGCTGAAGGGCTTTGCTGCTCTGGGGGATCCCCTGTGCCCATGGGACGGGAGGGGAGGAGGCTGCTGCACTCAGGGACCTGCACAAACCCAGCAGAAACTTCTTTTGGGATGTTCGTGCTGGCCAAATTTCATCAGGAGTGGCTCTCAGTCAGTTCCAGGGAGAGAGAGGAACATTCAGGGACCCAGCCTGCCCAGGGTGCCCAGGAAAGCCAGGAAGGTGGAGATGGAGGTGAAGATGAAGGCCCCGTGCAGAGCAGCCCCACAGCCCCCTCTAGCTGGGGCACTGCCCATGGGGAGGTGCTGAGGGCACAGCACCCAAACCCCCACAGGGAAACAGCACCAAAGGCCTGGGAGGGAGTGCTGAGCCTCTGCCCATGCTGTGCCACTGCCCACCCTGTGCCTCTGCCCACGCTGTGCCTCTGCCCATGCTGAGCCTCTACCCACGCTGAGCCTGCTGTCCCTAGGGGTGGTGGCACTGGCAGTCCCTGAGCAGGCAGAGTGACCCCAGCACTGCCAGCCCCGAGCAGCCCCAGCCTTGTGCTGCTGTGGGCTCTGCTGGGCTCAGTTAGGAGGGGACAGGCCAGGGAGGCTGTGGGTCCCAGGGGTGGGTGCTGAGCCCCTTTCCTGTCCCCGTGCCCCTGCTCACCCCAGAGCCAGGAGCAGGCTGACAGTGCCTCCATGGGCAGCTGTCCCTGCAGAGAGGCTGCTGCTGCCCCGAGACCCTGCGGGGCGTCAGAGCATCTCACCTCCCCTACACACCCCACAAACCCCCTGGGATGGAGCCAGAGGCACAGTCCCCTTGCTGTTGGAGTGCAGCAGGGCTGGGCTGGTGCCTGCATCCCTCAGGAGCAGCTGGGATGGCCCAGAGCCCTCAGGGACAAATTAGCACCTGCTGAGCCTTTGTGGGGCTCAGGCGGGGATGACACCACCTCGCCCTGCTGGACCCCGTCCCTCTCCACCCTGGGACACCCCTGGTACTCACGTGGTGGGCAGGGAGGGATGGATGGCTGCAGCAGGAGCCCCTTGTCCACGGGCAGGCTCAGCTCAAGCCCCTCATCCCTCTGGGTGGTGTCTGCTGGGCTCTGCTGGCTCTAATAAACAATGGAGCATCCCGGCTCCGATGATCTCACCAGCCCATCAGGACAGGCTTTAACCCCTTGTGTTCCTGCCCTGGCTCCGGGCTGGGAGGGCTGCAGGGGAGGCTGGGGTGGGAGGCAGGGCAGGGCCTGCAGATGGAGCCCAGAGCTGGGGCTTGGTGCTGATCCAGCCCTGGATCATCAGCAAGTTCCTGAAACATCTCTGAAGTGCAATTTCTGCCCTCTCAGAGCATGGAATCGTAGCCAGGGACTGCAAAGTGCTTTGAAGCTCATCAGAGGCATTAGAGGGATGCAAGGTATTAGCAATTATCTATTAATTAACATCCTGAGTCCATTACAGAGAGGAGGATGGGAGCAGAGAGGTGGTTCTGGAAACACTGCTTCCTTCCAGGAGCCCCCAGGCTCAACCCCCTCCCACAGCAGTGAGGACCTGCCTGGAGCAGGGAAGGACCCAGCAGTGCCATTGCTGCTGTGCAGGGCTGGAACCTCCATCCCTGAGGGGCCTCGCTGGGCTGAGGCAGTGAAAACCCAAATCTGAGCTGCACCAAAGGCCTGGCTGGAGTGGGACAGGGTGTGGAGCTCTCCTGTCCATGTGCCTGACCCACAGAGTCTCGGGTTGTTGTTAATCATTGCTGCCCCGAGATGTGCAGGATGTCTCTGCTTCGGCCTGCACAACTGAAGAACGAGTCTGGACTCTTCACTTTTCAGTCTTGAGGTTGTTTATTAATTCTTATCTATAAAATTTTCTTTCTGCCCAGCCGAGATCTGCTCAGTGGGGCAGCCACAGGCACTCTGTGTTGTCCTGTTATACTACAAACTACGTATAACATACTTACACTTAATTCCCAATACCCATCACCTATGTTAGACAGTGAGCTTCTACTCTAAACCAATCCCAAAGTGCCAACAACTTTAGAAAATGGAGAACAAGAAGAAGAAGAAAGGCTGGACATGCCCTGATCCCTCCATCTTGTCCCCATAACCCCCATAACAAAAATCCTAAAATCTACATTTTCACCCTGTGATCATTTTGTTATTACAGCATTCAAACCTTTGTGACTTTCATGTCCTCATCCAAAGCTGGTAACTTGCTCCAGGGGTCAAAATCAAATCCCCAGGTGTTCTGGGCTGTGTGCCAGGGTCTCCGAGCCCCATGGAGGGGTCCTCAGTAACTCTGGACACCCAGAGGGATGCACTGAGTTCTGACAACAGGGGTCCCGGCGCTGTCCCCGTGCTCTCCCTGCTTTGTCCCGGCTGCCACCCCGCGGGCACTCGGAGCGGGGCTGCTGCAGGTGCCAGGCGGTGCCAGCAGGTGCCAGCAGGGCCGCGGGTAGAGCCGAGCCGGCAGCAGAGCGAGCCGAGCCCAGCGCAGCCCCACGAGCAGCAGATGGTGCTGTTGCACTGTAGGATGATGCTGCAGGGACAGCAGAATCCCGAATTCCAAATCGGGAGAGCTGCGCCCATCTCAGGGCTCGGCCAGGGGTACCTGGATCCCAAAAATCCTTCTGCAGACCCTCTGCCCCTCTCCCCAGCGCTGCCACTGGAAACCTGCAGTGCTGTGGGCTTTGCTGGAGCAGCAACCCCATCCCAAGGGTTCCCTGCATCCCTCCCACAGCTGTCCCATGGCAAAGGGAATTTATTGTGTTTTTTAAATTTTTTTTTCTTGACTGTAGAGACAATAATGAAGAAATCCCGGGATAAAGGGGCAGGCAGTAAAACTTGGATGAGTTTCTGTGTCCAGTTCTGGGTTCCTCGGCACAACAAAGACAAGGAGCTACTGGAGAGGGACTACAAGGATAATTTGGGGTCTGGAGATTCTCTCTGACAAGGAGAGACTGTGGGAGCTGTGGCAGTGTCACAGACATATTTTCTATCGTTTCCTTAGGATTTTTTCTCCTGAGAAGCTGAGAAGCCTCAGGAACAAAATGTAAACATTGATTATCTGCTGCTGTGGAATGCAACAGGTGCATCTGGGATTGGTTTTATGTGGTTGTTCCTAATTAATGGCCAATCACAGTTAGCTGGCTTGGACTCTCTGTCCGAGACATAAACCTTTGTTATCATTCTTTCTTTTTCTATTCTTAGCTAGCCTTCTGAAAAAATCCTTTCTTCTATTCTTTTAGTATAGTTTTAATGTAATAAAATAATAAATCAGCCTTCTGAAACATGGAGTCAGATCCTCATCTCTTCCCTCATCCTCAGATCCCTGTGAACACGGTGACAGCAGGGGACAGATTTAATGGCAATGTCCCAGAGGTGCTGCAGAGCCACCCCAAAGTGAGACCCCCATGCCAGGGTCAGTGTGTCCCCAGTGTCACACTGTCCCTCGTGGCACCAGGGGCAGCAGGAGGGCTTCAAGCAGAGCAAGGCAGAGGTGCCATTGCCCTGCCAGCCCCATGGGGACCCTGGGGACAGCTCCAGGCTGTGTCCTCAGTGTGGCTGAGCTGAGAGGGGAGAGGAGCTGAGCTGGGCCAGGTGCTGCATCCTCCAGTTCAGCATTTCAGCCCTGCAGCCCACAGGGAGCTGCTCTTTATGTTTGAATTACTACAGGGGGAGAGATAACAACTCCATAATTAGGTTTGCACCTTTGAAATCTTATGTTTCTTTTGCAGTTTGAATATTTATGCAATCACAGAGCTTCGCATGTCCCAGTTCTCCACATTATTTATTTATGTTCAACAACGACTGCACTTGTTAAATCACAATGTTTTCAATAAAAAATACCAAAAAGGAAGAATAAAAGACTCACCTCAAGCCCAGAAATATTTTTTCTCTCCTCTCCCTCAAGCCTCAAGCCCTTACCTTGGATGCTTTCTGTTGGAAGCCCTGGGGATCTCTTAGCTCCAAACTCATGATGAGTTGTACAAACACAAATCATTTGTTCCTCTAAAGGAGAAGAAGGCTGGGCCAAAGTGGGAACTGAGGATTGCATGCTGAAGAAATCAAGGCTAATATCAGCCTTCTGAGAACTTGGAGCCAAATTCTCATCTCTCACCTCGTCCTGGGGACCCTCAAACACCACAACACCTCAAACACCCATCCTCACTCATCCACAGCCTCTCCCCCCCTGCCCACCCACGAGGGAGCAGCCAAGGCAGCACTGGGAGCATCAGGGATTGAGATTATTTCTGTTTGGAGCTGCTCTGGTCATGGATTAGGGATTAAAATAAATGTAGGTGAGGACATTGGCAGGGATTGAGATTATTTCTGTTTGGAGCTGCTCTGGTCATGGATTAGGGATTAAAATAAATGTAGGTGAGGACATTGGCACAGGTTTCTTGCTCTCGGGTATGTGGCTGCAGGAGGATGTGGCTGCCTTCAAGTGTCTCCTGTATTTATCGCTTTAATCACTTTTTTAAGCATACATGCTTTATTGTTTTATTGATTGGACTGAGCTTTGAATAATCAATGTGGCTTTAAGAATTCACTTGGAATGACAGAATTGCAATTAAGTAGAGTATGTGGAGAGAGCCTTAACCCATCTCATTAATTAATGAGGTCACTTTTTTCAAGTATTTCATGGGAGCCCTTGGGAAAAGAAGATAGCAATTTATTGTAATCCCTGGAGAGGTTTTTGTCTCCTTCCTCACGCAAAGCTATCTCAGACTCCCTGCCCTGTGCCAGTGACCTCTGTGTGTCCTCCTGCAGCTTCTTTGTGCAGCAGAGAACAGGATCAGGGTGAAAAGGAATTTCAGCCTGTCCAGATGTCAGGGATTTTTCCTTTGAGCAGCCAAACCCCTGGAGTCCACAGCTCTGGAACCAACCCTTCCTCCTGTCCCCTGACACATCTCTGTGGCAGCTGTGACCTCAAAAAGTCTCAGATGTTCTAGGTTCTGCAGCTTTCGTCACACTTCTGGAAGGAGTGCCTGGCCAGGGGGAGGCTCTGGATCCCACAGAGCAAGGCAAGGGTGGTTTGGGGCAAAATCTGCCCTGGGAAATGAAATAATGTGGTGGTATTTGAGAGTCCCCAGGACGAGGGAAGAGATGAGAATCTTGACTCCATGTTTCATAAGGCTTATATTATATTATATTATATTATATTATATTATATTATATTATATTATATTATATTATATTATATTATATTATATTATATTATATTATATTATATTATATATTACATTACATTATGTTATTATATTATATTGATATATTAAAACTACATTAAAGAAAGAGAGAGGAGACATCAGAAGGTTAGAAAAGAATGAATAATAAAAATCTCAGACTCAGAGAGTCTGACGCAGCTGGCTGGGATTGGCCATTAATTAAAAACACTTCACATGGAACCAATCAAAGATGCAGCTGTTGGTAAACCATCTCCAGACCACATTCCACAGCCCTATCAGATAATTATTATTTATATTTCTTTTCTGAGGCCTCTCAGCTTCTCAGGAGGAAAATCCTAGTGACAGGATTTTAATAAAATATGTCAGTGCCAAGAGGATTCTGGCAGGCTGGGCAGGCAGGGCTGGGGTCAGGGCAGGGCCAGTCCTGGTTGCCAGCCTGGCTGGCACAGCTCAGCAGCTGCTCTGCTCCCTCTGCAGATGGAAAGCCAGGCACAGCACATGGAGGGCTCCTGTAGCCAGGGCACCATTTGGGAAAAGTGATTCATGCTTCTATCTGCAAATAAACCCCTGCTCTGTCTTTGCCTGCACTCTGCAATCTGTGAGTGCCTCAGGTAGGAAGAAAACTGCTGAGAGTTCCCAGGAAGGTTTCCAGAGCAGGAGGTTTCACAGCAGTTCTGTGCTGCTGCTCCAAACAGCACAGCCCAGCCTCATTACTCATCCTCCCCTTCCACAAAACTCGCTCCCCTCCTTCTAATAAGGAGCATAAAAAGCACTATTTTGGGCTTTTTCAGCGCATTGCTCATGATTAAAGAGATAGTTGGGAATAGTCTGTGATGTTGAGAAGTCTCTGTATGACATATTGAGCAGTGCTTAAGAAAGAAAGCCAAGAGTGTTTGTGTGGCAGAAATGGGGCTGGCCCAGGAGTGGCAATGAGGAGAAGACAGAAAGCAGCAGAGGCTGGTGACTCATGGGGAGAAAATGGTTCAACCTGGGCCAGGCTGGGATGGGGAAAGTGTCTGGGTCAAGCTGGGCCCTGTCTGCTTTGTGAAGGGGTGGTGTTGTGACACCTTATTCTGAAAAGAGAATTAGCAGAGTACTTATTGATATAAAACAGTAATTTAACAAGGTTCGGTGTCAGGATCCACTTGATTATTTACTGGCAGAGGACAGGCTCAGGCAGAACTGTCAGGGAACCCCTGGCATGTCCCTGGGCAGGTCCTGAGTGGTGGTGGCTCCAAGCAAGGCCTCCAGAAGTGCCACCAGACACGTAGTGACAGTGAACCTTCAGGTTTAGGAAAGGAAATTGGCTGCTAACAAGAGGATTTGGAAGTGTTGCTGCTTGATTTCCGAGAACACTCAGGGATGTTCTACTGGCCAAATGCATGGCTGGATGGAATTTGATGGAATTGTGACCCTGCTGACCCTGGAATTGTGTCCCTGCTGTCACTGGAATTGAGTCCCTGGTGACACTGGGATTGTGACCTTGCTGACACTGGAACTGTGTCCCTGGTGGCACTGGAATTGTGTCCCTGCTGTCACTGGGATTGTGACCCTGGTGGCACTGGAGTTGTGTCCCTGCAGAGGTGGCACTTGGTGACAAGGTGGCCTTGGGTCCAAGGCTGAACACAGTGACCTTGGATGTCATTCCCAAGCTGTGATCCCAAGGTTTGGAGAAGCCAGCCCTGTGCTGGTGTCCCAGCCTTGGTCCCACCTTGTTTGTGGAGCAGGTGGCAGCTGTGGGACCTGGCCTGTGGGACAGGGCTCTGCCACAGCAGCCATGGCTGATTCCCTTTGATGGTTCCCTGCCCCAGACAGCAGTGATGGAACCAGCACAGCTCCTCCTGCTCTGGCTGCCTGGTGCCACCAGAGCAGCAGCTGCTGCAGGCTGACACACTTTGCAGAGGGAAGGACTGGGGAGAAGCTGAATAACAATGAAAACAACAATAAAAATATAAATTATATTAAAAATTTAGTTATTAAATTAATTAGTTATAATATATTAATGCTATAGATAAATATAAATAAATATTAATACTATAGATAAATAGATTTAGCTATAAAATTAATTAATCATTAAATTAGTTTATAAAAATGAATACTATAGATAACTACAAAGAAATATTGATACTATAGATAAATATATTTAGTATAAAATTAATTATTAAATTAGTTAATTATAAAAATGAATACTATAGATAACTATAAAGAAATATTGATACTATAGATAAAAATATTTAGTTATAAAATTAATTATTTAATTTATTAACTATAATGATATTAATATTATGGATAAATATAAATAAATATTAATACTATAAATAAATATATTTAGTTATAATTAATTAATTATTTAGTTAATTAATTATAAAACATTAATACTATAGATAAATGTAAATAAATGTTAATACTATAAATTGGTATGTTAATTATAAAATAAATAAATTAATTATAAAAATATTAATACTGTAGATAAACATAATTCAATATTAATACTATAGATAAATATAAATAAATATTAATTCATGGAGAATTACAATTCTCCCCGAGTCACTCCCAAGCCCCTGAGGTTTATTGATGGCCATCAGAGGATTAACCAAGTGCAAGGGGGATTTTTGCATGTTTATTGTGCAGGCACACACTCCTCTCACTGAGGTGACAGGATGGGTGATAAATGGCAAATATTAAACACACAGTGCAGCTGGAGGAGCCATCCATCTCCTCTGGGAAATTGGCTGTGTTAGGGAAGGGGAAGGCAGGGAGCAGGCTGGGCTGGGGAGGGACAAGGTCTCCAACCCTACTGATCCATGGGGATGCTCTCTGGGCAGCCTGGCCCAAAGGTGTGGGGATCCATAAAATTAGAGGCTTTGGGAAAGCTGCAAAAGGCCTCAGAGACAGCAGAACTGTGATTGGAGCTGAGCAGCAGCCATGAGATTGATCAGCAGAAAAATTATTTAAATAGAAAAGTAATGATGAATAGAACAATGGCCTGTGTATTAACCCTTGTCTAGAATAACTCCCTAAGCTACAGAAATGTTTATCTAGTGAGATATTGGGAAGTTCAAAGCTCAATAATGGAGCTCTGTGCATTGTATCTTAAGGCTCATAAGCAGGTATTGTATTTGAAATAAGCAAGCATTGTTTACCCAAAGGTACCTGTGCTTATAGTGGTTGGATGGAACTACTGTCAATGTGCTTTTCTTTGTGTGATTGGTCAAAAAGCTTTTAAAGTGAGTTGTGACATTGAGTTCTGTGTCTGCTGCCTGGGATGTGAGCTGATGGCATTTTCCCGTTGTCATAACCATGGCATGAGACTGATGCTGGAAAATAGAACAGTTCAAGGCATGTTCTCAGCAGTTCATCCCATTTGTGATTTGTAAATAGACCCCAGCTGGCAATAAAAGGGACTCAGGGCTGCTGGAGAGCCTGGCTGAGATGTGGTTCCTAAAAGGGAGAGCAGGAACTGCCTCAGTCATGGGATAATTCAGGTTAGGGGAGAGCTGGCTGGCAAAGATCTGCCTCCCTATCTCCACCCTTTCCTGCTTTCCTATCACTTCCAAGTCCCACATTTCCCAGGTATTTCAGCTGGTTTATCATCCTGGATTGCCTTTTCTCCCTGTTTATTTCCTGCATTTCCAGCACACATCCATCAGAAGCCTGTGGAAACCAAAAGCAGGTCACTGGGACAAATCAATTCTCTGTGTCCTCTGTGCTCAGACTTTATGACAAGTGGCTAATCATCTTTGATTCCTCTGCTGCTGCTGGTAATGACATTAGCCACGATTAACTCATTTAGCTCATCTGTGGATTTAATATCCAATTCACCAGCACATCAGAAGGGAGCAGGCTGAGATGCTCAGGAAGCAATAACCTCTTTTCCATGTGCTTGCACTTTGTTCACAGCTGCTCAGAACGACCTTTTGCAGTTAATTGATCAGCTGGGACAACCTGTGAGACCTGGGTCACTGGGCTCTTGCCTTGGGCTGCTCCTGAGTGGAGTGGTGGCAATTAAAGCTTTCCAGGGCAGGGCAGTGAAGGGAGGGGCTGTGTGTGCTCAGGGAAGGGAGGAGCAGCATGATGCTCATCATTCCCAGCTACCTGACCCTAAAACCTCTCATTTCTCCTTGGTCTCCAGCCCCTCAGGCTGTTCCTGGGTCTCTCAGCAGGGCTGGGATGTGCTGGGATTATTGGGATGTGCAGATTGCTCCATGAGGGAGCAGAACTGAGCCCATTCCAGCTCCCCAAAAGGCCCCATTGTATCTGCTGTACATCAGGAGCTATAAATACCCTCCCTGCTGGCTGCAGGCTCTTTTCCCTCTCTGCGTTTTTAATTCTGGTGGCAGCTGTGGTGTTTTTAGGCTCAGTGGGGAGATCTGCCTGGCTGGGGTGTGCTGAGTCCCCCCCAGGCCAGGGACACTGCCCAAAACAGGGTCAGTCCTGGGTTCTGACAGGAGAAGGGTTTGAAAAGGCAGAAGGAATGAGATATTCAGCTGGAACAATGTGGGCTAGGGGAATGTGTCCCTGTCCAAGGCAGGGATGGGACAGGAGCATCTTTAAGGTCATTTCCAACCCAAACCCTTCTGGGATTCCATGATTCTGTGATTCATACAAACTGCCCCTCCCACACCACTGATTGCTTAATTTATTCCTTGGTCTGGTTGTTTAGTCTGGAGAAGAGGAGGATATGGGGGAAATTCTGGCTCTGCACAAGAGGGGAGAGCCCGGGGGTTTGGGCTCTGCTCCCAGGGAACAGGGACAGGAGCAGAGGGAACGGCCTGAGGGTGGGCACAGCAGGAATTTCCCCATAGAAAGGGGGCCCAGGGATTGGAAATGCCCAGGGAGGGTTGCAGTGCCCATCCCTGGAGGTGTCATCTGGAGCTGGCACTGAGTGCTCTGGGCTGGGGACAAGGTGGGGATCAGGCTGGACTCAATGGCCTTGGAGCTCTTTCCCAACATAATCATTCTGGGATTCTGACTGAAATGGGCACACACAGCACCTCCTGAATGGGGGGAAGGCTGGACTCTGTCCTGGGATTAACAAAATCTTCCCAGATCCTGGATTTCCCTAATCCTCCTGCCCAGCTCTGGCCCAGCCAGGATGGGCAGGAGCTGCCTCCAAGGAGAAAGGAAGGAGCACAGTGGGGACTGGCAGGGAGAGCCCCACAAGCCTCTGTGGGTCACAGCAGTGACAGGAGCTGTGTGGCAACGGGGTTCATACAGGTGCCTTTCATAATTAAGATATCAATTAAATTCTTGAAAATCAGGTGGAAATATCAAATAGCATTAACTGGAACATTTCCAGCTGGTGTATGCCATGGCCTTGTGATGAGCGGGTTAATTACCCCTCATTAAATAGGCCTGACATTGACAGCAGTACCTGTCATTTCGCTTTGGCAGAGGTGGTGGCAGTTTATTGTTTTCCCAGATTTCCTGTCCCACTGCTGGCAGCCCCAGGGCCCTGCAGCATCCCTGGGCAGGAGCTCTGCTGTCCCAGCCTGGCTGTGTCTGCTCATCAGCACTTGGCTTTGGTAATTACATCATTTATTGCCATGTGAAAACAGGATAACAATGGAAATCACCGGGCAGGAATGAGCCTGGCCAGAGGGAGGGTGTTCACTTTGCTGCATGGGCTTGGACAGGGTCAGTCCCTGGATCATTTTCCCTGTTTGTTCTGCCTCTGCTGAAGTCACTTATTGAGTGCTGGCTGTCCCTGCTCAGGCATTGCCTGAAGGTCACCAGCAGCACTGCAGGGCCTGAGGTCATGGCAGGAATAAACACTCCTCTGCCCTGGAATAAATCTCCTTTATTCCATGTGCTCTGAATGCAGCCACTTCCCTTTGGCTGCAATCTGCAATTTATATGCCAGTGTTTTCACTGCTGGGAGAATCAATACACCTGGACAGGGCTGGAAATCAGCAGGATCCAGTGCTGGCCACAGGAGAAGGCTGGGATTTATTCACAGGGTGAACTCCCAAGTTTTATCCTGCAAATTAAATTGTCTGGAAGAGCTGAAGGGAAGGAGGAGAGAAGAGCCCCAAGCCACATTCTGGGACACTAAGATCTGCTGTCAGGTCCAGCAGATCCTGTTTTCCATCCCCATCACCATCCCATCCCATGGATTCCATTTCATCCATTCCATCCCATCCTATCCCAATGAATCCCATCCCATTATCCCACCCCATCCCAATGGATCCCATCCCATTCCATGGACATCTTCCACAGACCAGGCTGCCCCAAGCCCCAATGTCCAACCTGGCCTGAATTTTTCCTGATATCCCACCTGAACCTGCCCTGCCAGGGGTGGCACTGGATGGGGTTTAAGGTCCCTCCCAACCCAAACCATTCCACGATTCTATGAAATTTCCTCTCTGGAAGTGTCAGCACAGGCTCCCAGCACTTGGAAGTGTTCAAAACCCAATTTTGGGAAGTTGGATGTAGCATTTCATGGTGTGGTTTAGTGGGAATGGTGGGATTTGGCTGAAGGTTGAACTCCAGGTTTTATCTTGGAGGTTTTGCCCAACTTTAATGCCCTGTGATCCCAACCTGGCCCATGATGGGAACAACCTGCCTGGCCTTTCTCCAGCTCAGGGCTGAACATCAGTTTGGAGATTTGGAGATCTGTGACCTCCAGGCACTTCAGTCCAGATGTGCAGCCTCCATTTGAAATGCCCATGAAGTGTCTCCATGGCCATTTATGCATTTTCTGGATTCCGCCTTTTCTGGATTCTGCCTTTTTGGGTTCCGCCTTTTTGGTTTTCCCCTTTTTGGGTTCCACCTTTTTGGTTTTCAGCTGCCCACAGCCCAGAGACCCCAAGGTGATCAATCTGCTGATCACCTGAAAACTCTGCTGCTCCACCTGAAAACCTTTTATTGCAGGACCACGTTGGGCACAAAGAGCAGGGCAGGGCTGGGGGCTGCTCACCCCCTTGGCAGGATGGAGGGAGGAACAGCCCCAAGGCAGAAAAAACACTTAATAAAGTGCAAATCACGTGTTGGAGATGAAACAGAAACACCCCAGCCTGGGGATTGAATTGTGAGCCAACCACCAAAGAAAGGCCGTTAATTTTCTCCCAGCTCATAACAGAAAGTTTCCCACTGTATGAAAGCTTTAATAAGATTGCCCATAAACTTTATGTGTTTCCGAGCAGTCCAGGAAATCACGATTATCTCCTGCTCGCTGCAGAACAGGTAATGCCATGCACAGCAAAAACGTCACCGCCCGCAGAGCTGCCCAGTGCCGGGGCATCATTAGAGAGCATTAGCCTAATTGGTTGGGCTGTAATTAACGCAAAGCGGGGCCTGCCTCGGGGAGGTGTCGGGGCTCCCAAAGCGGGGTTTAAACCGAGTCACAGTGGGCTTTAAACGCAGTTTAAATGCGGTTTGAGCCGGGTTACAGTGGGGTTTAAGTGGGCTTTTAAGTTGGGTCACAGTGGGCTTTAAACGGGGTTTAAGCCAGGTTGCAGTGGGATTTAAGTGGGCTTTAAGTTGGGTCATAGTGGGCTTTAGGCGGGTTTTAAACGCGGTTTAAGCCGGGGCACAGCGGGCTTTAATCGGGGTTTAAGTGGGGTCGCAGCAGACTTTAAGCGCAGTTCAAACCGGATCACTGCAGGATTTAAACTGGGTCACAGCGGAATTTAAACGTGGTTTAAACCTGTTTGCAGCCGGGTTTAAATGCGGTTTAAGCCAGTCACAGCAGGCTTTAAGCGTGGTCGCAGCAGTGTTACAGGCCTAGCAAGGGTTGCAGGGTGAAGAGAAAGGCGAGAATCTTGACTTCATGTTCAGAAGGCTTGATTTATTATTTTATGATATATATTACATTATGACTATACTATAAAGAATAGAAGGAAAGTTGTCAGAATGCTAGCTAAGCTAAGAATAGAAAAGGAAATGAATAACAAAGTTCTGTGTCCAGGCAGAAAATGAGAGCAGCTCTGCCATGAGTGGTCAGTAAATCCAAACATCCACAGGAGACCAATCACGGATCCACCCGTTGCATTCCACAGCAGCAGATAACCATTGTTCACATTTTGTTGCTGAGGCCACAGCTTCTCAGAAGGGGGAAAAATCCTAAAGAAAGGATTTTTCACAAAAGATGTCTGTGACACAGCAGGGTTTAATCGGGGTTTAAGCCGGTTTACAGTGAGGTTCAAACGCAGTTTAAGCCGGTCGCAGCGGGTTAAGCCGAGCTCGGTGCCCCGGAGCATCCCGCGTGTCCCGCTCGGGGATGGGGTCAGCCACACATCCCAGCCCCGAGGTTTTCCCTCCCTTTCCCATGTCCCGGCCGTTCCCGGGAAGCTGCCCTGTCCCTGCCGCTCTCTAGGGGGGGATCTTCGCTTGGATTCCCGTTCTGAGCCAGCGAAATTCGGTGCTGAATTCTCAGCTGCTCTGTCAGGTCTGTAGCTCTCCTCTGGGACACGCAGAGCTCCTTCTGTTAGGAAAATTAACTCACAAACACCAGAGGTTTATGCCCAAAAAGGAGACAGAAGAGTCCTTTTTTTTACTTTATTTGACTAAAGATAGAGGCCATGGGGCAGAAATCCCTGCCCTGGGATTTCTCAAGTTTTTGGAGGACAGAGCCTCCTTTTTATCCAAATTTCCCAGCTGCATTTCCCTTCTTTCTTTCCCCATTTCTGAGGTACTTGAGAGGTACAGACCTCCCAGAACACCTGATACCAGAGATTCCCCTCTAATGTATGATCCTCCTTTCTAATTTTTAATTTTTGTGGAATGTAGGGTTTTCCCCCATTGTTTCTTTCCTCTCTCAATGTCTAATTTCAATGTTTATCAATGAAATTAGAAAAATTTTGTTTATCAACCCTACAGTTTATTTGTAAAAGCAAATATTTTTCCATTCACCAATCGGTGGAATCCTTCCCATTGTTTCTTTTCTCTCCCAGTGCTGGTTTGGAAAGACAAATCCCCCATTCCTCTCCTTTCTGACAGGAATTTCTGTGCCTCTGCTCTCACCACCTCCCCTGTTTGCTTTGTGTCATTCAGTGCCTGGTGAGAATGACAACACTTGAAAGGAGATTTGCCTAACAAACTAATGAAAAGTAAACGGGAGCATCAGCAAGGAGCGTGAGCAGCCAAAATCAGGGGCTGATTTCAGCATCTCCACCAAAACATCCTCCCACAGGGATGCTCCAGCACCCCCTGCCCTCAGCAGGGCTCAAACCCTCCCAAATTGAGCTGTTCCAGGGTGTTACCACGTCATCCTCAGCAGAATTGCTGTTGCTAAAGATAAATGTCTCTCTGAGCAGCACCAAGGCTCTGTTTTCCTTGCAGGGAGATGGCAGCTGAGATTGGCAGGGCCAGCAGGATTAAGCATCCCCGTGTTGTGAATCCCCTGCCAGGCAGAGCACAGAGAAATGAGATCCCAGGGGTGGAAGGGCACTGTTCTCCACGAGGATTGTCTCCACTGCAGCCAGGCACTGATCAGGGGAGCAGCTGAACCCTGGGTGTTGGCAGGAGATGAATATTAACCCAGCCAGACTCACGCGCACACAACGAGGTGCCCTAAACCTGACAGGCAGCAACGCTGATAAAACCAAACAGGGAGGATAAAAAGGCCAAAAGGATGGGCAGCAACATGGGACTGGCTTTTTTTTTGGGTTCCACGTGGAAATTTAGATGTAAAATGAAGATTCTGTTAAGGAATGCTTTAAATCCTTTTATCAGGAAGCACTGCAAAGTGTCTTGCTCTTCACTTGAAAGCAGATGTTCAGCTGGGAAGGAGCATTCTGTCAAAAATGCTTTAGAACAATGTGGATTCAGGGGCAAATCTGTTCACCCCTCTGCTGAAACATCTTCAAGGCCTCCTCTCAAGGACTGGAAACGTCTTGCAGAGGGATCTGTTCCATGTGAGTGTTATCAGAGGCTGCTGAGTGGCTCATGGCAGCCTGGCTGGGCTGTGTGGGCAGTGCTTTTCCTGCCATCACACTGACCTGCAGCCTCTGCACAGCACCCAGAAGGGAAGGAAAGCAGTGGAGCTGTGAGCTGGGCTTGTGCCAGGGTCCTCCTGGGGTCCTGGGGGCTCTCCAAAGGTCCTGGCCGCTGCAGGAGAGGGATTTAGGTGTGGGTTTTGGGGATGTGGGATTTGGATTCTGCAGGACAGGAGTGCAGAAGGGAGGAAAGGGAAGAAAGGCAGCAGAGCAGAGAGAAATGAGCTGAGAGAAGTGGGATAGAGCAGCAGGAGCCAGGTCTGGGCACAGCTCTGATGTGTGGGGGAGTTTCTGTGGGATCTCAGACGGAAACCCTGCTTGGAATGCTCCTCAGCATGGCAGGAAGGGTGTGCTCTTCAAAGGAAACACTTCCCTTGGGAATATTGCCTTGGTTTTGCAGAGAAACCCTGGGAAAAAACCATTTCCCTTTCCCATTTCCCTTTCCCATTTCCCTTTCCCATTTCCCTTTCCCATTTCCCTTTCCTTCACACTTCCCCCACTTCCCCTCCTTTTTTTCCCCTTTTCATTTTCCCCTTCCTGCCTTTGCAATGTCTCTTTGCCTTCATCTCATTTCCCTTTACCTTCCCTTCCCCTCTCTCCTCCCCTGCACTCCCTGCCCTGTCTCTGCTGGCCCCAGACAGGGTTCCAAACCCATCCCTGCAATCCCCAGGATCCCAAACCCCTCCCTGCTGTCCTTCTGTCTGCAGGACTGACGGACACCTGCAAACAGGGGAGGAAGAGCAGGGCAGACAGTGGTGGGAGGGGAAGGGGCTGGGATGTCTCATTCAAGGAGGAGGAGGAGGAGAGGGAAATGCAGCACCTCAGCCCAAGAATTCTTCATTTCCTTCACATTCATCCCCATTTCCATGCAGGGAAAAGATCAGAATCCCCAGAAATTCCCCTGGAAATTCCCCTTCCATCTTGCTGGAGGGTCTGGGCTGCCCTGTGCCCTCCGGGAGAGCCTCAGCTCCTTCCTGGGGTCATTCCTTCCTCCCAGCAATATTTGTATGGCAGGATCTGCTCCCTGTGCTTCTCCAGCGACTGCAGGGGGAGCCTTGGCACCAAAATTGGGCTGGGCAGCTCCAACGCAGGGTCAGAAATGCCCATTCTGACGGAAATAGGGGAATCAAGCCCCAAATGGGGGTGTGGAAATCCAAGGGTGCTGTCACTCTCTGGTGGGGGCTGCTCAGAGCGGAGCTGCTCCCAGCACAAAGCTGGGCACCTTTTCCAGTTTGCCCAGAAATTCAACTCAGAACAGCTTCAGTTAAGCCCAGCTTGAGCTTTCAAGCCCTGGAGAGGGGGTGTGGAAGGGTGGGGGGCACCAAGCTGTTTGAATTCCAGGACCCCCAACCTGAGGGGAGGTTTGGGAGGGAATTCTGGTGGGAGCAGCCCCTTTCCAGGATTTCTGGTTCCCAAGGAATATCTGTAATTTTGGAGTCAGTTCCTTGTGCTGTCCCAATAGGGGAGAGCCTGGACTGCAGCAAGCCCAGCTTGTGTTTTAGATCCCAGCTGGTTTCCATCAGCAGAGTTCATTCATTTTGGGCTCAGCAGAGAGATGCAGAAAAAGCAAGTGAAGCTGCAGAAATCAGTTTGGTTTCTGAATAAAGCTGTATTTTAATGAACAGACAAATTCAGTGCTGCAAAATGCCAAGCGAGAAGAGTTTCTGCTGCAAACTTTCATGCTCAGCAGCTTCTGTTTTCTTCAGGCCACATCTTCCTTGGGAAGAGCAAGGCTTCTGGAAATCAGGCTCCAGCTTTGGAAAGGTTTTCCAGGCTGGCTCAGTTCCCCTGTGGGAACTGTGTTCTCCTCAAACCCTCCCTGAGCATTCCTTTGGCAAGGACAAGGTGAAGGTGCTGAACTCAGTCCTAAAGGTTTCCTGCTGGCTTTGGAGCCCTGCTTGGCTTCTGCAGCAGCCAGAACACAAACCCTTCCCTGGAGAGAGGCAACTCCTGTGATCCTGGGGCTCAAAGCAGCTCCAGAGCCAGGAGACAGCTGAGAAATGACTCTGGGCCCATCCAGAATGGAGCTGCCCAGATCAAAGCACCACAGGAGAAGCCTCAGCCCTTGAGGGCAGAGCTGAGATTTTTCTCCCTTCTATGGAGCAACAACATCTCCAAGGTCACCTTGCAGCAGAGTGATGCCACACAGACTGGAGGAAGGTGATAATTTGGGTATAAATTGGCTGGAAGATTAAATTTAAAGGATTGCCACCCCTCCTGCACAGCCCAGCTTGGGGCTGCCTCCCTGCAGCGTCCCTTGGGCTGGTCCTGGTGCCAGCACTGCCCAAAGCAGGCAGGGGCAGCTGGGGATGGGGATGGAGAGCAGGGGATGGGGAAGAGAGGATGAGGATGGGGAGCAGAGGATGGGAAGGAGAGGATGGGGAACTGAGGATGGAGAGAAGAGGATGCAGAGCAGACAATGGGGAGTAGAGGAGAGGATGGGGAGAAGAGGACAGAGCAGAGCAGAAGATGGGGAGCAGGGGATGGAGAGGCTGGGGAGGAGAGGATGGAGACCCGAGCAGGGGTTGCAGAGCAGGGGATGGAGAAGATGAGGAGCAGGGAATGAGGAGCAGAGGATGAGGAGGAGAGGATGCTGAGCGAATCATCCTCTGGAGATGCATCCTCTGTGGATGGAGAGAAGAGGATGCAGAGCAGAGGACAGGATGAGTATGCAGAGCAGAGGATGGAGAGCAGGGAATGAAGAGCAGAGGATGGGGAGAACGGGATGGAGAAGAGAGCAGAGGATAAGCAGCAGAGAAAGGGATGAGGGGCAGAGGGTGCCGAGCAAGGGATGGGGAGCAGAGGATGAGGAGCAGGGAATGCAGAGAAGAGGATGGAGAACAGAGAGAATGAGGAGCAGAGCAGGGGGTGGGGAGGAGAGGATAGGGAGAAGTGGATGAAGAGAAGAGGATGCAGAGCAGAGGATGGGGAGAGAGGAGGAGGAGCAAGGAATGAAGAGCTGAGGATGGGAAGCACAGCAGAGGTTGCAGAGCTGAGGATGGAGAGAAGAGCATGCAGAGCAGAGGAGCAGGGAATGAAGAGCAGGGCATGGGGAGCACAGCAGAGGATGAGGATGCAGAGCAGGGCATGGGGAGCAGAGGATGGGGAGAAAGGATGCAGGGCAGAGGATGAGGAGCTGCTGGAACGATGCACAGCCCTCTCCTGCTGCCCAGGGCAGCTCTAAAGGAGCTGAACTCAATGTTAATCTGTGTCCCACCGAGCCCTGGCTGTCCTTTCATCCTCAGCCCAGCAGCTGTGTCCCTGCAGAGGGCCAGGCCCTGCTGCCCTACTTGAGCAGCTCTGCAAAAGCTCCTCAGGAGCCCCTGGTGCTCTGCCCTCCACCCCTGAGCCCCTGAAGCTCCTCTCCTGCTGTGTCCCATCCACAGGGACTGGGACAGAGCTGTCCCTGTGCTCTGTGCAGGGCTGTGCTGCCTGGAAAAAAGGGCATTTTCTCATCTGTGGCTGCACCTCAGCAGAGCTCAGAGCGCCAGGGATGGGCACAGGGGTCCCCTCTGCCTGCAGAGACCTGCCCTGGCTGTCCCAAGGAGGGGATGCAGCTGCTCCCTGTCACAGACATCTTTTATGAAAAATCTTTTCCTTAGGATTTTTCCTCCTGAGAAGCTGAAAGGCCTCAGGAACAAAATGTAAACAATGGTTATCTGCTGCTGTGGAATGCAACAGGTGCATCTGTGATTGGTCTCAGGTGGATGTTTCTAATTAATGGCCAATCACAGCCCAGCTGGCTCGGACAGAGAGCCTGAGCCACAAACCTTTGTTATCATGCTTTGCTATTCCATTCTTAGCCAGCCTTCTGATGAAGTCTTTTCTTCTATTCTTTTAGTGTAGTTTTTAATGTAATATATATAATAAAATAATAAATCAGCCTTCTGAAACATGGAGTCAGATCCTCATCTCTTCCCTCATCCTGGGACCCCTGTGAACACCACCACATTCCTCCATCTTGTTCCCTGAACCCCCATTCTAAAAACCCCAAAAAATCTATTTTTCACCCTGCGACAAACTGATTATTATTCTACTTAGAGTTCTGTGGCTTGCAGATCCTCATATAAGGTTGGTTATTTTCTTCATGGGTCACAGTAACACCCACACGTGCCTTGGGATCAGTGCCAGAGTGTCTGAGCCCCCTGGCAGGCCTTTGGGCACTGCAGGACAGCCAGAGGGATGTCCTGAGCTCTGACACCCCACAAGATCCCCCCTGGATGACAGTGTTGGCTTCCCCAGGCTGTGGGGCAGTGTCACTGTCACCCCTAGGGTGTAAATTCAGCCCAAAAGCTCCCACAGGGGCTGCCTTGGCTGGGGTTTGTTCCCAAGGCACAGAGGGCATGGGAACAGCAGGCAAGGAGGGCCCAGAGCTGCGTCCCCTGCCCTGGTTTGTCCCTCCCTGCCACTGAGGAGGAGCCCAATGCCTTCAGACACCGGCATCCCTGCCAGCATCAATTTTCCAGTTGGCAGAGAGGGCCAATGACAGGAGCTGGTGCCAGGAACAGTGGAGAGCAATTTCTGGGGTGGTTGATCTCCTGTTCCAGGCAGCAGCATGGTCACAGGTGGTGGGAAAAGCAATTACACTGCAGGCAGCAGAGCTGGGCTGGGCCCTGAGCCCCTGGCACCGAGCAGGGACAGAGCTGCTCTGCATGGCCATGGGGACAGCATCCTGCAGCACACAAACCACCCAAACCTGAGGGAATCCACAGAATCAGAGGGGTTTGGGAAAGCTGCAAAAGGCCTCAGAGACAGCAGAACTGTGAGTGGAGCTAAGCAGCAGCCATGAGATTGGTCAGCAGAAAAATTATGTAAAAAGTAGAAAAGCAAGGACAAATAGAACAATGGTCTGTGTATTAAGGCTGGTCTAGAATAACTCTTTAAGCTGCAGAAAAGTTTATCTAGTGAGATATTGGGAAGTTTTGCAGCTGCAGTGTGCCTGGAGCTCTGGGCTCTGTGGTTTTCAAAACTCTGATCCTAGGGAGAGATGAGAATTTGACTCCATGCTCTCAGAAGACTGATTTATATTATATTAATTATATTATATTATATTATATTATATTATATTATATTATATTATATTAATTATATTATATTATATTAATCATATTATTTTTATTATATTATGTTTATTATATTTATTCTATTATATTTATTGTGTTTATTATATTATTATATCTTTACTCAAGAAAGAGAAAGGATACATCAAAAATCTAGAAAAAAAAATTAATAATAAAAACCTGTGACTCCTCAGAGAGTCCAACACAGCTGGCTGAGATTGGCCATTAAGACAACACAATTGCCATGGAACCAGTGACAGAGTCACCAACCACATTCCCAAGCAGCCAAACACAGGAGAAGCAATCAGATAATCATTATTTACATTTTTCTCTGCGGTTCCTCAACTTCCCAGGAGGAGAAATCCCGGTGAAGGGATTTTTCAGACAATATCCTGGTGACACAGCCATTCCCTGGATCCCCCTGCTCTGGGTGCCACGGGCAGAGGTGGCTCCAGGGTGAGTCTGGCAGCTCTGGAGGAGCCCCTGCCAGCGTCCCCTGTCCCTTGTGTGAAACTCAGGGAATGCATGGGGAAGTGCCAGCGCTTGCTGGATGGAGAAGGAGCCTCCCATGGGATAAATCCCACAGCAGCCGTTCCAGGTGAGCACAGGTGGCACAGAGGGAGGGGCTGGCTCCCATGAGATTGATAAATCCCACAGCAGCCACTCCAGGTGAGCACAGGTGGCACAGAGGGAGGGCTTGGTCCCACCCCTGAGCACAGGTACAGGTTTGGAGCTGGCACATGGCACAAAATTCCAGCTGCCAAGTGGGAAGGGAAAGCTCTGCCCAGCCAAGGGGAACAGGAGGGCTGGAGCAGCTGATGTGGGCAGGAATGAATGGTGCTGTCCATCTGATGTGGGCAGGAATGGTGCTTGTTTGGTGCTGGGAGCAGAAGGCTTCAGCCTTGGAGAGGAGTATTCTGGCTGTCTTCAGCTCTGGGGGTACCTGTGAGCACCCCTGGGTGCCTGGGACTGGCCCTGTGTCCAGGTGGCACCTCCAAAGGACACCTTGGGGTCCCTGAGAAGGGCAGCCTGAGGAAGGAGCAGCTGTGGGATCCTTGGGGTGCTGACAGCTCCTGCTTAATCTCTCTCACTGTCTTTCCTTCCCCTCTCCTTTCTCTCCCTCTTTCTTTCTATGCTTTATCTCCCATTTACTCTTAAATAAAATCTCTTCTATTGACTTTGGCGTGAACTTGGGCAGAGGCACCTCAAAATAAAATCCTGACTTTGCTCCTTCATCTCTTCCTGTCCCTGTCCCTCTGCTCAGGCTCCCTGTGGGCTCATGACCCAGAAGCTCAGGCCACTGCCCTCCTTTCCTCCTCCTCCTGCTGCCCAGTGGGATGTCAGCTCCTGGCCAAGGAGAAAATGGGGCAGCTCAAACATCTGCACAGGAAAGCTTCTCTGCAGTGCCCAAACCTCCAGGAAATGGGATGTGAGCAACAGCTCAGGAGGCTGAGACAGCTCTGGAGTTTGCCCTGCTCTCCTGGCTGCTGGTTCTGGAGTTTGTCCTGCTCTCTTGGCTGCTCTGCCCACTGCTGTGTTCAGGAGGAAAGCAGCACTGAGATAAATCTGGAAATGGGAAAGGAATTGGGATGTGAGCAGCAGCTCAGGAGGCTGAGACAGCTCTGGGATTTGTCCTGCTCTCCTGACTGCTCCCAGTGCACCTCTGCCCATTGCTCTGTTCAGGAGGAAAGCAGCGCTGAGATAATTCTGGAAATGGGAAAGGAAATGGGATGTGAGCAGCAGGGGAGGCTGAGACAGCTCTGGAATCTGTCCTGCTCTCCTGACTGCTCTGCCCATTGCTGTGCTCAGGAGTAAAGCAGGGCTGAGATAATTCTGCATTTGGGGCAGTGAGCAGTTACAGGAACGTGTATGAGCAGTTACAGGAATGTGTTTCTTGTTGACGGAGTGACAAAGCTATTTTTGGGGTTTTTATTGAAAAGGAAATAAGCTTAGAAGTTTTTTTCTTCAATGAGGTGAAATGACATTTTATAGGACTTAGGGGACTTTATCTCAGATTTAAGGATAGCTAATTGGACAGAAGCTAAAAAATCCTGCTTGAGCAATTTACTAGAAAAAGAAGAGAACAAAGAAACAAATCACTCTTGTGAGGTGTTTTACCAAGGGCAAGAACCTCTTGCACTTGGCTCAGTTTTTCTCTATGAAGAGTTTTGTTATTTTGCTTTTTACTGAAACTTTTTTCTTTCTAACACTACCACAGAATCCATCCTGCTGATTTTATGCCATCTGAGGTAGCCGAGCTACCTTGGGTGTGAAATCTCCAAGAGCTTGTGAGCCCTGGCTGGAGGAGAGCCCTATTTCAATGCACAGAGCTCTATTATTAAGCTTTATTATTATTATATATTTATATATTCTATATTATTGTTATTATATATTTATTATATTTATTATTATCTATTATTAAGATTTAACCTTCCTAATATCTTGCTAGATAAACTTTCTGCAGCTTAGAGAGCTATTCAGACAAGCATTAATACACAGACCATTGTTCTATTTGTCCTTGATTTTTCTACAGTTTAAATAATTTTTCTGCTGACCAATCTCATGGCTGCTGCTTCGCTCTACTCACAGTTCTGCTGTATCTAAAGCCTGCATCCTGCAGTTTTCCCAAAACTCTCTAATTTTGTGAATTCCCCCAGTCTGGTGGTACTGGGGGATGCTCCTGCTGCTCCTCAGGGAGCTGTGGGATGAGTGGAGCTGGTTTTGGAGGTGCTGTGCAAACCAGCAATCTCACCAAAAGTGTGAGAAAATGAGAATTTCACCATGAGGGATAGCCAGCCTGGACGGAAAGGTGGGATCTCCATCCTTGGCTGCTGAAACTCCAGACCCTGAGTGACCTCCCCTGTCCTTGCTGGTATCCCCTCCTGAGCAGGGGACCCCTGGCAGCCCATCCTGGCACGAATGGCTCCATGAATCTGTGATTTCCAGGCTGTCCAGGGAGAAAAATGATGCTGGAGATGTGATCCCAGCAGGGCTGAGGCCACTGCCCAGAGAGGAATTGCTTCCTTGGTCTCCCAGCCCAGCATTGTACTTCATTTGCACCTTGGCTGCAGGAGATGCAAAGGAACTGATTCATCCTTAGGGGAAATTCAATTAAGCAGCAGCCCCAGGCTGGTGAATATTTAAAGGGCTGGAGATGTGCTGTGAAGGGCACTGGTTGGGCAGCTGTGCAGAAAATCCCTTGTAAGTCTTTAATACAACTGCATGAGGCAAAGAGCAGCAGAGCAGCAAGGAGGGAAAGCTGCTCTCCTGCAGGAGGGGGAGCAGGGCTGGGACACACCTGGATGGGACACTGGGACACAGCTAGGATGGGACACTGGGACACACCTGGATGGGACACTGTGCCACCCCTGGGATGAGATACTGTGACACACCTGGGCTAGGACACTGTGACACCCCTGGGGCTCCTGGACACTGTGACACACCTGAAATGGGACGATGGGACACTGGGACACACCTGGGGCTCCTGGACACTATGACACCTCTGGGCTGGGACACTGTGACACTGTGACACCCCTGGGCTGGGACACTGGGACACACCTGGGCTGGGACACTGTGACATTGTGACACTGTGACACACCTGAAATGGGACACTGTGACACACCTGGGATGAGACACTGGGACACTGTGACACACCTGGGGCTGGGACACTGTGCCACCCCTGGGATGAGATACTGTGACACACCTGGATGGGACACTGGGACACACCTGGATGGGACACTGGGACACCGCTGGGATGGGACACTGTGACAGTGACACCCCTGGGGCTCCTGGGCACCCCTGGGCTGCCCCACATGCTCAGCAGGGCAGGGATGTGAGCCAGGGCTCCCAGCAGGAGCAGCTTCCAGCACAGCCAGCTCTACATGGAGAGCAGGGGTCCCACAGCTCCAATTTTTGGTGGTTTTGGGCTGTACCTGGGCTAACACCTGGTGCTGGGTGGGGTCAGGGGACAGGATGGGGTCCAGACTGGGCCATGGGGGATTTTGAGCTCTTCAACAGAGCCATGGACAATCCCTCACCCTGCTGCAGCCCAGGGGGGGCCTTCAGCCCCAAACTCTGCTGGACACGATGGCTGGAGAGGCTCCTGGAAAAGAGGCTGGGCAGAATTAAAGAATAAAGAGGGGATTTATTAAAAAGCCTCAAAGGATGCACCTCGGGCAGTGCAAGAGCCCAGCCAGAGCTGCACCCAAGATGGACCCAGAATGGACTCAGAGTCGGGAGTTTTCAGTTTTATGAGTTTCAGTCCATTTCCACACTGGGGTTCAGTGTCCTGCCTCCCTCCTGGGGCCCAGCCCAGGCTTTGCTCCATTCTGGGCTCCCAGGACAGCTCCATTCCGCGCCCAAATGAGATCTGCTGTCAGTGAGGAGGATTCCATCACGCTCCCAGAGCAGAGCTGTCTGCTGGAATGCTCATCCCAGCTATCCCAGGCTCAGAATTTGACATGACAAAGTTCAAATTAGCTGTCTTGTTCCTTCCTGGAGATGCCATGGTGCATGAAGCTCTGCCTGTGCTCATCCAGACCCACTGGTAGATCTCCCTGTCAAACCTAACGTTGGAGAAGAATCCTTTGGGATGAAAGGCACTGAATAATATCATTATTATGTATCTGCTCCTGAAATGAAGATCAGGTGCTCCAGCACTCTGGAGAATTTTCTGCGTTGGCCTTTGAAGAATCATCTCCAGGGCAAACCTCCCTCCAGCTGGAATCCAGTATTTCACACACCAGCGCTGCCCTTTGCTGGGGGAAGAAATGTCTAGGAAATGGACCTTGAGGCAATAAGTAAATGCAGCAGTTTCTCCTGGTGTGCAGCTGCTGAAGCAGTGAAAGACAGAGAAATATGAAGGACAGGCTGCTGTAACATATGAGCTCTGTCAACAAAAGAAATGTCATGTCAGCCTTGGATGAACAGCCTCAAATCAACAGCGGACACTGGATTGACTCAGCTGCTGTCAGGGTGTCCTATTAGGAGATGGATGACTTCAGAGGGAGAATTTCTCAATCCATTTATATGAAGAATTTGCCTCTAAATTCAAAAGGAGGTTCTCAGCAGAATTGCTTTAGAATTTATGACCCAGCATCTGTATCTCTTTTGTTTCCCCGGTGAGGAGGAGGCAGGAAGGTGAAATATCCACAGAGTGGGTCTGGCCTGGCTCTCCTGGGCAGAGCCTCCTCATCCCCTGCTGGGGGACACATCACTCTTCCCTGTCCCTGTCCCAGCCCATCCAACCCAGGCCTGACCAAAATTCCCTTTATGACTTTGGGCTCCCCACTGCCCTGGCCTGAGGCTTTGGGAAATGCCAATCTTTTGTCCATGATGGTTTTTCTGCCCTGAAAGCTGCGGCCAGGAGAAAATAATTTGCACTGGCACACAGGGAATGAGGATGGGGAAGTGCCACCTCTCTCTGACCCCTTGGATTTTCACTTTTTTTTGTTTGTTCCAAGACCTCAGGCCACCAGATTGGTGTTTCACTCTCCCACTGGTGAAATTCAGCAGCAACTAAAGGAAACAAGCTGAGTTCGTCTGAAACCTGAGTTCATGCCCAAACCTGTGACGGTGTTCACAGGGCTCTGAGGATGAGGGAAGAGATAAGGATCTGACTCCATGTTTCAGAAGGCTGATTTATTATTTTATGATATATACTACATTAAAACTATACTAAAAGAACAGAAGAAAGGATTTCATCAGAAGGCTAGCTAAGAATAGAAAAAGGAAGAATGGATAACAAAGCTTTGTGACGGAGACAGTCCAGACAGCTGAGCTGTGATTGGCCATTAATTAGAAACAACCACATGAGACCAATCACAGATGCACCTGTTGCATTCCACAGCAACAGATAATCATTGTTTACATTTTGTTCCTGAGGCCTCCGAGCTTCTCAGGAGGAAAAATCCTAAGAAAAGGATTTTTCATAAAATAAAAAATATGTCTGTGACATAAACTTAAGCAGCAGTGGCATTTCTCCATCCTTATTTAAATCCTTTGAGAGCAGGGCTTGGAGCAGTCCTGGAGCACAGGGGAGCAGTGAGGGGATCACCCAGAACTGTGTGCAGGCTCCTTCCTGCCCTGTGCTCCCAACATCTCCCACCTGCACAGGAGAGGCCCAGGGATGCCTGAGGAACCCAGGGAGACCTTGGTTGGTGTCCTTGGAACGGCCTGGGGTGGCTGCAGTGCCTGGATTATTCCTGTCCATGGGATAATTGGTGCTCCCGGGGCCCAGGAAGGTCCTTCAGCAGCTGAGTGCAGCTCAGAGGGGTGGGCAGGAGGGCACTGGAGAGGCACACCTGGGCTTTTGACCTTGCCAGGGAATACTGCAAGTGCTGGTGAGTGGAAGCACTCCAAAGGGCAGCTCTTGTCCCTCCTTTCCCAGCAATCCCAGCCCATTCATTCCCATTCCCATTCCCTTTCTGCCAGCTGCAGCCTCAGCACAGCCTGCTCTGGTCACACCACAGCTCTCCACGTCCCTGACCTCCCTTGTTTTTGGGAAATCAGAGCTGAGCTGGGCTTCCACAGCCTTGGGAAACTCGTGGTGTGAGTGAATTCCAGCAGATTTCCAGCTGGGCACTTGTGACCATGTTCACAGGGGTCTGAGGATGAGGGAAGAGATGAGGATCTGACTCCATGTTTCAGAAGGCTGATTTATTATTTTATAATATATGTTACATTAAAACTATACTAAAAGAATAGAAGCAAAGGATTTCATCAGAAGGCCAGCTGAGAATAGAATAGCTGAGAATGATAACAAAGGTTTGTGGCTCGGGGCTGTGTGTCTGAACCAGCTGATTGTGATTGGCCATTAATTAGAAACAACCACATGAGACCAATCACAGATGCACCTGTTGCATTCCACAGCACCAGATAATCATTGTTTACATTTTGTTCCTGAGGCCTCCCAGCTTCTCAGGAGGAAAAATCCTAAGGAAAGGATTTTTAATAAAAAGATGTCTGTAACAGGCACTGCCATTCCTGAGGGATTTGTTACTTGTGTTTACACAAACCTGCTGTCTCTGACCTGTGAGATCTCTTTTCATCCAGGGATGCTTTAAAAGAGCTGCCCCAAACCCCCCTCAGCAGCAGCAACACTTTGTGGGTTTGTCAGATGTCCCTTTTCCCAAAGGCTGCTCAGGATTTCAGTTTAACTGGTTTTAAGTCAGATTTAGGAGTCGTGAACACAGCTCACCCATCTGCATAATCTCTGGATTGTTATTCCTGTGCTGAAACATGAAAACTTCTGCTGTCAGCTCTGTCAGGGCTGGTGGCTCTCCCCTGAGTGAAGAGAGTTGTGAAGAATTCATGGACCACTGCCCTTCTCATCAGTGGTATCCCAAGGAAACAGAGGGAAATGCTGGAGGGACGTGGATGATCACCTGTGTGAGGTGGGAGCAGGGACCTCCATGAACCCATGGCTGTGGCTGCACAGATCTCCAGGTGCCTCTTACAGCTCCTTCCTGGCTGTGCTGTTCCCAGTTGGCTGCAAACTTGGAGCTTTTTGTTTCATTTTCAGGGAAAAAAAGGAAAAAAAGGTGTTTTCTAAATGCTTGTATGGAAAACATTCCTCTTTCCCTGTGCTCCTTGGGCTCTGCTTGTTCTCTCAGCGGCGTCTGCTGCCAGGGAGGAGGGAAATGGTTCATTTCCCAGCCCTGGGAGCTGGGGCTGGGCAGATGTGTGACTGAACCTGCCCCAGGGCACAGCTGCTGTCCTCAGCCAGCTCCTGCCACACTTTGGCATTGCTCAGTCTTGTTCTGCTGTTCACGGTGAGGGCAGTGAAGGCAGAGAAGGCAGTGAAGGAGTGAAGGAGTGAAGGCAGCTCCTCCTGGGAGCTGGAGCCACCAGGGCTGTGTGAGGGACAGTGACAGGCACAGGGACAGTGACAGACACAGCCCAGTGTCATCCCCTTGGCAGGGCAGCATCTGGCACAGCTGGATCCAGCCAGGGCTGCCCACTGCCCCTGCTCCATCTGCACCATGGGATGTGAATCACCAGCTTGCTCTGATGAATTAAGTTTTATCTTTCGTATTTCCCAGGCTCTGCACTGCATTGGTAAATAACTCTGAACTCCACAGAAAGTGTCAGCAAGGTCCCCTCACAGCTCAGGCACACAGAACAATCCTTTTCCAGCCCCAGAACCAAGGACACCGCTGCAGCTTCAGCCCCAAAAAGTGCAAACAACAGGGAATGGAGGAGAGCAACCTGGGAGGGTGGGACTGCATCCCCTGGAGCTGGGATTGGGCACTGAACCCAGCATGGAAATGGACCAGAACTCATCAAAGGGTGAAAACTCCTGACTCTGAGTCCATCCTGGGTCCATCTTGGGTGCACCCTGGCTGGGCTCTTGCACTGCCCAAGGTGGATCCTTTGAAGATTTTTTTAAATAAATCCCCACTTTATTCCTTTAACTCTGTCCAGTCTCTCCCATTTTCCCTCCCTTCCCTGAGGATTTAACTATGGACTGCAGGAAGGAAGCACAGACAACAGCTTCACAAGTTAAATTAAACAGAAAATAAAGCCCCAGAAACGCTGGTGGCAATTAATGCATGTTGGAAGTTATTAACTGGGGATCTCTGTCATGCTGGAGCACCTGGGAAAAGCTGTGCCTGGCACAACAAAGGGATAAAAAAGGCATAAATCTTGATGAACATAAAGAAATCAATCTGCGCTGAATTTGGGAAGAAGCGGGGTGAATAGTACATGAGGAGGATGAATTATTTTCCAGTCATTTGACAGCGAGGGATGATGTTAAACAAGGTTTGTCAGCAGGGAAAATATTTACATTACAAGCACAGAGAGAGCTGTGCCAAGGTGCCCAGGCAGGGCTGGTTCCCTTGGGGACATCCCTGGGGGTCAGAGGGGGTTAAACCCTGCAAATTCCAGAGGGGTTTTGGGGTTTGACCCCATCATGGGAACTCTGAGATGGGATTCTGTCAAAATGAGACTAAAATAACAGCAGTCAACAACCTCAGGGAAAGTAGGTCTCATCTGACTAACCTGAGCTCTTCTATTTTTAATGAGATGCAAAATAGCTTGGTAATGATATCTACAGAGGGGTGGGACAACATTTCATAATGCTGGGCTGACAAAACAGCTCATTGCAGGATGAGCAGAGCCTGCTGAGGGAAAGAGGGATCAGCACCCTCTGGAACAGCAAAAACATTGATTTTCCCTCATATAACCCGGGCTGACCACAGAGCTGCTGATTTCAGAACTCATTTTCCTATGTAATTTCATTTTTGAGTTTGTTGTACCTTTCCTTAATACCTGGTTTGTAGCAATATCAAGAATTATTCTGCATTCCCTCATGGGCTGAAGATGCTCTGATGGAACAGGAACTCTGAGCATCCCAGATTTCTCCCTGCAGCAGGGAGAAATCAAATCCTTTGCAGTGAGAAGCTCTGGAGGTCCTTGAGTCAAGGATAATCATCATTTCCCTCCTCAATTCTGTAACTTTTAGGGGGTGTGAGTAAAAACCATCAGGAAATCTTCCACTCCATATCACTGCCACGATACAAACATTTTATGAGTGTATATTTAAGCAGTTACAGAGCTTAACACGAATTTATTGGGATTTTTACTTTGGAAATTTGTTTCACATCCAGTTATGCATTTTTAATTGACAATTAGTCTCAAGCTCGCTTGAATACCAATTAAAATTCAATCAAAATACACCAAACTAGCATTGTTAAATGGACTTTAAATTAAGTATATGCAGGGAAAAGTCTATCTAAACTCAGTCTGCATGAAAAAATTACCTAAAAATGGCTGGTTTGGGGCAGAACTCCCTCTCCTGGGATGGGGCTGAGGGCCTGAGCATTTCCAGAGCCCTTTAATGGCAGTGGCTGCCCCAAGGCAGGGCTTTGTGCTTCCCAAAAACTGGGCATGGAGCATTTTCCAGGTTATAAAAAATGGGGATGGAGTATTTTCCTGGTTATAAAAAATGGGGATGGAGCATTTCCAGATTATAAATTAACAGCAAAAATCTGGCCAGCATCATCTCACCTCCCACAGCCCCAGAGCTGAATGGGAAAGACTCAGTCCCAGAGGCAGAGCCCACAGCAAATGGAGTTTAGGAAGTTGTAAAGAGTGAGAGGAAATAAGTTTGGTTCAGAATCCCTGAGCTGTGCCAGCAGAGCTTCCCTCACACAAAAACCCCAATTCCCAATTGTCAATCTAATTCCCAATTCCCAATTGTCAATTAAAAATTCCCAATCTCAATGCTTTCACCTGAACCTGCTCATGAAAGGCTGCAGATTTTGTTCTGAGACGATTAATTTCATGTTAATATATACAATATTTATTTATCTCAATGATTATAATACATAATGTTGTATATTATATATACAATATTTTTATATAAAATATATAAATATATATTACATTAATCTATATAAATATAGACATATTATATTATAGTATAGTATAGTATAGTATAGTATATATTTCTATTTATATATTTATAAAATACATTATATATATATATATTTTAGAATATATTATATTTATATTTCTTTTATTATAATTTATTTCTTGGGACTTTTCACCCTCCATTTTTCATGTTGTTTGGGAGTAGAAGAGGAAGAAAAATGTTTTGGAGGAGATACCAAGAAATACTATTGGATAATTCTGATCCTTAATTAGATGTTAATGGCTTTTCCTCAGTGCAGCAACCTGTGCTCTCTATCAAACGAGAAGCCTCTTGCAAGAGGTTAATTTGGGACTATCTTGTGATAAAGAGGAATATTTGTGTAATAAAATCGGTGTGTCTGTGTCCTGTGAGAGAATCACTCAGAGTGGGAGTTTAGCAAGGTCACTGATGCTGCAAGTGCTGCTAAAATAGGAATTCATCCCCGAGTAAACATTAGTTCTATTAATTGGGGAATTAGTTATCTGCCAGTGCTTAAGCAAGGCTCTCACCCAACTCAGGGAGAGCAGAGAAACCTCTGAAAAGATAATTGAGATGAGACAATGCCTTCTTTAAAGATCACTCACCATTTAAACTCCTTTAAATAATTAATTAGGCTCAGAAAGATCATTCTGAGAGCTGGTGAGCTCTGCCTGGAACACCAGGAGCCCGCTTAAGGCAGAGCATCAAAGATCTCATAGAGGGGAAGGTGGAGCTCAGAAAGCAGCATAAACATGGAAAAAGCCCATTTTAATGAAAACCCAAGAATTTCTTGCAGGAGCACCCCCAGAGGTGATGGGGAGGCAATGAAACAGTGACAGGAGGAGTTTCTAGCACCTTCCTTGGAGCTGTGCATCCAGGCACACGAGGAGAAGGAGCAAAAACCTCTCTGGGCTGAAGGTGGCAAACTCAGAGCATCCCTGTGCCTCTGGAAGGGGCAGCTCATCCTGCCCAGCCCTGGGAGCTGTGGGGTCCCAGCTGTGGGTTCTTCTGGGTCTGGACTGAAGGATTGAGACAGTAATTCATGTTGGAACTCAGGTGGTTTTTATTTCTTATCAGTGAAAGAGCCTCACAACCATGAGTTCTGCAGCTTAAGGCACAAAATGGCCAACAATCTCTTGGTACAAGGTCTTTTAAGACTAAACTATCCAATTAAGAGCTGACATCTGGATTATTTCCCCTTTTAACCCAACAACTGATCCCAAAGAGCCGATAATGAGGAATTTTCCATCCAATTACAAAATGCCACCCAAACCCATGGAGAAGAAGGAAGAAGAAGCATGAAGAAGAAACCCAGGATGACACCCTGTGCCCTGCACCTTGCTTCCATCCACAACACACTAAAAATCCCAAAACCTCAATTTCTCACCTAAGTGACACACCTACACTGCTCTCTATAATCTATTTCACACTTTTGTGGATTCCAGTCAATTCTGGAGTGTAGGAAACTTTCTCCATGAATGAGGGTCGAAGTCAGTGCAACTAAAACACCACACACATCCACAACATACCAAAAACCCCAAACCCTCAATTTCTCACCAAGTGATAAAACTACTCTGCTCTCAATAATCTATTTCACACTTTTGTGGAAACTTTCTTCATGAATGAGGGTCAAAGTCAGGGCTCCCCTGGGGTCAGGGCACCCCAGAGCAGAGAGATAAATATTCCCTATGGTGCCCTGGGTTTCCACAGGGAGGGGACAGCACAGGACAAACTTCACCTCCTGAGCCTCCCAGCTGCCAGGGGGTTTGTGGTGTTGGCTGCTGAAATTAATATTGGTCAATGAGAGCAGTTTGCTCATGGCCTTGAACAGTGGAGCTCTGAAGGTCTTGGAGCCCCTTCCAGAACCTCAAAGGGGTTTGCAGAGAGCTGGAGAGGGAACTGGGACAAGGCCCTGGAGAAGTAGGAAAAGTGGAATGGTTTTAACCTGAAAGGGAACAGATTGAAATGAAATATTCAGAAGGAATTGCTCCCTGTGAGGGTGGAGAGGCTGCCCAGGGAATGTTGGTGAGGGGTGGGCTGCTGGAGGGCTGTCCCCTGATGGGGAGCAGTTTGTGGAGGCTGATAAGAACTGTTTTACAGCAGAACATAATCCACTGTAGCACTTTATTATGCCTAATGCAAGGGGAGAGTAAACAGGGCTGCCGAGAATTAAAATCAATGGCATTCTCCTCTCCACAGCCATATCAGCTCGTCAGTAATTACTTGTTTGTTGTCTTCATTGTGAATCCCAACAATTCCAAGGTTGTTAATGCTCCAAGAGAGAAAATGAAATTACATATTCAATTTATTCTGCACGGAAACAAATTAGCAGCAAGAAAAGGGGATTTATTTGCATTCCTGCGGTGGAGTCGCTGCCATCCTGTGGGATGGAGCTGCCTCCTCTGGGCTCCCTGGGGACCGGGAATCACCTGCCAGCCCCAGCAGGGAGGGTGCAGTGGTGCCTGGGAGCCCCATCCTGTCCCAACTGTCCCTTTTGTGTGGGATGGAGCTGCTTGGGACTCCCTGCAGGGACAGAGCAGTGACCCCTGGGGATGCTGGGGATGCTGGGGAGGGACACTGAGCCTCCTTGTGGTGCCCAAGGTGAGCCCAAAGCTCTGCCCCTGCTCTGTCTGCCTGTGGTGGTGTTTGAGGGGATGAGGGGAGAGGTGAGAATCTTCACTCCACATTTCAGAAAGCTGATTTATTATGTGACAGTGTTCACAGGGGTTCTTGGATGAGGGAAGAGATGAGGATCTGACTCCATGTTTCAGAAGGCTGATTTATCATTTTATGATATATATTATATTAAAACTATACTAAAAAATAGAAGAAAAGGTTCTAATCAGAAGGCTAGCTAAGAATAGAAAGGAATGAATGATAACAAAGGTTTGTGGCTTGGACTGAGAGTCCGAGCCAGCTGACTGTGATTGGCCATTAATTAGAAACAACCACATGAGACCAATCACAGATGCACCTGTTGAATTCCACAGCAGCAGATAATCAACGTTTACATTTTGTTCCTGAGGCCTCCCAGCTTCTCAGGAGGAAAAATCCTAAGGAAAGGATTTTTCATAAAAAGATCTCTGTGACAATTTATATATTATATTATATTATATTATATTATATTATATTATATTATATTATATTATATTATATTATATTATATTATATTATATTATATTATATTATATTATATTATATTATATTACATTATATATCATATCATATTATATATCATATCATATCATATTATATTATATTAGCTATACTAAAACTACACTAAAGAATAGAAGAAAGGGGACATCAGCAGGCTAGAAAAGCTGACACTGGTGGCACTGATGTGCCCAAGCCCTGCTAAATGCCACCCCCAGCCCCTCTGGCAGGGCTGCAGATCCAGGCCCTGCCCACATCCTTCAGATTTCTGCACCCACGTGCTGCTGCTCTCTGTGGTGACCATGCCCTGGTGATCCAAGGGCTCCAGAGGCTCCCGAGGTGCCCACAGGGCTCCAGGAGGAGCAGGAACCAGCCTGAGGTTCCAGGGGCTGCTCCAGCAAAGCAGCTGCACCACGCTGAGCCTGCTCCAGGCCCGAGGAAAATGACAAAAAGGCAACATTTGCCAGGGAAGAATGCAGAACTAAGTGGGGAAAATACATTTTAATGAAATGCAAATATGTTTCCCGGCATCTAGGAGAGAATTAAAAGCATAAATAAATAAATGAAAGCAGGGAGTGAGCGTTCAGCACCAGATTTGAAGTTTTGCTTAAAGGAGCAGGCCCAGCTGATGAGGGCCTGAGTTTCGCCACATTCCTGAGCACTCTTTCTTATCCTGGTTGAATTTAAATGGAGAGAGGGCAGTAGGATGATCCTGTCCCCATGGACTGATCCTGCCCCCATGGATTGCCCTTGTCCCCATGGACTGATATTGTCCCCATACAGGGAGGGCAGCAGAATGCTCCTGTCCCCAGGAATTGCTTCTGCTCCTATGAATTACTCCTGTCTCCACGGACTGCTCCTGTCCTCATGGATTTCCCCTGTTCCCATGAATTAATCCTGTCCTCACAGATTGATCCTGTCCCCACCAACTGCTCCTATCCCTATGGATTGCTCCTGTCCCCATGGATTGATCCTGCTCTCATGGACTGCTCCTGTCCCCACAGACTGCTCCTGTCCCCACAGACTGATCCTATCCCCAGGGACTGATCCTGTCCCTGTGGATTGATTCTGTTCCCATGGACTGCTCCTGTCCCCACAGATTTCCCCTGTCCCCAAGGATTGTTCCTGTCCCCATGGATTGATCCTGTCCCCATGGACTGATCCTGTCTCCATGGATTTCCCCGGTCCCCATCGATTTCTCTTGTCCCCATGGATTGCTCCCTGCTCCCAGATAAGCCCCAGATGCAGGGGGATGCAGGGGATGCAGGGGGATGCAGGGGATGCAGGGGGATGCAGCAGGATGCAGGAAGAAGCAGGGATGCAGGATCCTCTCCTGCAGCCTTGCAGGCCATGCTGGGAGCCAGGAGTGTAGATTTCCCTGTGTGGCTCCTGAGCAAATGTTTTGCCTCCTCTGCCCTGATTCAGCACTTCTGCAAAGCCCCCCAGGAGCTCGTGGGGAACTTCAGGCCCAAATAACTTTGCAAGAGTTATTTTCCAGAGCAACATTATTCTCGTTTAGGACTACCCTGTGAGCACAGAAATCTCTCATAATGATTTCCCTGTCAGCTGCTTCTTTTCAAGACCTTTTTCTCCTTCCTAGAAATGCATGACACACTATGGAAATTATGTAAAGCTCCTGCTCTCCGTGCCTATGAATAGTGTTTTTCTGCTCTGTATTGGTTTATATTTGGGTTCCATAATCACACTCATATTTTAAGTTTAACCAAGGCACAATTTCTCTAACAAGGGCAGCAAACAAAGCAAGGTGTTTAAGCTGAGCAAACGAGGGCAGAAGTGGATCCTTTACTTCCTTAATGCTTCCCTGCTCCAAATTATTCCCCGCGCCTTCCATTTAGACAACGGCCACAAATGATTTGTAGGAGTTTTCCACCCCCAAAACCTAATAACACAGCAGGGCTGCGCTGCTCCCAGCTCCCTTCCTACTCCTTTCAGAGCAGCTCCATGCTTTTGTGTGGCAGCCCAGCCCATTTGTTCTTTATTAAAATGAAAATTAGCATGAGAGCCAAGCTCTCGCTTAATGGGCTCCAGTGCTGCCTCGCCAACACTTTTGTTAAAACAGTCCCGGTCTGTGCTGCAATTCTGCCTTCCCAAATGGCAGTGGAAATGGAAATGCTGGCTGTGAGCAGGGAGAAAAGCAGGGAAGTGCGCTTGGGTGTGTGCTGTTAGTGCTGGGAGCTTGTGGAACAGGGAGGGAGTGAGGGATGGGGCTGCAGAACGGCCTCACCAGGCTGTGCCCTTCCTGTTGAGGGCCCTGAGCTTGGGGATGGGGTGAGAAGTGTGTGCTGTGTGTGCTGAGTATTCTGTGGTTTGTGTGTGCTGAGCAGTGTGTTCTCTGTGTGCTGAGTATTCTGTGGTTTGTGTGTGCTGAGCAGTCTGTTCTGTGTGTGCTGAGGCAGCCCCCAAGAGCTCCAGGCCATACAAGTTCAGTGCTGCCTTTATTCTGCAAGCTCCCATCACTGATCCCTCAGCAGGAGAAGGGATCTGCTGGCTCTTAGCTCTTTCCCACCTGGCCAGAACATCCCACAACGCCTTTGAGTGTGGCCCAGCCAACATCAGAGAGCTGCTGACATTTCTAATGCACACAAAGGTGCCCCCTGCCCTGGCATTTCTGCAGGGCTCAGCTCTGACCTGTGCTTCTGCCTCAGCCCTGGCTCTCAGCAGCAGCTCGGGCTGGGCAGACCTTCAGCAGCTGCCTTGTTCTCATTATTTACTGACTGCAAGCCAAAGGGCACAAAATGTTCCTCTATTCCTTCACAGCCAGGGGAGCTCCTGGCTGCTCTCAGAGTGAAGGATGTGCTCACCAAACCTATTTCCCCTCATTATTTCCCCGAGTTTTGTGCTGTAGCAGATGGATCTTCATTAGGCTGAATGCAACTTTTAGGGCAAAGCTGCTTTCATTGTTAAAACAGCTCTTGCAGTAACCCCGGCTGTTTTATTGAGATTTACAGGAAAATGGCTGAGAAATACAATGGCAAAATAAAGATGCCTTTAAGCAGATAATGGGAGAGCATTTCCCTCTCCTGAAAGGTCGTGCACGGCAAGTGGGAAATGGAGCTCAAGTGGCTGTGAGTTGGGTTGAGTGCCTGGGCAGGCACAGGGAGATAAATCACACACAGGCACCTCTGGAATGAGCCCAAATCCCATTCACCAGGTTCATGCTGAGGACAGAACCCCCAGGATCCCAGCCTGCTGGCTGAGGTGGCCAGGAGGGACAGGCAGCTCTGGAAACTCAAACAGGCCCTGGGAGTGTCTGAAGGAGGCTGCAGGTAAGCCTGGCAGAGCAGGAGGAGGGAGAGCTGCTCCCCACCCCACCCAGGGGTCCCTAAGTCACCTGGGCTGTTCCTCACAGGGCTCTGGTGTCTCTCAAAGGAAGGTGGAGCAGGTGATGATGAGGAGATGCAGGGTGAAGATAAAGGCTCCAGAGCAGCTCAGCCAGGTGTGGGTGGAACCCAGCCCTTCCCTGGCAGCTGGCAGGGATCGGGGTGCGCCAGGGAGGAGGCTGGGGCTCCTTTCTCCTGGATTATCCATTTTTTAAAATGCATTTTTCAGCCTGATCCTCTGCAGGAGCCCAGGCTGGGCTGGGGAGAGCACACAGGGGTGGCCACAGCAGCCAAATCCTGCTTCCCTGGCAGGGGAGGGAAAGCAGGAGCACAAGGCAGAGTTCCAGGGGCAGAGTTCTGCTTGGGAGGGACCCTAAACCCTTAACATGGTTAACCTTAAACATGGTTAACCTTAAACATGGTCCCTGTCCTCAGAACCATCTGTGCCTTACAAATCACCCTCATTCCCCCTCATTTTTCCCTCAGCTGATGTTTCCAGAGAAGCAATGAGGCTGTAAAAGGGAAAGCTCAAACAGTACAGGATGTGACACTAAGAGGGGAAAAAAATAAAGGAAATAAAAAGAGGAAAAAAGTGGTTTCAAACCTCTTCGCTCAGACAGCCCCATGTGATTACAGCATTTATCAGTGTCTATCTCAACACGGAGCAGCTCCAGCTTATAAAGAGTGACACATGCAGAGCACAAAATAGCAGGGCTGCCAAAGGCTGCTGAACCGAACCAGCCCCAAGGCAGCTCGGGAGGGGATGGAAGCACAGCAGAGCCCCGTGGCTGGGCTGCTCAGCAATCCCTGCACAGCAGAGCCCCGTGGCTGGGCTGCTCAGCAATCCCTGCTGCGGAGGCTGCTCAGCCTCCTTCCCTCAGGGAATGGCCCAACCCAGCCGTGCCTGGAGGGGAGGATTCCCTGCTCTGCTCTGCTCTCCTGGCAGGGCAGATCCCTGGATTTTCAGAGCAGAATGGAGCCTGGAGCAGGGGATGCTCAGTGGCTCCACAGGCAGAGTTCTGGGGAATGCCAGGAGAAGAGTTCTTGCCTAAAAGAGGAGAGATTTAAATAAAAGGAGGAGTTTTATTAGATGAGGGTGGGCAGGCCCTGGCACAGGGTGCCCAGAGCAGCTGGGGCTGCCCCTGGATCCCTGGCAGTGCCCAAGCCCAGGCTGGACAGGGCTTGGAGCACCTGGGACAGTGGAAAGTGTCCCTAGGACAGTGGGAGGTGTCCCTGGGACAGGGGAAGGTGTGCCTGCCATGGCAGGGGTGGCACTGGATAAGCTTTAATGTCCCTTCCAACCCAAACCATTCCATGGTTCTGTCATTACTGTTCCCTCCTTCATTTGTGCCTCTTCCTCCCTACCAGAGTCTTCTCCAGGCAAAACCTTTCAGGCCATGAAAAACAAAGGTTTGGGGTCCTCAAAACAAACTGATCAGACAAACCCTGCTTGATTCTGGCCTGGGATGCTCCTGAAGCCCCAGTGCCACCCTGTGCCCAGTGTGACATGGGGAGGAGACACTTCACCCCCAAAGATCTCGGTGCAGGGGGACCCTTCTGGGGTCACAGCTTTATTGTCAGATATTTTACAGCTATCTGCTATTTCCATGTCTTTCCCTGATCCCAGCCAAGCCTCTCCACTGGGGTGATGGGAATTCTGCAGGCAGGCAATTCTCACTCCTGTGGGTGAGCTCCTTATGGAGCTCTGCAGGGAGCTCCTCCATCTCTGCCATCCCTCAATCTCAGCTGCAGCTGAGCCTCCTCAGCCCTTCCACAAATGCCTTTCTCCATCATTTGGTGGCCTCCATGGTCCTGCTGCCTCTTCAGGGTCTGTTTTCTGTGGCAGCAGCTCTCTGCTGAGAGAAGAATTCAAGTTCTGAGTTCAGCAAGTGAAATCCTGGGGAATTACAACCATTTCTGGGCAGCCCCAAGGCTGCTCTGGGCTCAGCTGAGCTGCAGGATGGAGCAAAAGAAGAGCAGAGCTGCTGCAGGTGAGGAACAGGCTCAGAGCTGCCCATATCCCCAAAGGGGCCTGTCACCATCACCTCTGCTTGGATTGCCAGGCAAACCCAGCAGGAACCCACACAGGACTCACCTAGCAGAGTTTTGAGCCCTGATTGCACCACTGGGAACCTGAAACTCACAGAAAAACACAACTTTCCCAGGCATTGTCCTGAGGAAGGCTGTGAGATCAGAGAGAATGAGAAATAATTCTTATTTAAACCTGCTGCACCTGGTATTGTGAATATGTGCAATGTGTTATGGAGATCTGTTTACCAAAGGGTGGTTTCTTAATTAGCCAGTGGTGATGGTGCTTTAATTAAAGGACCAATCAATTCCACCTATACCATACTGTCTATAAAAGCAATGGGTTTCTTATTAAAAATTATTGATCAGCCTTGTGTGAACCGTGGAGTTCATGCTAATTATTGCCAGTTTGGGGATATGTTCTAACAGCAGTTCTCTTTGTTATTCTTTGTCTGCACATTCTCTTTGCTCCTTTTCCCCCCCTCAGGAAGGAAAAGCTTTGAACAGGGTGCTGACTAAAAACTTCTGCCTCTTGTGCCTGCCTTGTTTTGCTGCTGCTGCAGCAGAGGATCAAAAGGGAACACGTTTTTCTCTGGGAGATGACAGCAGCAGCAGGGCTGAGGGAGCAGGGCTGAGCCTCAGAGGGAGCTGTAAACATCCCTGTCAGCTCCAGAGGAACAAAGGGGCTCCGTGTGCCCTTTGATCTCAGCTCTGGTGGGGGCTGCCAGCATTGATGGGGCTCTCAGGAAACAGGAGCAGGTGAAAATCCCTGTCCAGCCCTGTCTGACATCCCCAGGGCAGGACCTTCCTGGTGGCCAAACCGCAGAAAGGTCCACGCTCACCACAGACACCTCTGCAAACACCCAGGCATTGAAAACAGATCAATTCCTGACCCGCCGGTGCTGCTGGATTCCTCAGAGATTAGGAAAACGGGCCAAAAATTAATATTTGCTTGTCACCCTGGTTTTTTAAGATCTTATAAGCCTTCTGATGTTGGCATTCTTGTAGTGAACTTTCTCACACACTTTCTGTAAATAACTCATTGTTTTGCAATCTTTTATGGAGGAGGAGAAAGCTGATGGACTGTTGGTTTGTCCAGTGTCATTGCAGAGGTGGCACTGTCACCCTCCAATCTACTGTCACTTTTGGAAAACTATAAATGTTGGAGTCAGATAATAAACTTCCTTTTTCTTCTTCACCTTGAGAGCAGAGGTGTGTGCTTGTGTTTTTTCGTGTCCTATAATACATTTGCTCAGTAAATTAAAAATTTTAAAATTAAATTAATTTACTTTTTAAAATTAAGTTAAAGTACAATTTTTTAAAAATCAATTTAATTTAAAATGTAAAAATTTGCTCATGTGATTTTTCTTTCACAGTGTTCAGTGCCTTCAAATCACCTGTTGGAGGTTTTTTTTCTTAGAGAAGTTTTTACATTTTAAAGCAGCACAAGACATAAAAAAAAAAAGATCAATTCCTGACCCACTGGTGCTGCTGGATGCCTCAGAGATTAGGAAAACTGGCCAAAGATTAATATTTGCTCAGTAAATTAAAATTTTAAACTTTTAAATTAAATTAATTTAGTTTTAAAAATTAATTTAAAATTTAAAATTTTTAATTTTTAATTTTTAAAATTAATTTAGTTTTTAAAATAATTTAATTTAAATTTTTTAATTTTTAAAATTAATTGAATTTAAAATTTAAATTTTGCTCAGGTGGTTTTTCTTTTGCAGTGTTCAGTGCCTTCAAATCACCTGTTGAAGGGGTTTTTTCTTAGAGAAGTTTTTACATTTTAAAGCAGCACAAAATGCTTATTTTTTTCCACCCACCTCTTTGCAATTTTTATTTCCACTGCTCTATTTTCCTGCAGAATTTTGCCAGTGCTGGCAGACTGGCAGAGCTGTGCAGTTTCAAAGCTCTCTTGTCACTCTGCCACCACAAAACAGCCAGGATTTGGAAAAGGCAAAAGGGGGAGAAAATATGGAAACACTCCCTGCTAGCAGAGTAAATGGGGGATGAAAAGATTAAAAAAAAAGAAAAATACAGCTTCAAAGAAATGTAGAATTAAAAATAAATCCACCAATCCTGCTCATTTTGGGGGAAGTTTTGCACTGCAAAATCTGGTTTACAGCCTCAGGAATGTTCTCCAGAAGATCAGAGCCCTGTGCTGCTCCCTGCAGGTCCTTCAGCTGGGTTCTCTACAGGTTTGGGAAATGGAAAAATATGGGATTGTCCTGCTCAGGTGCACTGACACCATCCCCCTATAAAAGAATAATAAACCTCCTTCTCCTCCTTCTTCTCCTTCTCCTTCTCCTTCTCCTTCTCCTTCTCCTTCTCCTTCTCCTTCTCCTTCTCCTTCTTACTATTATTATTACTATTATTATTACTATTATTATTAATATTATTATTACTATTATTACTATAATAATAATAAAGAGCCCTTTTGGGTGTAAAATCCCCCTGTAAAGCCCTCCCTGTTCACCCACCCCTGAGCAAAGGGGAAATTGTGGTGAGAGCCGCAGATCGTGCTCCTTCTGCAAGGGACTCTCTCCTATTTTATTGAAATTAAAACAATGCTTAACCTTGCTAATTTGTGATTTAGGCTCATGAGAAAAGAGGCTGGGGAGTCCTGGCTTGCTCCAGGGGGAAATGGAATAAATCTGAGCTGAATCAAGGAGTGTTTCTCACAGAGCTGAGCACATGGAGTGTGTGGTTATTGTTAAACAAGAGCAGAGCTCCTGCAAGGGAGGGTGATGGCAATTCTGTCCGGGGGCTGCTGTGCAGCTGCTGCTCTGGGAAAGGGGAAAACTGCTCCAGAGGAATGAATGGGGAGCATTTCTCAGTTGTGGATGGGAAACAAACCCTGCACAGGCAGCAGCACCATGGGGAGGTGCAGTCAGGGCAGGAAAGCACCGACACATCTCCAGAGAGAAAGCGGAGAAACTCCAGCTCCTGGGATATTTGCAGGGCTTCAGATCCCTGGATCCATGGGAAGTCTCTCCCTCCTTGCTGGTGCTGGAGTCCCCACCAGGAGCAGATTTTCTGGAGCCTTGTGGAGCCAGCACCACAGAGAGAGAGGGACAGGGAGGAGCTGTGGGAGCTGGGGAGGTGTGAGAGCCTGGCCAGAGCTTGGGAATGACCCCAGAAGCAGGGTATCAGCCAGCCCAGCTCAGCAAAGCCCAGGAGAAGGGCATCAGCCAGCCCAGCTCAGCAAAGCTCAGGAGAAGGGCATCAGCCAGCCCAGCTCAGCCAAGCCCAGCTCACATCCCTGCAGGAAGGGCTCAGCCAGCCAGCCCAGCTCAGCAAAGCCCAGCTCACATCCATGCTCCAGGTGGATGCCAGCAGCTCTGGAAGGACTCGGTGCCAGCTCCCATCCCTGCAGGAGGGGCTCAGCCAGCTGGGCAGGCAGCTGCTGCCCTCTGGGATGCCCTGGCACACCCTGCTGCCCCTCCTGCCCCTCCTGCCCAGGCTGTGTCCTGCCTGCCAGCCTGGGCTCCCGTCCTGCTCACCCCAGGGTCCCCAAAAAGGCACCAAATCCCAGTGGGAACAGAGCCCGTCTGACTCTGCCACAGCTCAGGGGAGCCATTCCCACCCCAGCCCAGCAGATGTTTGTTCCTGAAGTGCCTCCTGGTCACAAACATTTATCGTGCCTCCTCTCTGGCCTTTTCACATGCTCAGTTTGCCAGCACAGCTCCTCAGGGTGCTCATGACTCCTTTTTCCCTTGAACATGCTGTGAGCAGCCTGGAGGCAGCCAGGGCTGGGGAGGGGGAGCTGAGATCAGCACCTTTCCCCTCCTGTGACCTTGGAGGTCTCATTGCACCTCTGTGTGTGTGTGTCGGAACTCAGTGCATCCCTCTGGGTGTCCAGAGTTGCCAGGACCCCTCCAGGGGGCTCAGAGACCCTGGCACACAGCCCAGAGCACCTGGGGATTTGATTTTGACCCCTGGAGCAAGTTGCCAACTTTGTATGAGAACGTGAAAGTCACACAGGTTTGGATAGTGTAATAACAAAATGATCACAGGGTGAAAATGTAGATTTTGGGATTTTTGGTATGGGGGTTATGGGGACAAGATGGAGGACCTCTTCTTCTTCTTGTTGTTCTCCATTTTCTGCAGTGATGTTGGCACTTTGGGATTGGTTTAGAGTAGAAGTGCACTAACATAGGTGATAGGTATTGGGAATTAAGTGTAAATATGTTTGTAGTATAAAAGGACAACACAGAGTGCCTGTGGCTGCCCTGCTGAGCAGACCTCGGCTGGGCAGGAAGAAAATTTTATAGATAAGAATTAATAAACAACCTCAAGACCGAAAAGTGAAGAGTCCAGACTCGTTCTTCAGCTGTGTGGGCCAAAGCAGAGACATCCTGCACATCTCGGGGCAGCAATGATTAACAGCAACCCAGATGTGTGCCCAGGTCCTGGCAGGGAGCAGGGAGGGGAGGAAATGCAGGACTTGCCTGTCAGGTGCTGGAAGTGCTGCAGGGAGGGAGGGAGGGCTGAGCTGTGGGATGACACAGGTGGCAAATGGAGGGTTCACCTCTTCTCTGCTGCCCTGGGCAAGGGTTCTGCTCCTGAGCTGCTCAGGTCAGCAGGAAAGGGCAGGAGAGCCTCTCTGCAGCTGCAGCAAACTCTGATCCCCCCCTGGTGCTCTGCTCCAGCCCAGCCTGTGCTGAGCACGCAATGGCAGCAGCTTTTCCTCCTCGAAGGAAGAAGGCACGAGCAGAGTCCAGAGCTGCATGGAAATGACAGCAGAACTCTCTGAACTCTCATTTGGGAGCTCATTTACTTTCTGCTGATGCTGCAGCAGAACCCCCCTCCCACAGGCAGGGGGTTCAGCTCTGTCAGACTCAGTGACCTCTCACGTCTCAGAGAAACATAAATATTGAATAAAACACTGCTCAGAGCCGGCCTGGGGAGGCACACAGCAGCCTGGAAATGAACACAGTGTGTGTCAGTGATCCTCAGGGCCCAGGGCAGGGGCTGAGGCCAGGTCTGGTGGGGCACAGAAAGTGGGAAAATCAAACCACAGGGAACAGAAGAGAACAAAATGTTTGTGCAGCAGTACCAGGTGTGAATAAACATCTCCACGTGGCTCTGCAGGACACAGGGAGCAGGTGGATTGCCTGCTCAGTGTGCAGTGCCGAGATTATTTGCATTCCTCTGTCTTCTAGGAAATGCTGTCATTTTGCTGGTTATCTTTTCTTAGAAGGACACCTCATTTACTGTCTGAAGAGCTCTGAAATTACCCTGCTCCCCAAAGAACGAGCTCGTGCTGCCACATCCACCTCAGCTGCCACTCTTGGAGCTGGAAGGTTTTGTTTTGTACCTCACCTTTAGTGGGGGAGCCAAGCACGAAGCTGGAGCACTTCTGGAATTGATCTGCACAGTATCTGAAATGTCAGTGTCATGGAATCATGGAATCACAGCACCCTGGAATCATGGGATCATGGAATGGTTTGGTTGGAAGGGACCTTAAAGCTCCAATACAGCTCCAACCCCCCTGCCATGGGCAGGAAGTTCCACTGGAACACCCAGAAAAATAATGGAATTTTCTGCAGTGAATCCCTGGCTAATCCCAGCTCTCAGCCAGCCCAGCCCAGCCTGGCACTGCAGCCCAGAGGCTCAGGTGTGCCCAGCTTGGCCCTGAGCTCCAGATGTGCCCTCTGAGCTCCAGATGTGCCCCCTGAGCTCCAGATGTGCCCCCTGAACAGCTGGGCTGTGCAGCCCCCCAGGCTGGAGCTCAGGTGGCTGCACAGGAACCTGCCAGCATTCCTCTCCACCTCTCTGCTGCTCACACCTGGCCATTCCTCCTTGTCTGGTGAGTAATGTCCCTCCAAAGTGACCCTGACAGATGACAGGAGCTGGTGGAGCAGAGCATCAGCTCAGGGCAGGGAGGGGTGCAAATGCAGAGCTTCATTAAGCAGTAATCAATTACAGAGCTCAGCAGAGGCTGGTGGTGGCAGCAGAATCCCAGGGCAGGCTGGGTGGATGCTGAGCCTCCCCCAAACCTTTTCAGCACAGACTGAGGGACCCCAGAGCAGCTCCTGTTGTGGTGTTGTGGGTCCCAGGGCGAGGTGAGAGATGAGAGTCTGACTCCAAGTTCTCAGAAGGCTGTGGCCTGTTAAAGTCAGGCCTGCTCCCAATCTTTGATAACTGGCCCAGCTGCAACTCCTTAGGTGTAAGAATACTTTCTACACTATCTTTATTTTCTTGTATTCTATGCCCCTACAATACTGTACTTATTAAGAAACTCATCCCCTTACATACAGTCTGATGCAGCTTTGGCCTAGCTGGTCAATCAATCCAAAAACCATCCAGTGTTGACCTAATTGGTCTACCCAGCTTTGACCTAACTGGTCAATCCATCCATGTTGGAGATTTTTTCAGAGATGGCTTAGAAGGCAGCTGTGAGGAGCAAATTCTCACAGCCTGTTTCTGTAAACAGCAGAAGTTCTCAGGTTGTTTTTAATTACAAGTAAATATTTTGTCCTTGGATAAGGTATGGGAAAGCAAAAGTGACAAACATGAAGGCCTTGAGAGCCTTGCATACCAGAGTTCTCAGGCAGCTTTCTCATAACAAGTAGATATTCTATCTTTGGCTGTTTTGGGAAAGTAAAAGTAAGTTTTGAGAACACAAATCTTGGTATTGAAAACCAAAGGAGGGGTTGGTGTGTTATCTCTGACCTATTGTGAGCTCGGGTTTTGCAATATGCATGAACTTAATTAACACGGTTATAAAAAGTGACTGATTGAGTCAATAAACGGAGTCAGATGTTGACCAACAAAGGTGAGTCGTCTCCCTTCACTTCAATACATCCAAACACCATCCAGTGTCCAATTAAAAAAAACACCCTTTGGTACACAAATCTCCATAACACATTCCACATGTGCACAGCAATAGGGGCAAAAAGTGGAGATGAAAATTGTTTGTCATTCTTTTCCTTGAACCTTCTCACAGCTTCCCAGGGAAATCCTGGGAGAGAACTGGGAGAGAACAGAGAGGATTCTGTCTCTCTCTGTTCAGAGGATGTGTGATTGCCTCAGCAGATGGACCCTGGTGCTCCTGGAGGATTCAAAGACCATCCAGAGCCCTTGGGAGCCTTCCCCTCCTCAGGGTGGAGGAGCCTTGGGCAGCAGCACTGCCAGGGTGTGACTGATTGATCTGGAAAGGAACAAACCAGCCCATGGCTCTTGGATGGTGTCTCAGTGAATTCCAGGCTGGATTTTCTGCTCACCCACGTCCCCACAGTGACACAGGGACGCCTGTGGCAGGTCCCACCTCCAGTGCAGGTTCTGAGGGATGCTGTGACACATTTCTGCTGTGTTTCCCCCTGCTGTGACTCCTGTCACACAGCATCAACTCCCTGCACGCCCTCAGCTGCGTGTCGTGTCTCAAAGGGGAGCGAGGGAGGAACATCAGCTCTGGCAAGATCCTTGGGAAATCATCACGAGACAGGCCAGGAAATATTTCGAGGAACAACTTGCTAACTGTACAAGAAATACCAACAAATCCTCCTGAAGCACAGCAGCAGCAGCAGGAACGCTGCCAGAGAGGCTCCAAGGCCGCTGAATGAGTCAGATATGAACGGAAAAGCTCAAGGAAGATAAGGCTGGAGCAGAAAATCCAGATGAATTCTTCACATTGATGTTTGCTGGGGAGGAACTGAGGAGAATTCTGCCAGTGGAACTTTTCTTTGTGGGTTAAAAATTGGAGGAACTGTCTCAAATTAATGGAATGAGCACTTTGAAATCCTCGCTGGGGTTTGGAAGTGGCAGGCTCAGGGATAAATATGATAAAAGTAAAGGATTGGGCATGGCATTTATCAGGGCAAGGGCTGCCTTGCACACCCATTAGTGCTCTTTAAAGGAAGAGCTGAGCTTTTGCATGAGGGTGATTTGATTGAAGCAATGATTTATCCAAAAAATTGCAGCAGAATCAGGTTTTCCAGCAGAGCTGGAAAACCAGAGGGAACAGCAAGGAGGATGTTCCGAAGTGCCCTGTGATCTCCACAGGGGGAAGGGGAACTGAAGGGAACTGTTCCATCAGGAAAAATATCCTGGGAGATACAATGACAATCCTGAAGACTGTAAGTGGCACCAAAAAGATTAAAAAAGGACATTAATAGCCTGGTTTTTATAACCCCAAACCAAGAAGGAATAATCTGCAACACAGAAAGTTGGGGGGAAAAGGGAAAGGTGCATTTCCCATTCAGCTTCTGATTAATTAAAGCGTGGAACTGTCTGCTGTGAAATGTTGTGAGTTCTGAGATGATGCATGGATTCATGAAGCAATTAAAAACTTGTTAAAGAGAAATTTCTAACCTCTTGTTCAAAACCTGCCTGAATTACAGACTGACAGCAAAGAGGGGGACACAGGGAATGACTTGGCTCAGGAGCTCTGGGGTTCCTTCCCTCCCTCCCCATTATTTACCCAGGATTTAAGAGGCCATTTCCCCATATCAAATCCATCTGCAATTCTCCATTTTCAGCCCCAGTATTTCCTACAATCCCCACTGTCAGCAGCAAATTTCCCAGCAGTTTCCAGCTCTTCTTGCAGGCTGTGTAAAGGCAGCTTTGTGGAATCAGGGATGGACAAGGGACCAATCTCAGATTTCATTGAGCTGAGGTGGAAATGAGGATTTGGCACCTCAGACAGGGTCCCTGGGGAAAAGGGGAATAATTTCTCAGGAATCATTCAGGAAATCCCTACAAGGCCAGAAGAAGAGGCAGAATTCAGAGCTGGGATAAAAATGTGCAGATTTGGGGATACCAAGAACAGGAGACAAGGGGGTCCTTCCCCTTTGCACCCCCAGGTTCCACTGGTGCTGCTCTGCCAGCCTGGCTTTGGCAAGGTTTGGGAACTGTTATTTCACATCCAAAACCTTAATTTGCTGCATTTCATGCGTGTGAGGGTGGAAAGCTTCATTAAAAGCAATCTCTGGTCCAAAGGGTTTGAAACAAGCCGTGGGTGGGATGTGCCAGGAGTCCCTCCCTGCCCTTTGTTGGTGGCTCTGCTGTGTGACAGGGACAATTCACCAGCAGGATTATGAAAACCCCTCCAGGAACAACTCGTCAGGGGAGGTTTTAGAGATCTGGAAAGCTCAAAAAGCAAAGCAGAGTGAGAGCTGGGAGTTTTCCCCCAGGGAAATTTCTAAGTGAGACAAAATTGTCATTTGCTCTGCATTTAAGTTTCCAGGCAGCAGCTTGAAACCAACCCAGGGTTTTCCCTTTTTTTTTTTTTTTTTTGCCAGCTCTGTTTTCAAACAGAAAAGTTCCATTTCTGCGTTGCCTCCTCTGTGTTTCCCTCTGTGAGAAAACCACGGAAGCAACAGAAAAAAAAGGGAGAGCAGCTGAAGAAATAAAGAAATAACATAACAACATTTTCCCTCATGAGAAGGAAACTTCCCAATAAATCTCTTCTGCACTGTGGAGAGCCTGTTGCTCTCGCCCTGCAATAAATATTTCTTCACATTGTCATGGGCACAGAAGTCAAGGAAAATGCTCTCATTTTCCAGTTGAAACAAAATGGATTTCTCCAGTTTAGGATTTAGAGGAAAAGAAAATACCAAAGAAATATTTTGCTTGGCTTCTTCCCACCAGCGTTCTTTCATTGAAATACATAGAATGGAAATTTTCATTCGTCACAGTTTCTGGAGAAATTGTTTTATAATAAATCTCCCAGACCTGAGCAATGACAACAAACCCCCAGGAGTCATTTCACACAAATAAAATCTCATCTGTGCAAGGAGCTGGGGTGGCAGCACCAGAGGATGCCTTTGAAAACAAAACCAAAGCAAAGCAAAGGGAAGTGCTGAGCTCTTGCTGCTGGTGTTGGAGCCCAGGAGAGCTGTGTCCCATGGCCAGCACTGGTCACAGCCACTGCCTGAGGTGCCCAGCTGGTGAAGCATGAACTTAAATTGGCACAGAGGGAGCTGCTGAGGGCTGGAAAAAATGTCTTGTCTGTCACAGACATCTTTTCATGAAAAATCCTTTCCTTAGGATTTTTCCTCCTGAGAAGCTGGGAGGCCTCAGGAACAAAATGTAAACAATGGTTATCTGCTGCTGTGGAATGCAACAGGTGCATCTGTGATTGGTCTCATGGGGTTGTTTCTAATTCATGGCCAATGACAGCCCAGCTGGCTTGGACAGAGAGTCTGAGACAGAAGCCTTTGTTATCATTCTTTCAAGACCTCTGTGAACACGGTCACATTTGGCCATCCTGGTCTCTGGGGAGGAGGATTTGCTCTGCTGGGATCCCTGTGCCAGGTCAGGGAAGCGCCTCTGGAACCCTGAGGGAGCCCAGCTCTGAGCTTTGGGTCAGACTCCCCTATCTGAGCAAGGACTGAGCCCAGAGCTGAGCCCAGCCACTGCCACCAAATACCCTTTGGTATTTTCAGGGTCTCCAGGATGAAGGAGGAATTGAGAATCTGACTCCATGTTCTTAGAAGGCTAATTTATTATTTTATTAATATTATTTTATAAATAAATTTATTATTTATTATTTTATGATATTGTATTATATTATAGAAAAGAATATAATGCTATTCTAATCATTGCTATACTAAAACTATAATAAAGAATAGAGAAAGGATACTTACAGAAGCTTAACAAGATATTGATTAAAGACCCGTGACTGACTCCTCAGAGTCCTGTGCTTGCTCATTAAGTAAAAGCAATTCACATGTTGGATAAACAATCTCCAAACACGTTCCAAAGCAGCAAAACACAGGAGAAGCAATCAGATAATTCTTGTTTCCATTTTTCTCTGAGGCTTCTCAGCTTCCCAGGAGAAGAAATCCTGCAAAGAGATATTTCAGAGAATGTGACAGTGACAGACCCCAGCAGGGAGCAGATCATCTGCTGTGAGCACCTTACAGGTGAGGAGGGGCTGAGAATTCCCTGGGCTGGAATTTCTCTGCCAGAGGGAGGAACTGCAGCTCCAGCTCTGTGGAAAATCCACCCTGCCCGTGCCCACCTGTCCCTGAACGCTCGGCAGGCTGTGAGAGTGATGAGGACTGTTATAAATAAAATATCTGCCATTTTTTTTAGGAAAAAAAGGGTTGCAGAACCAGTTAAAGCAGTTGCTGCTAAGGTGAAGTTCTACCTGTTTGTTATTGTAATCACCAGTCGTTCTCATTAATTGCTCCTTTTGTATCGGTAGGACCCTGCCTGGGGCTAAGTTGAGGGGACATGGGGGGAGTGTCACAGAGAATGCAAAACAGCCTCGAGAACAGTATGCCATGGGAAACAACCCCACCAAAGTTACCGAAACGCCCCCCAAAACAACGAGCCAATACAGAATTAAGAGATCAGAGTGATGTCTGGACGTGAGGAACAGAGTGCTGAGCCTGTAGAGATGCTGAGAACCTTTGTTGCCCCTCGCCCTAGGTGAAGAAGACTTCAGATGAGGGCAAGACCCAAGGGTAGAAATGTGGGACTACATTCACTGCTCTCATGAGGACGGGACCCCCAGCTCTGCCCTTAACTGGACAAAGCTTCCCATTCCTTCTCCTCCGAGTCACGCTGGGAGCATCGATGGCGAAACCATGGACCCATCGAGCTTCCCAACCTTGAGCTGATCACTTTTAATAAAGGCGTTAAAAGGAGAAAAAGTCTCCTGCCCTGTTTGTTTCAAGGACAATAAACCGCGTTGCTCAATGATCCCCACGGAGGAGCTGCTGTAATTCCAGCCCCCGTTCCCCTGGATTAGCACCGTGGACATTGCACTCGCTGGGAGGAGGATTAGGGAAGCACAGGAGGCGGAGGGGCAGCTTTTATTTAATCTAATGGTTGTTCTACCCGATTTCCCGCAGGCTCTTTTGATTTGCAGCGAGCAGGCAAGGGAGATCAGCTGGGTTTTTAAAGCCTTGCTGACACAACTGCTGATAAATAAAGATGAGCTTCTACCAGAGAGTATTCTCTGGGAAACAAAAGATTTGTACCTTGGGATCTTCTGGCCAGGGGCAGGGAGTGGGGAGAGTGTGTCAGGGAGGAATTAACATGCAGAGCCTGGAACTGAATACTTCCAACCGTAATAAGCAACAGGAAAAACGTGGAGAGCAGCAGAAAATGGATTTAAAATGCAGACCCAGAAAGGATGGAGCCCTGACTCCAGGGTTGATGTCCCCTGGGGACACAGGGCAGCTTGGTGGCTTGTCCTGTGTCACCAGGGGAGCCCCAGGAGGGTTCTGCTGCAGGGGGACACAAGTTCAGCTTGCCAGCATCACTGGCTCCCTTGGGATGCTCCCAGCAGCACAAGGAGAGGCTGGCAGGAGCTCCTGGGGGAGGATTCCACCATGGACATGAGGTGACCATGCCCAGTGCAGGTGGCAGAGTCTGGGCATCTCAGGGGCATCACCTGCCCAGGGCTGTGCACCTGGTTTGGGTAACATTGCTAACCTGGGCTTTTGGATAAGCCTGCTCTGGGCTTTGGGGGCTGAATTCCCATTTCTCCATCACTGGGAAATGATGTCCAGACAGAGCTGCTGCTGTGCCAAGGGACAATTCCAAGGGACAATTCCAAGGGGCAATTCCAAGGGGGAATTCCAAGAGGCAATGCCAAGGGACAATTCCAAGAGGGAATTCCAGGGGGGAATTCTAAGAGGCAATGCCAAGGGGTAATTCCAAGGGGTAATCCCAAGGGGGAACTCCAAAGGGCAATTCCAAGAGGGAATTCCAGGGGGGAATTCCGAGGGGCAATGCCAAGGACAATTCCAAGGCACTGTGATGAGCACCTGGCTGGTTCCTCCTCAGTGGGGTGATCTCGTGGGATTCAGGGCTAAACGCTGACTGGGAGAGTTCCTCTGCTCCAGGCTGGTCCCTGGCCAGGCTCTGCACCTTCCCCCAAAGGCTGGTGTGCCCCTCTCCCAGAACTGGCTCTGTTGGTCGCCTCCCCTCCGAGGGTGATGGTCCTGGAGGGTGCTGGCAGAGCCATTTCCATGGGAGGGGACAGGTCCTTGAAAAGCTCTCAGGCCAGGCAGGAAGGACCTGGCCGTGCCTGCCATGGGACTGACACTGGTGATGCCTTAAGTTTTAGTGTTTATATTTTTCAGACTCTGTGCTGCCTTAGTGTGCAGTTCTGAGCTTCATGTTAAGTGTTGGTGAGCTCTGTGCACAGAGCAGGGAGACAAAACAATTCCTGCTCCAGCTGGGGACCAAGGACAAATGATCCAAATCTCAGCCCAAGAGCACAAACACCATGGGCTGGAGAGAGAAAAACAAGAATGGGACTGCATGGGCTAAAGCTGGAATGGGACAATGAACTGCAAGGTGCAAATGGAGCAGAACTGATCCAAGGGAGAGACCCCGTGCCCAGTCGTGCATTTGTGACCATTTTGGGTAATCTTGGGTTCATTTTGGGACCATTTTGGTTCATCTTGGGTGCAGCCCTGGCTGGGCTCTTGTGCTGCCCAAGGTGATCCATTGAGGAGATCCTTTGAATAAATCCCTGCTTTATTCTGTAACTCTGGTCTCTGCTCCAGCTCAGCCTCCCAGGGCAGCCCTAGGCACACAGGTGTGATGACACAAAGCCTCTGTCCCCTCTGCTGTGAGCAGTGCACAGGGAAGGGTCTGGAGCAGGAAGCTGGGGATTGTCTCACGTTTGGAAGCACCAGCTCATGAGAGAGGCTGCTCAAAACTCACTGAGCAGCACCTCTGAGCCACCTCATTCCGTTCCCCAGCCTCTCAGTGGTCACCAGAGCCCTGTCACTGCAGGACAGCAGTGAGTAGAACCAGGGATCCCTATCCAGGGCCTCAGGCACAGCTGAGCTGGGAGCCCAGAGCCCCGGGGCAGCCTTGGATTCAACTGCTGTGGCGCCCCAGGATGTGCTTTGTAATTACGACTCTGCCTTGGAGTGTCCTTCAAGGGCCAAGGGAACAATTTCTGATTTATGAAATAATATCTCTGCCTTTTCTAAAGTAAATATTTGGTGTCTGCTAAGGTTAACTCTGATTCATATCCTGCTGCAGGGTGAGTTCTGTAATAATGTCCCTGTGTTTGTGATATCAGACACCAGCTTTGCTATAAACGATGGCATTCAAGTACCAACCAGTGTTGCAGTGGAGAATCCCAGAGGAGAGGAGCCAGGGAAGTGGCTCCTGTTTATTACTGTGGAACATTAGCAGCAGCTGGGTTAGGTCACCTAAAGATTTCCGTGCTGGATGGTTTCTATCTGGCCATAACTTTCCAAAGCTCTGCAATTTTCTGCTTGTCATCACTGTTTCTTTATGTGTGATCCTGCCTGATTAATTCCTTTTTTTCTCAGAGAGAATATCTTAGGAGAAAACTCCTGCATCCCCTTGGATAAACCAGGTGTGATTGACCTTCCCTGGTCAACAGAGCTCTGCTGTCCCACCGTGAGTCATCTGCCGGCTCCCAGTAATGCCAGGATCATTCCAAGATGTCCCTCCCAGCCCATCAATCCAGGCTGTCCCACCCTGTCCCCAGCCCAGAGCACTCAGTGCCACCTCCAGGTGACACCTCCAGGGACAATAAATGCTGGAACAGGATGGACTGGAATGGGAGCAGGGGAATAATCCCAGATGTGCGCTGGGAGTCCCACAGAGCCTGGATTCCCTCATGGACACCTGCACGGTGGGAAAAGCTTGGGCTGCTTGCTGCTGCTCCCACATTCCTCATCCTTTTGATTTTTATGTGCTAATTCCTACATCTTTTCCTTATTTGAAATATTATTTATTTGATAGACTTCATTTGAAATATCTCAATTTTTGAACTCGTTCTGGGAGCAAAAGGCTTAAGCAGGGTTTGATTTGGGGAAGCAGGAGCCTGGTGGCTGCTGAACAGAGGTGAATTCCTTCTGGCTCTGCCTGCAGTACAACAATGTCCAGCTCTGTGGCCTTGTCCTTCCTCAGGTGACCCCGAAGTGTTCCACAGCCACTGTCAGGGGTAGAATTAAATTGTAAATTAATTTTAAATGCATCATTCCTCTAAATTTCCAATGGCAGCTCCAACCTGCTTCTTATTTTTCATGTCTGGGCTCAGCCCCGAGCACAGCACTTTGTCTCCATGAGGGAATGTGGAGTTGGACAGGGTATTTTTGAATTATGGGGATCTGGTAAAACATTCTGCATTTCACTTCCTTGGGTGCCTGCAGTGAAGCTTTGATGCTGTTGTTGCTTATTTATCAGGAGGATGCCTTGGAGCAGAGAGAGCCCAACTTGTAGTCACTTATCTTCAGGAATAACTCACACCCAGCATGGCTTTGCCCTGCTCAAAACGATGGACTTGGTGCTGGCTGAGAGGATCCAGGCAAAGAGCTGGGAATGCAAACAGACACGGGCTGGATGAACATCTGGCTGAGCTGCTCCCTGGGACTGAGGCTTGAATCCACGTGCCTGTGACAGAGGATTGAGATTGCCTCAGGAATGGGGGCTGCGGAAGCCTGGTGGTCCAGGCTGTGTGACACTCATCCATTGATGGTTCCAGCATTTCCTGGAGGAGGGGATGAGCTGCAGCCCTGAAGAGAGGGTGGAGAAGGCTGGAATGTGGAATGGATAGGAAAAAGAAAGGAGAACACAGTCTAAAAATGTTGACCTTGCCAGGAAAGTCACACAACTGTTTTCAAGAAATGAAACCATTGTGGAGGCTCATTTTTGTCCTCTCTCGCCCTCCCAAAGCTGAGCTTCCACATGGCCCTGCTGCTGTGAGAGCCACAAAGGCCTGGTTTGTGCCCCTAGGGACTGTGAAGTGCTCAGGATGCTCTTCCTCCCAAAGCTGTGAGCTTGAAGGATCATCCCAAACCCCCAGGGCTCCCGAGGAAAGCTCTGCTCCAGCGGGGATGATGGAGCAGCAGGATCATCCCATAAAAGCTCTGCTCCAGCGGGATTTTGGGATGATGGAGCAGCAGGAGCTGTGCTCCTGGCCACTCTCACAGGGACAGCCACCAGGGGCTGAGTGCCAGTGTCCCTTTCCTTGGAGAGGGACATTCTGGGGATGACAAAGCCCAGAGTGTGTTGTGTTTGCTGGAAATGTCCCAGCAAAGGCAGGAATGATGAATCTGACTCCATGTTCTCAGAAGGCTAATTTATTACTTGATGATACTCTATTATATTAAAGATACCATATATTATGATATTAAATGATATATTATTATACTATACTATATACCGTATTATATTAAATTATGTATTTTTATACTATACCAAAGAATGCAGCAAGGATACTTACAGAAGGCTAAAAAGATAATAATGAAAAAATCCTGATTCTTTCCGGAGTTCTGACACAGCTTGGCCCTGATTGGCCAAAGAGTGAAAATAATTCACATGAATCCAATGAAACAATCACCTGTGGGTAAACAACCTCCAAACACATTCCACATGAGCACAACACAGGAGAAGCAAATGAGATAATTATTGTTTTCCTTTTCTCTGAGGCTTCCAGCCTCTCAGGAGGACAATCCTGGCTGAAGGGATTATTTCAGAGCCTGTGAATGCCCCAGGAGTGCAGCTGCCCGAGCTCAGCTGGTGCCACCTCGCTGCAGAGAAGGATGGCTTCAATATCAGCCCTGGAATGGGACCCACCGGGGCACTTTTTATCTTTTTATCTTTTTGCAAAGAGAAAAAAAAAGAAAAAAGCCAAGCAGAAATTCAGCTTTGTGCTCTGTCAGGAGGAGAGGGATGGGATGAAAGGTAATTGGATCCTGTTGCTTCCTAAACAGCTAAATATTTACATATAGGCTGGGCTATTAATCAGGGCCCATATGGCAGCAGAGCTTTGTGAGCACTCCTGGGAGAGCTGCTGGGAGCAGTGTGTTTGTCTCCCAAATGCCTCCCTGACAGCTCCACTTTCATCACAATCAGCTGTGACACCATAATTACAGATTTGGGGAGCTTTGCAGCCTGCCCCTGATGGATTGTTTGATACACACAATTTCCAAGATAGATGTTCTTATTTAAATCAGCTCCTTCACCAGGGAGTGGTGGCACAGGGAGCAAATGGAAGCTTCTGTGCCAGTGGCCAGGGCTGCCTTGGAGTGGCCACCTTTAACACAGTCTGGACAAAATTAGGAGAATAAAAACAGGTATTTATTGAACACCTTGCAGCTGACACCATCACTGACTCCTTCAGCTCTTCCTAAGCCTTGCAAGGGTTTGCTTCCCTGGAAAGCCACATGTGAAGAGAAGGGAAAATGCCATTAAATTTATTTTATTTTTATTTAATATTATTTTATATTTATTCATTTTTACATTTATTTGTTTTTATTATTATTTATTTTAATTTAGTTTTATATATTTACATTTATTTTATTTTATATTTATTTTATTTCTTTTTCTATATTTATATTTATTTTATACTTTATTTTCGCTTATTTTAATTAATTTTAATTGTAACTTATATTTATTTTAATTTTTATTTATTTTATTTCATTTTATTAATTCATTTATTTTAATTTCCTTTGCATTTATACTAGCAATCATTCTTACATTTATTATATTCTTATTTTGTTAATATATATATTATTATATAGGATATTAGTATATCAGTATATTATTAGTATCTACAGTCTTATTATACTGTAATGTTTATAATATTTAGTATTGTATTCATATATTTAGTAATTTATCTATATATTAAGTATTATATTAATATATTTATAATATTTAGTATTATATCCTTTTTTTATCTGAGAAAGCTGAGCTTTCCAAACTTTTCTGCTTTTGCTGAGGTTACCTCTCCCCTCAGGCTGCTCCTGCCAGGCAGGAGATTTCTGTGTCCACGCAGAACTTTGGATGTTTTGCAGCATTTTGAAGAATGTCCCAACTGTCCCATTGCTCCAGCCCCTGCGGCTCCTCCAGCCCCTCACTCCCACATCCCCAATTCCAGTGGCTCCTTTGGGTTTCACATCTCAGAGGACAGGAAAGGATGGGAATTAAACCCAAATCAATTGATGGTTCCTCCACAGTTCTGTCAGAACTGTTTGTAATTTGTCAGTTTCTAATTAGATGCTCAAGGAGCCCCTGGCTGTGCCCAGATGTGGAAATTGGGTTGCTCAAGTTCTCTCCAGATGCAGTTGTGGATTAGAAGGAGTTTCAGAGTTTCACTCTCTGTAAATGCCAGAGATGCTCAGCAATGGCCTCTCAGTGCCCTCAGAGTCAGCTTGCAATTGTGGGGGGCAATTTGAAAACCTGAATTAATATTATCTGTAAGAAAATTATGTGTCTGTGTGTGCTAAAGAGGATTTTTACCTTGATGCATTAATCTGATGGAAGAAGAAATATTTACCACTTCCACTAAGGAACAGAGTTTTATGGCAAATAGACCTTCCCAGGCTGAACTTTGCAATAGGCTTTGGGCTCAATTTATCTTCTGGATGACAAAATTTAGCTTGTTTTGCTGTAAAAAGTCCAGGTGAGACAACAACAAAAATAGGCTTGGTTTCTCCTTTTTTTTTTTTTCCCTTTAGAAACCTCAAGACAAATATGATTTAGTGGCGGTGATATTTGCTCTTGACAGAGCTAATGCTTTGGTAGCCTTTCCCTTGACCCCTGTAGATGGCATAGCCAGGAATATTTAAAATGTGATTTATGATGTGCTCTGCACCACTTTCCCAGATGAAGCTCAGAGATGGATTTGGGGAGAGAAATACCTCACAGAAAAAGAGAAAAACTCACAAAAAAAACCCCTCCCTGGAGGCCCTCAGCTGCCTGAGCCCTGTCCTGAGCAGGGGAGGGATTCATTCTTTGCTGTGAAGGAGGACAGAATTTTCCAAGTGGGATGAGAAAATGGGAACCCATTTTCAGCAACAAAGAAGGGCCAAGTTAAGGGAATCATAAACCCATGGAATTGTTTGGGTTGGGAGAGACCTTAGAGATTGTCCAGTCCCACCCCTGCCATGGACCTGAGCCCTGGAGAGGTGTGATGAGTGGGGCACACAATTCCAGAGGGGTTTGGGTTGGGAGACACCTTAGAGGTTGTCCAGTCCTGCCATGGACCTGTGCCCTGGAGAGGCGTGTGATGAGTTGAGGTTGTTCAATTGGCACAGAATCCCAGAGGGGTTTAGGTTTGGCTTTGAGTTTGGCTTTGGGTTTGGGTTGGGAGGGACCTCAGAGCCCATCCAGGGCCACCCCTGCCATGGACCTGAGCCCTGGAGAGGTGTGATGATTTGGGGGTTTTTAATTTGCACAGAATCCCAGAGGGGTTTGGATTTGGGTTGGGAGGGACCCTAGAGATTGTCCAGTCCCACCCCTTGCCATGGACCTGAGCCCTGGAGTGGTGTGATGAGTGGGGCACAGAATCCCAGAGGGGTTTGGCTTTGGGTTTGGGTTTGGGTTGGGAGGGACCTCAGAGCCCATCCAGGGCCACCCCAGCCCTGGGCAGGGCCACCCCTCAGTGTACCACAGTCCTGTCCAGGCTGGCCTTGGGCACTGCCAGGGCTGGGGAGGCACAGGAGGCACTGGGAGCAGGAAAAGCCGTGGGTGAGAGATCACCAGGCCAGAGCAGGAGCTCGGGGCTGAGATCAGGGTCCAGCTGCAGATCTGCAGCTGCATTTCAGCTCCTGCCTTTGCCTCCTGGCCCCTGAGTGTCCTTGGACTCCCTGCCCGAGGCTCCTCTCCATAAAACAGGGGTGCCATCAATCCCTGACTGTGGTGTGTGTCAGGAGGACAAACCCATTGATGATCAGAAAGAGTTCAGGTAACCATGGAAACAGAAATTCTGCTTTTTGCATCTCACCAGGGGAGACACACACAGAGCCCTGAAACCTCCCCACACCTCTGAGCTGACTCATCACTTCCAGCCCCTTTCCCCGGAATTATTCCAGGAAAGGGAAAGGTTGCTTCTCTGAGCTTGGAAGCAACGGAGTAAATTTTTTAAAAGCACCTTGCTTTATTGCTTGCTGGACAGATTATTCCCAACATCACAGCTTGGGCTTGGAAAGAGTCCATAATGTTTGATGGCAATAAAGCAGAGAGCTGAGGCTCAGGATTTATGGCCATGAGCTAATGAAGTGCAGGGATGGATGTTGAGTGCAGCCCTGCTCCCTGCACCTCTCAGCAGCTCTCAGTGTCCTTCCTTGCAGGGGGTTGGGATGATCCAGGAGCCCTGAGCCTCCCTGGCAATATCCAGCACTTTCATTTCATCAAAACAACTTCAGCCACTGCAAAAAGGAGCCAAGGCAAGGGAGAAATTGCTCCATGAGGAAACAGTAATGCCGTGAAGGGGGAAAGCTTATGCAGACTCTGGGGAAATAGGGGTGGCTGTTGTTTGTTATACTGGTGGAAATGGGAACACTGAAGGGAGAGGCTGAGCAGCTCCACTCACTCTGTGCATCCCAGGATGGTGCTGCAGCTCCAAATCCAGGCCTGGGAGCTCTGCAGGGGATGGCAAATGTGGTGAAGGGCATGGGGAGGGTCTGGAGGAGCTCCAGGGAGCCTGACCAGGCTGAGCTGGGCACTGGCAATGCCATGCCTTGATTTTGGGAACCATCTGACCTCCACAGCCATGGAGATCCCTGCCCATCCCTGGGGTTATCCCTGCCAGAAGGGAGTGGGTGGCATCTGAGGTCCCCAGGATGAGGTGAGAGATGAGAATTTGACTCCATGTTCTCAGCAGGCTGATTTATTATTATATGATATTATATTATAAGAAATCATATACTAGAGAAAGAGGAAGGATATATCAGAAAACTGAACAAGAATGATAATGAAAAACTTGAAACTGACTCCTCAGAGTCTGACACAGCTGATGGTGATTGGTCATTAATTAAAAACAATTCACATGTTTGGATTGACAATCTCCAGACCACATTCCAGAGCAGCAAAACGTGGAGGAGCTGAGGTTTCTCATCTTGCCAGGAGAAGAAATCCTGGTGAAGGGATTTTTAAAAAAATATTATGGTGACATTGGTGGAGGTGTCTGTGCCTGTCAGGAACCTCAGCACCTCAGCAGGTGGAGATGGAAATCCTAGCTGGATCTCTTTTCCCCAGAATTCCTCATCGTGTCCCAGCTTTTGTGTTTGAATGGAAAGCCTGGTGAGGCTTGAGTTGCTCCTGGGTGGGAGAGAGATCCCACCATGCCCAGCAGCACCCCTGGGTAAGCACCACCTTCCCCACCCTTCTCAAAGCAGGAGGGGACAGAAGATGCCCTGACCCTGCCCTGGGCTCTGGGATGGCCCTGCTGGAGCAGGGAGGTGGCACAGAGGGGACCTGCTGTGCTCCCTCCAGCCTGACCCATCCTGGGGTTTTCCCCACTCATTTCAGGGCAGAGCTGTGCTGGGTTGTGTTGTGCTTTGCTTTGTTTGGTGTGTCCATTACATAAAATCAGCTAAATCTGATTGATTTAACCGCAATCAGAGCAGTTAAATCTCCCTGTGAAGCTGCTCCTTATTCCTTCCCCAACTTCCCAAAAGCTCTCATTCCCACTGGATCCCCTCTGGCAAGACCAAGGCACTGGAAGCCAAGTGTGCTTCCCCTCTGGCCAAGGACACTTGTCCAGCATCACTTGGGGACACTGGGGTGGCACCTGGCCAGGGATGCAGCAAAACTGAGCAAGGAGTGACCTTGGCTGCTGATTTGCCTCTCCATGGAGAGCAGGGCTGGCACTGGAACATCTCCTTCTCTGGGGATGGAGGGAGCTGAGCTGCGATTTAAAGTGCTTGAATTGCACCTTCCTCATGTATTCCTTCAAATTCCAGAGAGGTTTTACAACCAGTGTGCTCTGAGCACCTTTCCCTGTACTAACACATTCTAAACAGCTGAAAAGTGCTTCAGAAATGTTGTTCAGCTCACTGCTGGCAGACAGGAATATTTGCATCAACACAGAGGCAGATTCTTGATGCTGTTTGCACTGAAACTCCCTTCAAGCCATAACCTACCTAATAGCAGAGACCAGACAAAATCAAGGGAATAAAAAGCAGTTAATTTATTGAAGGGCCTTCAGGTACATTTTAGGCAGATGAAGCCCCCCAGGGGCTGCACCCAAAGGGACAATAGGTCACAAGTTTCACACTTTTATAAGTTTGGTCCATTTGCATATTGGGGGTGAAGAATAGAATAGAATAGAATAGAATAGAATAGAATAGAATAGAATAGAATAGAATAGAATAGAATAGAATAGAATAGAATAGAATAGAATAGAATAATCAGCCTTCTAAGAAGTTGGAGCCAGATTCATCAATTCCTCCTTGGTCCTGGGGACCCAGCAAATGCCACAATCCTGTGCTTGTTTCATCCCCTCTCAGCTTCAGAGGCCCTCTGAGCCTGGCTCTGGAGCACAGGAGGAGGAGGAGGAGATGACCCTGGACTGGGATGGGCACTGATGTTGTCTGTGGATCACACACTCTCTGATTTCAACCCAGCTCTGTGAGCTTCTCACACTCTCACATTTGGGGGAAGACAATAAACCAGGCAATAAAGGAAGCTGCCACCTGGGAACTCTTCTTTTTTTGTTATTTTTCCATTATCTTATCCGTGAGGGAGAATTGTTCTGTGCCAGAAGAGCTGATCCCCTGGGTGGGGAGCTGGTAGAGCTCTGAGGTATTCACCTGCTGAGAGCAAGGAAAAGATTGTTTTCGCACTGAAGAGTTGCTTATTTTCCCCCCCCTTTTTTTTTTTGTGTGTGTGTGTGAAGAGGAGTTGGCTGCTCCAAGCTGCATCCAGAGGATCCCTGAGCCAGCCCTGCCTGGAGCTATGGTAGGACAAGCAGAAGGAGAGGGAATGGGACAGCACAGCAGGAGCTGGGAGGAGCAGAAAGCAGCTCATGGGAACATAATATAATGTATATTATATGTATGTTATATATCATAATCACAGGAACATAATATAATTATATATATATATATATATATATACATACATATATATAAAATATATTATATATGTATAACATACATATATATAACAGCTCACAGGAACATAATATAATAAATATCTTATATATATATATATAATAATCACAGGCTCCTGGAGGCTGGAAAAGGCTTTCAGGACCAGCCACGCCCCAGCCTCACTATGTTCACCACTAAAGCCTCTCCTCAGATGCCACATGCACACATTTTTTGAACCCTTCCAGGGTTGGTGACCCCAACCTGCTTAGGAAAAAGGGTGTCCTGGGCTGGGCAGGGTTCTGAGCTGAGAGCAAGGCTGGGATGGGCCCCTCCCCACCTTCCCAGAGCTCAGGGTGTTGGTTGGGCCATTTCCAGGGAGCTGCTCCATTCCACGGAGCAGAACTGGGATTCAAGTTTATTCTTCTGTTTGTTTTTGTTTTCTGATTTATATTCAGATGAGACAGAGTTCAGAGCTCAAGGAGAATTTTGTTATGTCTTTGAGTTGTTATGAAATGTGTGGACAGATCCCTCCCTGGAAAGGAGATATCATCAAATGAAATGAAAAAAATAAACAAAAAATCAGAAAATTGGGAGATTTAGTGACTACAAGAAAATGGTCTGGGAGGAAATGAGGGGCAGTGCAAAGTACCAAAACATGCCAAAACTAACCTCACAGAAGTTGCAAAAGCAGGGGAAAACAATCAGGGAGGAAGACACAACTTTGAGGGGAAGATATTCCTGCTCCATTTTCTCAGGAATGGGCTCTCCTCAGTGAGCTCTGTTGAGATTTCACCCCTCTGGCCACTGAATCTCCTTTTTCATCAGCAGGGAAAACTCATCTCAGCTTTACCTTTACAGCTTCCTCAGAAATCTGCAATGGGAGGGGATGAAGGGCATTTCTCTCTCCCAAGGGAATATTGGAGGGGCTCAAGGACACAGATTTAAGTGGGAACCCTCAGCTCCATCTCCATCCAGACAAAGAAGAGGTGACAGATGTAGCAGGACAAATAATTCCTCACTAATAACTCAAATATATCCTCGGTTCAGGTGACAAAGGCACCAAACAGCTGCAGCCAATTATTGAGGGGGGAGGAAAAGTAAATCTATGGCTAAATTAAAAATAAAGAAATTAATACAATTTAATGAGTTTTAACTCCACAGAAAGCTGAAGAATGATGGGATATTTTGATTTTGGACTCATTACAAACAACAAAGTGGTTTGACAGGAGATGCTAAATTTCCCAGAAGACCACTCTTTAATTAATTTAAAATCATAAACCAATTAACATATTTAATACTAAACGCTCATACAATTAATTTGGCACTCAGAGAGGATGTGTGGCATTTGGGGAAAGGAAAAGCCAGATTTCTCAGTGAGAAATAAGAAATTGATTTATTTAAGCACAAAATTCACAAGGAACAGGATGAACACCCCTTCAGGTGAAAACCTCAGCTCTGCTTCCGTACATCTGACCCAAATTTCCCTTTTTTCAGTCTGCACCCTTTCTCTTTTGTCCTGTCACTGCAGTTCCTGATGAGGATCAGCTCCTGATGGGTCCCTGCAGCCCCTGGAAGGGCTCTGAGCTCTCCACAACCTTCCCAACTCCAGGCTGGGCAATCCCAGCTCTCCCAGCCTGGATCCATTGGGGAGGTGCTGTCACTGTGAGATTTTGTGAAAAATCCCTTCCCCAGGATTTCTTCTCCTGGCAAGATGAGAACTCTCAGCTTCTCCATGTTCTGCTGCTCTGGAATGTGATTTGGAGAATTGTTTAACCAGCATGTGAATTGTTTTAACCTAATGACCAATCCCAGTCCATCAGTGTTGGGACTCTGGTCAGTCACAGGTTTTTATTATTAATTTAATATAATTATATTAAATATTATAATAATTATTAGATAATTATTATATATTATATTAAATTGATAATATATATGTTATAATATATATAATATTATTAATTTATAATATAATTATAATTATTTATATTATTAATTCCTTTCTAGCTTTCTGATGTCTCCTTTCTCTTTCTTTAGTATAGTTTTAATATATAATTATAATATAATAAATGTAATGTAATTAATGTAATGTAATAATATAATATAATATAATATAATATAATATAATATAATATAATATAATATAATATAATATAATTAATAAATCAGCCTTCTGAGTACTTGGAGTCAATTCTCATCTCTCAGCTCATCCTGGGGACCCTCACAACACCCCACAAAGGTGCTCCAGTCCCTTTATCAACTTCCAGGTCTCCTCTAGAACTGTTCCCACATCTCCTTGTCCTCCTGATGTTGGGGACACCAGAGCTGGGCACTGTTCCAGTGGGGTCCCCCAGAGGCAGAATTCCCTCCTGGCCCTGCTGCCCACCCTCCTTTGGATACAACCCAGGATTTATTTGGGTTTCTGGGCTGTGCCATTTCCCCCAGGATTTGTGCCCAAAGAGCTCAGAAGTTTTCTGGGAACTGAGAAACTTCCCCTGGCTGTGGAGCTGCAGGAAAAGCCAGGTAAGAGAGTTCTGGGTCTCACCTCCTGCCTGGCTGAGGTGGCTCTCCCTGTGGATAATTTGTGTTCATCTTCCTCTCTCTCCCTTTGATGGACAAGGGTTTGTTTTCTTGTTTTCCAGCCCGAGTGGGGAGAATTGGAAGCTGCCTGGAGCAACAGTCTCCCAGGTCATTAGGAAGCCAATCAGAGAGGGGCTGGATCTGGGGGTGATGTTTTTCACTGGCATCAGAGGAGGGGGGCATGGCCTGTCCTATTCAAGCAGTTCAAAGAATTCTTCACACAGAGGAAGGAGCACCAAGTTTAAGGATTGGGAGAAAAATAAGGAGAAGATCAAATAAACTTTCAAACCTGGCTGTGTGTGATCTCAGAAGCCTTCTGACAATAACATGTTGTTCCTCATCGTTACTGAAAGGCAGAATTAAAACTGCTTTAGTGCTTTAAAAGTGCTTTTCTGGACGGGAAAATGCCAGTGTTTCTCTATGTGCAGTGGGGAACTGGGAATTTCTGGGTTTGCAATGGAGGGGAAGGCAAGGAAAATCTCCCCAGGGGCAATTTACCTGCAGTTCCTGCTGGGAGCAATCCCCAGCCCTGGTTCTGAGCATGTCTGTGTGTGCTGAACATGAAATTCCTGTAAGCTGGGCTTTAATGGGAACTCTCAGCTTTTTGTGAGGTTTTAGAATCCTCAGGTTTCAGAAGGCTGAGGGCAGTGAGCACAAAAGAGTTAGTGAGGAAACAAAGGAAACTTGTGAATAGTCCTGGTAACAGAGGCCATGTCCTGAGTGTCTGGGGTACAGGAGAGCTTTGGCTCAGAGAATCCTGGAATTATGGAATATCCAGAGTGGGAGGGGCCCCAAAGGATGGGATCAACATCAGCCACCCCTCACAAGGACTTGTTTAGCCTGTCCAGGAGCCAGGGCACTGCAGGAGACAGCAGGGATACAGCCCGACTGCTGCTGCAGCCACTTCTCACTTGCCACTGTTTGTTTCTTTGGGAATTGCCTCACTTACTGGAAATAATTTAAAATTTTGTACACAAAAACTAATCAAGAACCCAAATTATCTCCTTTTTAAGCACGGGAAGAAATGCAGAATCAGCCTGAAATCATTTCGAAAATAATAAAAGCAGATTCAGTGGCAGACTAAAAAGCAGAGCAAGTACAGCTGTGAGCTGGTCTAGGTTTATCTCAGCTACAGAAAAGCAGACAAAAGGTATTGGTCTAGCTCAGATTTAATTTTTAAACTAACGCTTGGTTGCGTAGAGATTGGGGAAATAATGAATATTCTGCTTCAGCTGCTGCACCAAAAAATTCAGAAGCAAAATGGCACATGTCACATTGAAACAAGATTGGTGCTGCTTCTTTGTAAGTGGGATGAAGACTCCCTTTAAAACACTATTTTTAGTCAACTAAAATTTGCCATTGACATGAAGTGAAATGTTGTCTCCTTTGCAGAACTTGGGCCTCCTGCTCGGTGTTTTTCCTTCAGTGGGAGGGGGGGAAGATTTGGGAGCATTTTGTGCCACTTTCAAAAGGATTTTGGTCCTGAAAATTTCAGGTTTTTTGTACTTTCACTTCCTGTAGAAGCGAGAGCAATGAAGTCTGGCTGTGTTTTAGGATGGTTTGGGTCAGGGTGCCCCAGGTGACACCATCTCTGTGCCCAGGACAGCAGCAGACATTCCCAGCAGAGCTCCAGGCTGGGAAGTTCAATTCCCCTCCCCAAGGTCCATCCTGACCTGCCGGGGACAGGCTGGGCTGGGGTGTCCTGCCAGGACCCCCCTGTGTCCAGCCTGGAGGGAGCTGGTGACAAGCAGAGATCTGAGATGTGCCACTTGTCTGAGTGATGTGTCCTTCCCCCAGAATGCAGCCCATAATCACAGCAATTACACATGGCAATCATTAATAATTGCATTTCCCTTCAATCAATTTTTACTAAAATATAGCTTTTGTGCCAGATTCCAGTTAATTTTTCCCATAGATATGTCTCAGGCCTTGGCAATATTCCTGTGGGAAGATCAATCAGAACCCGGGACAGGATGACACGCTACATTTCTTGGGGGGATCCAAGTTTTAATTAATTGTTATTCATAAACTAATTATTGGATTTACAAATGAGTTCTTGGGAAATTCATTAGCCCTTGGAAGCTGCGTGTCAGCCATTTGCAGCAGGATGTGAGTCTGCTTTTCTTCAGGAGATGGAAATCCGTGCCTTGAAATGCTAAAAGGTTTTTTTTTCCTGGAGCTCTGTGCCCGTGGCCAAGGTCATCCCCCACCCTCCTCTGCCCCTGCTCTTCTTCTTGATACCTGGAGAGGCTCCTGGAGCAGAAGATGGACACAGTTAAAGGAATAAAGTGGGGATTTATTTAAAAATACCTTCAAAGGATCCACCTTGGGCAGTGCAAGAGCCCAGCTAGGGCTGCACCCAAGATGGACCCAGGATGGACTCAGAGTCAGGAGTTGTCACCCTTTGATGAGTTCTGGTCCATTTCCATGCTGGGTTCAGTGCCCAATCCCAGATCCAGGTGATGCAGTCCCACCCTCCCAGGTTGCTCTCCTCCATTCCCTGCTGTTTGCACTTTTTGGGGCTGAAGCTGCAGCGGTGTCCTTGGTTCTGGGGCTGGAAAAGGATTGTTCTGTGTGCCTGAGCTGTGAGGGGACCTTGCTGACACTTTCTGTGGAGTTCAGAGTTATTTCCCAATGCAGTGCAGAGCCTGGGAAATATGAAAGCTAAAACCGAAGGCGTCCCCTTTATGAAAAGCTGTAACTGGGATCAGTCTCCACTCAGCCTCCTCTGCTCCAGCAGAACAGACCAAGAGCCCTCAGCTGCTCCTAGGGAGGGTTTCCCTCTAGGAAAAGAGCTTTATTCCCTCCTTTTGGGGAGGCTTTTCCCACAAAAGTGGTGTTTGGCCTGCCTGAAAGGTGGCGGCATTCGGCCTGCCTCAAACTCCAGTTAGGAGCAGCTTTGGGAGACAAATTCTGCACTGAATGGAGAGAGGAGAGGGCTGTGTGCTCAGGACAGCTCCAAGAGAAGGCCAAGGAGAACATCCATTGCTTTTAGCCTTGGATCCTTCCCTCAGGGAGTGACCCAGAGCTGGGTGTGGGGCTGGGGCCTTCCCCATGAGCTGAAACCCCATGGTTTGTGTTGGAAAGGGCCTTAAAGATCATCCATTGCAGGGACACCTTCCCCTGCCCCTTCCACTGTGCCAAGGACACCTCCCACTGTCCCAGGCTGCTCCAAGCCCTGTCCAGCCTGGCCTTGGGCACTGCCAGGGACCCAGGGGTAGCCCCAGCTGCTCTGGGCACCTGTGCCAGGGCCTGCCCACCCTGCCAGCAGGTGCTGAACAGGAATCCAAGGAATTCTGAGGGGCAGCTCTGATTTCTGCTCTGGGACAGGCACAGGGTGCACGGAATGGCTGGAGCTGTGTCAGGGGAGGTTTATGTTGGATTTAAGGAAAGGTTCTTTCCCCAGAGGGTGCTGGGCATAGCCCTGAGGCTGCCAGAGTTCCAGGAGCCTTTGGGGATGCCCAGAGTGGGATTGCTGGGGGTCTGGGTAGGGCCAGGAGCTCAAATCATGATCTCCTTTGCATCAGAAGATCCCATGACTCTGGGAATACAGGGACAGCCCACTCCTCCCCCTAAAGACAACTCTCAATTCTATTTTTTGGCATGCCTCCATAATTTTTCCTTTTCCCCGCCTCTTCCCGCCTTCCAAGATTTTGCCTCGCTGCTGGAAGCTGCCAGCAACGCAGGCCAGATAAACCTGTGTCATTTTCATCAAGGAAAAGAGAGCAGAAATGTTGATTGCAGGTTGATTTGGGACCTGGATCCTTGTGCCAGTGCCTCTGGAGTGGAGGAGGCTGCAGGGTGCTCCTGGCACTGAAGCATCTCAGCCCTGCTGTGAGCTGTTCTTTTTAGCAGCCTGTCCTCAGTCAGGGGTATTAATTGTTTTCAAATATCTGAGATGTCTGAGTTGTTCTTGCCCGAGGTGATAGGAAATTCTATTAAATCCTGTCAATTCTATTAAATCCTGCCAGTTCCAATCCGGGCACTAAGGCAGAGATGCCTCTGACTCGTAGTTTGTAACTGAGAGGGCTCCAAGGTGCAGCTGCCTGAAACCCTGAAAATGGGGAGTCTTTCAAGCACATTTATCTCCTGACCACATTACCCTTCCACCTGGCACGTCTGGGAATTCAAAATATGCTGGGATGAATGTTCTGAATGGAGCTTTTCAGAGCCGTTCCAGGCAGAGCCAGAGCTGCAGGAGTCAAAGGTTGTGTCACAGGGAAAGTCCCAGCTCAAATTAAAATCAAAAGTTGCTTTCAGCGCTCCTAAAGTGGATGAAAAATGTCCTTGTTTATCCTCCTGGAGTTTGAAGAAGCAGCAGAAATCCATGTGCCCTGCAAAGCTCTGTGATTTGTCAGCTCTCCCAGAGCCCAGCACTTAATGGATGGGAAAGCAGAGTTGGAATTTCTGATCTGGTCCCCTGCATGCTCAGGGCAGGGAAATGTTGGTTTGGAGCATCTGGGGATGAACTGGGGGTCAGGGAATCACCTGCTCTGTGTGCCCATCCTGGCAGGCCCCACATTTCCTTGCCAGGTGTTGGATGCCAGGAGGAAAACGGGAATGGGCACAGCCCCGAGGCTGCCAGAGCTCCAGGAACTCCCAGGGGTGCCCAGGGTGGGATTGTTGGGGGGTCTGTGCAGGGACAGGGACCCTGCGGTCCCTTCTAGCTGACAAAATTCTATGTAAACGGATTTAAAATGACGTACATAGAGGGACCCTGCCCTGTGCAGCTCCTTCAGCCTGGGTTTAGGAAGGTTCTTTGGCTGCAGTTGGTTCCCACCTGTCCCTGAGGCTAACCCTGACTGCAAAAACTGATTCCTGTCCCAGAGCAGGTGTGAAGGAGCCTTGTGTTGAATGCTCAATCCCTGCAGCCCATCCACAGCAAGGAATAATTGATAAGCAGAGAGAAAACCAGCAGGGAACAGTCCTGCACCCTCTGCTGCTCCTTTAACTCCTTCAGAAGTGCTGTGAGACTGCACCAACGCTCTCTGCTCCATAAATCCTCCTGGAGGGAGGAATGACAGCAGCTAAAATGGGCTTTTCTTCCCACACCTGACCTCAAATTAGCAGCAGCCAGTGAACAACCCCTGCTCTGCTCTGACACCAAGCAAAGCCTGCTCTGGTGGAGGGAAGGGGCAGTTTTGGTGGAAGAAGCCTCTTGTGGCTTTAATAAGAACAATTCTCTGAAAGCAGCAGCTCTGCTCTGAAAGTCATGGAGGACACACCAACCTGGGATCCTGCAATGGTTTTTTTATTTTCATAAACACCTGTCCCAGACTTAGCAGCATTTTGGGAGAGACCTCCAGGAACACAAAGAGTCAGGACAAATTGCAGATGAAGGGGAGCAGAATTAGAAGAGATGGATGAAAATACTTATGCAAATGAAGCTTTCAAGCCCGTCAAGAAACTCACCACGACACTCATTTATTACTTTATTAAGACAGCAGATGGCAAACTGCTAATGAATGTGGAAGCCACGGAGAATTTTTATAAACAAACTGAAGGAGGAGGCTGGGAGGGAGGAACAGCTGGGTTTGGCTGCAGAGCCAGGCCCAGGTTCATCCACAGGGTTTGGGAAGAGCAGGAGGCTGAATGGTGGTGCCTGAGGAGGTTTGGTGGTGGCACTTCCTAAAAAAGGCTGCTGGGATGATGTGATCATTGCAGAACACACCCTGTCGCAGACAACTTTTATGAAAAATCCTTCCCTTAGGATTTTTTCCTCCTGAGAAGCTGAGAGACCTCAGAAACAAAATGTAAACAATGGTTATCTGCTGCTGTGGAATGCAACAGGTGCATCTGGGATTGGTCTCATGTGGTTGTTTCTAATTAATGGCCAATCACAGTCCAGCTGGCTCAGACACAAAGCCTGAGCCACAAAACTTTGTTATCATTCTTTGCTATTCTATTCTTAGCTAGCCTTCTGATGAAATCCTTTCTTCTATGATGAAATCCTTTCTTTTATTCTTTTAGTATAGTTTTAATGTAATATATATCATAAAATAATAAATCAGCCTTCTGAAACATGGAGTCAGATCCTCGTCTCTTCCCCAATTCAAAACCCCTGTGAACACTGTCACACACACCCTTCCCCTGGGACAGGGCGTCTTCAGTCCCCCTGTGACAGCTCCAATGATCAGGAACACCAAGGGAGGCTTTATCTGATTTTTCTCTGCCTCTTCTTTGTCACCAGGCAGGTGAAGACAAAGCACTTCTTGTGGTAGCACATGAGATGAAAAATAAAATAATAAAATAAAATGAAGATCAGAACTAGCAAGACAAACAGCTGAAAGGAACAACTGCAGGAGCCACAGGAGGACTTGGAGATGGAGATTCTGGGGAGAATAATCCTTAGCTCAAGAGAAAAACCACTGCAGAGCATTGGTAGCTATAAATCACCCCCAGAGCTCTTTAGCAGCACTCCAAACAGGAAAACAGAGACCTGTAGCACACCAGCAGCCCCTTGGGAATGCCAAAAATGCACATTTCCTGCAGAAATGTGAGTCACATTGGTGAGAAACCTCTAAAGGGCAAGGGAGGGAATCACCTCTGCAGGGCATCAGTGAATCCAAGCTGTAAAGGGCACAGAATAAACAGGAATAAAAGGGATTGAAATGAATCTTTCCTTCTAAGCTGAGGGCTTGGAGAGAAAGCACAGTGGCAGCAGCTCCTCAGGAATAAATGTACTCATTTCTATATGACAAATGGACTCATTTCTATATAATAAATGGACTCATTTCTATATAATAAATTTGTGTGACACGTGGCAGGGATGGAGGTGGTGGTCAAGGTTTGGTCCCAGTGCTTGAAGACCTCAGGGCACGAAAAGGAGCTGGAGAAGGGCCTGGAGCAGCTGATGCAGAGGGTGCTGATGCTCCTGGAGGAGCCTGAGCCAGGAGGGACACATGCTGAGGAACCTGCATGTGCTCCAGTGCCCTCAGCAAATCAGGAATCAAAAGCAATTCTGTAACCAGTGCTTGAGTAACTGGGGATGCAGCCAGGCTGGGAGGGAGGAAGGCCTTTCATGCACTCTAATGAGCTGATCTGACATCTCCCTGCTCCAGCTGACACTTATTACTGGAAATCTCAGCTTGTTTCCTTGCCATCAGCCAGGCCTCCCTCTTAATTTCCTCAGATTTCTCCCTGTCAGGTCACTTTAGAATTTCTTTGAAATAAAGACAGTCTTGTAAATAAATGGAGGCCAAGATGCTTCCCAGGGAGATGAGACAAGGCCTGTCAGGAGAAGAAATGAGGATTTGGAGCAGAGTCAACAAGAAGCACGTCTTTTGTTGCAATTGCTAACTAAGTGTAATTAACTTCCTGATGAGGTGCAGGATCTTAAGGACTGATTGGAGTTACAGACTAATCATTATTCATGAGAAATTAACAGACACTACTTACAGGGAGCTGAATGCTTTAAAAAACACCCTGTAAAAGCTCATTGAGGCAAACATATCCATGGTGCAAGGCTGTGGATGAGCTGTTGGATGGATTCCTCCAGGCCAAGGTGGTGTGGGGAGAGGAGAAGAACCAGCTCCCCTAAATATGAATTCCTGAGTGAGGCTCTAGAGGAAGAGGGGTGCAGCCCATCCAGAGGTCCAGCCCATCCCATTTCAGTCCATCCCATTTCAGCCCATCCAGAGGTTCAGTCCATCCCATTTCAGCCCATCCAGGGGTTCAACCCATCCCATTTCAGAGCTGTCCCATTCCAGACTAGTGACCCCTTTCCCAGGATAACACCAAGCCTGTGTTGTACTCCAGGGTTCTGAGGTTTCATCCCAGGCAGGAGGGAGGTCCTGCCTCAGAGCCCACAGCCAGACCCAGTGTGGCAAGCAGTGCAGGAACACTCCCAGAGCTTCATTCCTCCTCCAGCACCAGCAGCTCCCCTTTCTGCCCAGAGAACACCAGCCTGGACTGTCCTTTAGCTGGGCTGCAACTCCCCTGGCACTGGCAGAGGAGTTTTTGCCTTCCATGCTATCCACATTCTCACATCTCTGGGTCTCGAGGTTCGTGGCATTGTTGGGAATTCCCCACATTTGTCCTTAATTGCAGCACCACAAACGAAAAGCTGAGCAGCAGCAGCATCCTGAGTCTCCAGGGCTCCTGCAGCAGCTCCAGGGGAGCTGGAACTGTCTGCGCTCACTCCTTGCAGGGAATAAAAGGGATTGAGATGAATCTGGCTGATTATTCCTGAGCTGCTCCTTTTGGGCAGCGTCTGACGGGAGCACTGGGGAGTGGCTGAGCTCCCTGGCAGCCTGACAGCCCCTCTGGCAGCTCCAGGTGCTCACAGCAAGTGTCAGCTGCAAAAAGAAATCCTTCATTTGGAAGGGGCTGACCTGACAATGCAGGCAGGGCTCTCCTGGCCCTTGTGCTGCTCACCCAGGGAAATGAGTCAGCACAGGAGAAGGAATTGCTTCATGTGCAGAACACCTGATCTTGGTACCTTGGAAATGAGGAAATGAGCTGTTCCTGTGGATCCCCAGCCCCAGGAGCTCCCTGCATCTCTGGACTCATCCCAGCCTTATCACAAACAGGCAGTGAGAGAGGAGCTGAGGTTATCTCTCCAAGTCCTGGAGCAGCTCCCTGGGAATGGAGGGTTTGGACAGCCCTGGAATCACAGCAAGGAGGGATTGTGTCAGTCTGAAGAAACAAAACCCAGTTCTAGATGTTTGGGCAGGTCTATCAAAGTTCCACCTCTGGATGTGTCCATTGTACACTACCATGTTCCTGCAGAAGGGAGCAGCTGAGAGGTGCGAGGAAGGAGCTGTGCAAATCAGCTCCAAGGCTCTGTCCAAATACCCAGAATTGCTCTGTCCTGCTCCTGCATCACCTAAAATTCCATTCTCCTCCCATTCCCTCCTTCTCCTCCCTGTCCTGCTGTGTTTGCTGGCTCCCAGATGACACCAGAGATAACTGAACAAGGCACATCCCTGCCTGCCATGGCAGTGTCACCTCCTGTCCCCAAGCAGGGACAGTCCCACTCCAGCACAGCACCCATATCTCCCTTTTCTCTCCCAGAGCAGGGGAAGGGGTTAAATTCCTGCCCCAGGACCCAGCAGAAAGAGCTGAAAGCACCTGGGAAATGACTGAAGAGTCCTCTCATGCCCCACTTGGAAGGAGGAAGGTAAATGGAGGTATGGTGACACTAAAAATATAAAATAAATGTGCTCAGTTTTGCCAAGTGGCTTGGTAGTGAAATGGAAACGCAAACAAACAGGAGATTCAATTCCAGTCCCATCATACTTTGCAGAAATGCATTGAACTGGCATTTTTATAAACTGAGAGATGCCTCTGCCACCAGAAGGTATCAGCAGTTGTGGGAGCAGGTGTAACAATGAGATTGAAATTCTGGCAATGTGAAGTTTATGAAAAAACAAAACGCAAACCCAAGGAAAGCAACGCTCAGTTCTTTCCTTCCTGAGGCATCTTTGAGGCCAGTACTGAATCCAGAATGGTTTGGGCTGGAAGGGACCTCAAAGCCCATCCCAGGGCTAGGCTGGACAGGCTGGAAGCACCTGGGGCAGTGGAAGGTGTCCCTGCCATGGCAGGGGTGTCACTGGGTGATCCCTGAGTTCTCTCCCAGCCCAAACCCTCCTGGCACTCTGGATCTCTGCACCTTCACCCCTAAAGGCTGCACAAGAATGAGCAGCAGTGTCACCAACGCGTGGATCTGTCCCCAGCCCTGGAGTGAGCAGGGACCAGGGGATTCCCCTTGGATTCCCTTCCATTTGGCTGCCAGGAATGGTTTTTTTTATGCAGCCAGGCACATAAAAATGCAAATAAGCACCCGGTAGGGTTTTTAAAAGCACATAATCCCTGGTAATTTTGTGGGAGGGAGGTGCCTGAATACAGATAAGGATCTGAGTGCAGGTTCCAGGCATTTACAGAGCCAATCCCAAGGGATGCCTCCCCACTCACTGAGACACCCACAGAGCTTTCTCTGCCTGAAACCAGTTTAAACACCAGGCTCTGCTGCTCCTCAGAGGTGCTGCTGGGTTTCCCGAGGACTCCTGGCACACAGAAATCCCAAAGTTTCTGCAGAGCAGCATTCCCTGTGATTGCTGCAAGGAATGTGGCTCTGCCAGAGGCACAGCAACAGCTGAAAGCTCTGGCTTTGGAATATTCAAATGACATGCAAAATGCATGGAGAGGCATTACTCATTAATTAATCTAAATAATTGACCATTTCACAGTCGTGTCTGATCTCCTCCTGCAGCTGCCTCGTTTGCTGGGCCATTGTTCTGTGGACATCCATGGGAAGGATTTGGGGAATGCACAAAATATTGAGCATTTGACTGTGGCAGGAGTAAATATGCTTTTTATCCAAGTCCTCCAGAAACAATTAATTAACATTATAGCCTCCAAAAGGGGAGCTCTCCATAAATCACTGTCACTAAACCAACCTGCTTGGGTCTCTGCAACAAAAATAATAGTTGTTTTATGTGCAGGGAACATAGCTGAGGCTTCTATCCCTGGATGATCAAAGAGGGATTGAATAAACACATTCCTTGGGAAAAAAGAGCTTCCAGGCAGTTTACACTCCAACAAGACTTGGAGTGCATGTTTGCCATGCTAACAGAGCAAATATCTTCATCCTCAGTGAGATTCTGTCTGCAGTGGATGATTTGTGAGGGTCCCACTCTGCTTGGGAGGGAGTGAGGGCTGGCTCCAGGGCTCTGCTCCTTGGGATCCATGGGATCCATGGGATCTGTAGGATCTGTAGGCATCTGTTTGAGGTTTGATGCTGCCAACAGCCACATTAAAGGGCTGTACCTGTGTTGGGGACAATCCCCAGGGTCTATCCAGGCTGGGATGAGCAGATGGAGCAGCACCTTGTGGGTGCTGTGGATGTGAGCTGGACCTGTGGAAATGAACTTATCAGAATTTGTTCCCTGGTGACACCAGAGCTCTCCTTGACTGCAGACAAAACCCACTCTGTTTTAAAGGCAATGACCCCAAGGATTCCCTTCCCAATATCCTGGAGTGGGACAAAGTGAGGAAATGATCCCCGCTCCAGTGCAGCCCATGGTGGGAAGAGGTTCCCCATTGTGGTCCTTCAAACAAAAAAAAGGAAGAATATTTTCTTCCAAGAAATAACTCCCGGCAAAGGAAGAGACTGTGATTTCTGAAGAGCTTCCATATGTATTTTAAACTCGGCTTTGGGATGCAGCCATCTGTCCAAATATTGAAATTCCTCAGCCGTTTCAAGTGGGCGTTCATCAGGCACAAACATCCAAGGGAGCTCCCACGCCTGCTGTGTGCCTGGCCTTGGGCCACAGCCAAACACCATTGACACAATTTTCTTGCTTTTGCATCTTAACTTTTTTTTTTTTTGGCTGCAAATCATCTCGGAGTGGGAGCAAAATAGCAAAATAGAGCTGTCAGTGTGGCAGGGCCACGTGTCCTGTGGAGCCACTGCAGGTGAAGACAGCACTGTCCGTGTGCCCATGGAGACAGAGAGAGGGAATATTCCCAGTCACACAGAGGCTCAGAGGCTCCTTGTTCCCTTCCCTGTCCCTCCAGGAAGGGCTGGAGAACCTCAGGAAGGTCTGGTCACACAGGCAAGGCCTGCTCTGCACCACTCTGCTGTGTTTTCTTTCATACTTTACCCAAAAAAGTTCTTTTTTTTGCTTTTCTCTTCCAAGTCTGGCTGTCATTTCAAGGTAAAGAAAATAATTAAAGTAGGGAAGGGAGAAAAGTCAGCCCAGAGCTCTCTGTGAGAGGGCTCAGCAGTGCAGGAACAAAATGCTCTCCTGGCAGCTTCAGAAGGATCCTTCTGCTCTGGAAAGGTCACTCCCCTCCCAGCTGGAGTTGAGTTTTCAAAGCCCTGACTGTGGAGGATGCTGATTTCCACAGGTTCTGACCCAGAAACGGAGCCAGTGCTTTTCCAGACTGATCTAAAGGGCCCTGACCTGGGACTGCAGGATGTGGAGGGCCTGGAAGGAGGATGGTGGAGACGTCCTTGGCACTGCCATGGTCAGGAGGGCACTGCTGGGCCCAGGAGAAGGAACCACAGCTCTGGAGGGGAATCGTGGCTGCTGCACCCACAGAAGGCAAATGATGAGCAAGGTCCAGGCCTGGCCTGGACAGGACACTTTTGTGAGTGATGTGATTTCAACCAGCTCCAGAACCCAGAATTTGTCTTCTCTCTCAATCCTTTGGCCACCAGCCCTTCAGAACCCTTCAAATGTCCCAGGCCCTGGTGTGTATGGAAGGCTTGTCAAGGAGGCAGGGGGACCTTCCTTGCTGGGCCTGGCACAGCCAGGAGAAGATGGGCAGAACCACGGGCAGAACCTTGGGCAGACCTTGGGGATTTTACCCAAGACTTTGGATCTCCAAAATCTGTGATTTCAGGAAATGCTTTTGGTCAAAGCTACAAAGGATGGTTTGGTAGGATGTAGTGGATGAGTAAGTGAGGAAATTAAAGCTGGTACATTCAGTGTTCCTGTCCCTTGTACCAGCCTGGCTCTGAGCTACCCATGCCATCAGCTTTTAGGCTTTTCTGGTATTTTTGACCAAAAAACCTGGAAAAAGGCCAATGGATTAGTGGGAAGAAGCCAAGCAGAGTGTGACAGGCCTGGGAAGTTTCCTTGGCAGAGAGTTCTGGTTAAGGAGCAGGGCAGGAGCTCCTGGTGACACATCAGGCAGGGGGAAATGATCCAATGAGGAGGAAAGTTCATCCATGCCCTGTTCCATACAGGAGATCACTCCATTTAATCCCAGCAGTTCACCTGTCCTCCTGAAAGACATTCCCAAACTGAATCCAGAATGGAATTCCTGTCCTTTCCCACTTTTCTCTGCCCACCAAAACTCTCTCTTCTTGCCCCTTCCCTCGATATTTGGCTTGGTTTGTTTTGTTCAAAAACTCAAAACAAAAAGCTCTTTTTTTTTTCCTTTTTTTTTTTTTTTTAATCTGAGGATTTGGGAAGTTCATAACATGTTAAATCTCCCTCTAATCTCATAAATATAAATGACAATACTGTGATGAGCCAAAGAGGTGCAGACAAAGCAGGATCATTAAATCTGAGACTTTTAATGGATAATACATTCCTTCATCTGAGACTGATGAGGAGAACTTTGCTTTCTGTATTTTCTCTCTCATGGAGAACTGGGGATGAGAAAAATGAAACACCTCCAATGCTGCTTTTGTGCTGTTCCAAACACCCAGAACTGCTCACTGCAGTTCCAAACACCCAGAGCTGCTTAGGGCACTGCATATTCCTAAATTTTGGGCAAGGTCTGACTGGGACATGCTGGAAAACCAGCAATGAGGTTTTATGGTCCCAGCTGTGAGGAGCAGCTGGATCTGGCAGGAGTGGATTCAAGGGAGAAGACCCAGAACCCACCAGGAACACCAATGTCGTGGACTGAAATCTGTCTGAGCTGTAACTTCAGCCACAGAAACACTTCACAGGACGATTGCAATGTGGAATAAATTGCTGGGATCCTTTCCCATCTAATTACACCCCAGCCCACGGTAGGATGCTCAGGGTAATCAGGATCAAACACAGCAAAGCTGTCTGACAGCATCAAAGACAATGTTTGATGGCCAGAAATCCATTCCTGAGCAGACATCTGTGCACTGAAGCAGCCCTGAGATGAAATTCATTCCTCACAGAGTGGGCTCTGAAATCCCCCTCCTCCTCCCTCTGTACAAACACAGAATTTGCATTGATTTAGGAAGTCTTGCAGCCTTTGAAATGGTGTGTTAATTAAAAATGTTCCATTCACAGGAGAATGGGGAAGGTTTGAGCAGGAATTGTCACAGATCTGCTGCAATTACAGCACCAGGTGCAGAGGCTGTCCCTGTGGGCACTGCCAGCCCTTTGGAGCAGCCCTGGGAAATGCAGGGAAGTGCTGACACAGCACTGGGACCATCCCAGACTGCCCCTGGGCTCAGCAGTGCTGCCTTTGGGGTCACAGTCATGGAATAGGCTGGGTTGGGAGGGATCTGGGAGTTAAGTGTGACTTTTCATCCCAGTTTTTAATGCTGATGCTTCCCCTTTGAAACAATAGGTCCAAAAATGACATTTCAGAGCCCTGCCCTTCCTCCATCCCTGCTGGCACCCATTGGGTTGGGTCAGAAGGGAATTTTCAGGGTTGTGCCCTTCCTGAGATGTTCCAGTCACAGCCATTTCCACTTTCCCTGTATAAAACCATCCCAAAGCAGCTCAGTCCCTGCTCTCTGTAATTGCTGTTCCTCTCACTCCTTCACTCTCTTTCCTAGGGAGCCTTCACCTGCTTCTTTTCTTTTCAAGGATTATAAATGAGGACATTTATTTCACATTGCAGGCAAACTTGTTTGGAGTAGCAACAATCGTAAGAATAGGCAGCAGCTGTGAAAGACATTTTATTTTTCCTTCTGAATAGCAGAAGTTTCTCATTTACCTTCCAGACACTCTGGGAACACGCTGCTCTGGAATTAAATACATGTTACCAGCAAAGAATCAGCGGGTGAAAGGAGGGATTGCTTGAAAATCCATTTCACTGCTTCCCAGCAAAATAAAGGAGCTGGAAAATATTGCAGACAACTCTCCCGTTGTTGTGCCCAGATAGGAATCAGCCTCTCCAATGCCATGGAGGGTCTCTCACCACAGGAAAACCCTGCCTGCTCCTGACCTCTGTGAGCTAACTCAAACAGGACCCAGGTTCTGGAAGCCACCAGAGGCCACCAGGCTCCCAGATCAGAGTCCCTCCACCATGGCCCAAGACATGGATGGGATGGAGGACATGGATGGGATGCAGGACATGGGATCCAGGACATGAATGGGATGCAGGACATGGATGGGATGTAGGAAATGGGTGGGATCCAGGATATGGGATTCAGAACATGGATGAGATGCTGGACATGGGATGGAGGACATGGGATTCAGAGCATGGATGGAATGGAGGACATGGATGGGATGCAGGACATGGGATGCAGGATGTGGATGGGATATAGGACATGGATGGGATGAAGGACGTGGATGGAATGCAGGACAAAGGTAGGATGCAGGATGTGGATGTGCTGTGAACTGAGCCAGTCTTACTGAAAATGCTTGGCTGTGGTGGAACTGAGAGCTCATGGACACCAGGACACCCTGGTGGGGTGAGGACCCCTGTCTATTTGGTTACACCTGGATGTTAAATCTGCTGCATCAACCCTTTCTTCTTTGTCTTTCTGTTTCCAAGGGCCTTCAGAGAAGAGATTGTGCTGATGCTGGAAATGAGGAAGAGTTCTCTCTCTTTGTGAAGTTCTGTATTGATTGAAGGATTTAATCTTGACTTTTTAGATGTTTATTTTTGCCTGTTGTAATAAATTCTAATTAAAATCTCTTTGTGGATTTTTCATCGCGTGGCTCTGTCATTTGGGTCTCAGGGTGCTTTGTATTTCCTGATATTTAATCACTTCTGCTCACAGGCACTTTTCCCTTTAAGCTCACCTTCACAATCATCTGTGCTGCTCACAAAAATACAAGTTTATTAAACAAGCTGGGAGCTCAGGGGACCAAAGAAACCCTGCAGCTGCTGCCTCTCAATTTCCAAGTGTGCATTACCCAGAGCAGCTCACTGGAGATGCAGAGGGGGGGCTCATCCCTGTGTGCCCAGAGCTCAGAAATGAAGGACATGGATAGGATGCAGGACATGGGCAGGACATGGGTGCAGCCAGGCTCTGCAGAACTGAGGGTCTCTAGTCCAGGATATGTGGAATTGTCCCCTGGCTGCTGTGCTCAGCTGTGGGATCCTGTGGGATCCTGCAGAGCTCTGGCTCAGGAGCTCAGATCTTGCACAGGGCTTGTGCTGGAGACACATCCAGAATGGAAGATTCAGAGCAGAAATGAATTTGGCAGAAGGTTTTGGTTGAGGGAGGAGATGGGGACAGAAATCAGCTCATGTCCCCTCATGTCACCCCCAGGCTGAGCCATGCTGTGACACCAGGCAGGGCTCTGTCCATTCTCTAAGCTCAGAATTTGGCCTTAATTGTGGCCTGGACAGCAGTTTGAGAAGTGACCAAACACGGACGCACTTCAGGAGACATCTCAACAGTGGAGATGCCTGGTTTCCACCCAGATCCTACTTCCCTTGGCCCAAGAACAAGGAGATTTCCTCAGCTTGGCTTGGGGTAGCTCATAGGAATGTGGGGAAGGTTTAAAAATCCAGCAGGGAGACAGATGGGGGACAGAGGGACAGGTGTGGAACAGAGGGACAGGTGTGGGACAGAGAGACAGGTGTGGGACAGACAGGTATGTCACAGAGGGGCAGGCATGGCACAGAGGGTCAGGTGTGAGGTGTGGCACAGAGGGACAGATCATCACTGCTCCCCTGTCTCACAGCTCTGCTGACATTCTGCACCCTCTGCTTGGTCCCAGAGCTGCTCCTGACCTTGTTTGTTTGCATTTTTCCTTCCTGCCCCGCTGCAGAGGGAACTGGGATTGTTGGGTTTATTGTCACTCCCTTTCCCACCCCCAGCTCGATTCCACGTTTGCATTTTCTCCACAGGATGAAAACCTTTTCTATTCACCAACCATCTGGGCTTTGTTAGGCTTTGTTGAGCAAAGCTTGGATCTGGAGCTGCAGACTCCTCAGCCCTTCCCCAGCACACGCACGCAGCTCCAGCAGATCCCAGATTATTTGCCAAGGGATTATTCATCCAATATGCCCATTATTCAGGCAGCAATTTTCCCATTATTCACCACATTCTGCCTGCCCACCAGCTGCATCCCAAACCTGGCAGCTCCTGCTGCTCTGCAGTGTCCAAAAAATGATCCCATCCCCACAAATCCACCTTTGGAGAGTCTGACCCTCTGGACACCCCATGGGATATCAGGTTGCAAGGACTCTGTTGGGCCAGCCCTGCCCAAGGCATGTGCTCAGCAGAAATCCCAGGAATTCTGTGCTGCTGAAATCCCAGGAATTGTGCTCCAGGTGCTGCAGAAATCCCAGGAATTCTGTTCCACGTGCTCCCATACTTTGGGTTACCCATGCTCAGCTCTGACAGCAGAAATCTTTGCTGTGGGGACCCCCAGGGACATGGGGACAAGCTCTCCACATTTGTCAAGGAATTAAGAATTCCCATTCCAGGTGCTCTGTGTCATTCCTTCCCCGCAATATCCTGGATATGAAACCTGACCTGGCTGCTGGGTTAAAATGCTTTTCTGGCAGTGGTTATTTTTTATTTTTTTACATCTTAATTCTCAGCTTCATCTCTCGATTCATCCCGAAGCACAATTATCATGCAGCTAATGAAATAAGTAATATTTTCTCATTCCAAGAAATCTCGTTAAGCTAATTAGCAGGCTCCTCTGGCAGCTGAGGTTGGTTTTACACTGTTCAGTGTGTGTGGGGTTGATTTCTTGGCTTGTCTGGGCCCTGTCCCCTCCCTGCACATGGGAGGAAAGCAGGGAGCTGTGTCCCCCTTGGAGCAGGGATGGGCAGGGGCCATGTCACAGCCAGGACAGAGATTCCCCCTGTTTCATGTGACACCCTGAAGGGACACAGCCTTGGGTTGCTGTTGATAATTGCTGCCCCGAGATGTGCAGGATGTCTCTGGTTCGGCCTGCACAGCTAAAGAACGAGTCTGGACTCTTCACTTTTCAGTCTTGAGGTTGTTTATTAATTCTTATCTATAAAATTTCCTTTCTGCCCAGCCGAGATCTGCTGAGCAGGGCAGCCACAGGCACTTAGTGCTGTCCTTTTATACTACAAACTACATATAACATATTTACACTTAATTACCAATAACTATCACCTATGTTAGAGTAGAAGTAGACACTTCTACTCTAAACCAATCCCAAAGTGCCAACATCACTGCAGAAAATGGAGAGCAGAAGAAGAAGAAGAAGAAGAAGAAGAAGAAGAAGAAGAAGAAGAAGAAGAAGAAGAAAGGCTGGACATGCCCAGATTCCTCCATCTTGTCCCCAAAACTCCCATACCAAAAATCCTAAAATCTACATTTTCACCCTGTGATGATTTTGTTATTACAGTATTCAAACCTGTGTGACTTTCAGGTCCTCATACAAAGCTGGCAACTTGCTCCAAGGGTCAAAATCAAATCCCCAGGTGTACTGGGCTGCATTCCAAGGTCTCTGAGCCCCCCATGGGGTTCTTGGCAACTCTGGACACCTGGAGGGATGCACTGAGTTCCAACAACACAGCTTGTGTCACTTCTCCAGCTCCCTGCTGTCCCTCCTGCCACCTCTCCCAAGGTTCTGCTCCTCTCCAGGGTTTTGCTCTGTGCAGTGTCACTCCTGCTGGAAGGGGCTGTTTGTGCCTGTCCTTCCTCGTGGCTCTGTGCTCAAACCAGCAGCCAATTAGGGGAATTTTGTTGTTCAATTATGCAAACCCCCGTCTAGACATCCTCGTTTGTGTTTGATTATAATTCAGCTGGGATCAGTTCCTGACACTGACATTAAATCAAACTGAAAAAAACCCACCTGGATGCTGCTCCCTCCATCTCTGCAAATCAAAGCCAGGAAATCAATCCTGGAAATCATCATGGGGGGGCTCTGGCATCCTGAAATTTCATTTGGAGCTTCAAGGACCAGTCTGCAATGGGGGGGTGCAGGATGTCAAGAGTTTCAGGTCTTTTATTCCAGTAGGTTCCAGCTGCATGGAATGTGTGAGGTGAGCACAGCACCAAAGTTTGATTTGGCAGGGCAAATCCAGGGGTTAAACCTGGCTCTAACACACAAACTTAACACCAGATGAGCTCCTGGGTGCACTGGGATCTTGCCCAGGTGTGTGGGGTGTGTGCCACAGGGATGGTTCAGTGCTTTGAGGAGCGCTGGGTCCCATTTCCCCATCTCCAATAAAGGGAGGACGGTCCCACAGGGCACCTGCAGGAGGTTGAGCTCTGCCCTGGTGGCTCTGAGTGTTCTGGTGCCTCCACAGGGAAGGATCAGAGCCCAGGAACCAGGCCCAGACCTGCAGGCAACCCAACCTGGGGGTGCTCAGGGTGCAGCACAAACCCACAGCAGCCCAAGGTTGGGTTTTTGGGTCCCAGATGCTTTTTAGCCTCTCAATCAGTAGTAAAAGCTGCATTTTCACTGATTCCTGGGAGATTTCACCAAAGACCTTCACAAATCTGCCAGGAGAAAAGATTTGAGGCTCCACACTGGGAAAGATTAGAGCTCCAATTCCCTTCCTGAGGCAGTCTGAAATTCCCTGTGTTGGTTTTCAGCAATACCCCTGCCCAGGATAACTTCCTGCTATTTTTGTGTGTCTGTAAATTATCACCACTCCACACCCCACAATGGCAGAACATCCTTTGCCAGGTGACAATTATGCCACTCCTTGTGGAATTTGCAGGCAACCCCAACAAGGGAAGAGATGAGAATGTTGACTCCATGCTTCAGAAGGCTGATTTATTATTTTATGCTATATATTGTATTAAAAGAAAATTATATATTAAAGCTATACTAAAAGAATAGAAGAAAGGATTTCATGGAGAGGAAAAGGAACAGGAAAAGGAAAAGGAATCTTGTGACTGACCAGACTGTGATTAGCCATTAATTAAAAACAACCCCATGAGATCAATCACAGATCCACCTGTTGCATTCCACAGCAAAATCATTATTTACATTTCATTTCTGAGGCTTCTCAGGAGAAAAAATCCTAAGGAAAGGATTTTTCATAAAATATGTTCATGACAACTCCTAAAGCTGCAAAATGCCACCCTTGCCCATGGAAAATCTCACCCCATTGGCTTCACGTAAATTCTTGTTCCATGGGGCTGCAAACCTTCTCCCTTTCTCCTGAAAACCCCATCAGGTTTTCCAGAGGAGGAGCTGGGGCCTCAGCACAGAGCAGCTGTGTCTGTCAGACATTGAGCAGCAGAGAAATTCTGTTTGACAGAATTTGGAATTAATTTGATCCAAAGCTCTTCAGTCTGAATAAAGCAATGAAATAATCTGATATAGGTCAAATATTCCCCTGCAAGCCCAAGGGAAAATGGAGCGTCTTTTCAGAGAAGTGGAAACAGGTATTGGAATCACATCATCCCCTGGAAGGGTGTCTGACAGAAAATTCCTCAGCAGAACATTATGGATTACCTATGGTTTATCTGTGCTTTATTTATGGTTTTTCTATGTTTTTTTATGGGTTATCTGTGGTTTATCTATGGCTTATTTATGGTTCATCTCTGGTTTATATATGACTCTCTCTGATTTATTTATGGTTTTATTATGATTTATCTATGGTTTTATCTGTGGTTTTCTCTGGTTTATTTATGGGTTACCTGTGGTTTATCTCTGTGGCTTATCTCTGGTTTATCTCTGGGTCTCTCTGGTTTATTTATGGTTTTATTATGATTTACCTATGGTTTATCTGTGATTTATCTATGGTTTATCTCTGATTTATTTATGGTTTATTTATAGGTTATCTGTGGTTTTTGGCTCTCTATGTTTTATTTATGGGTTATCTCTGGTTTATCTCTGGTTTATTTATGGGTTATCTCTGGTTTATCTATGGTTTATGGCACTCTATGGTTTATTTATGTTTTTAATGGATTTTAAATGGTTTATCTGGTTTATCTATGGGTCTCTATGGCTTATTTATGGTTTTATTACAGTTTATTTATAGTTCATCTGTGGTTTATCTATGGCTCTCTGTGGTTTATCTCTGGTTTTATTATGCTTTATTTATCATTTATCTGTGGTTAATCTATGGCTCTCTATGGTTTATCTCTGGTTATCTCTGCTTTATCTACGGTTATCTGTGCTTTATCTATGGTTTTCTGCTGGTTTGTCTGTGGTTTATCTCTGGTTATGTATGGTTTTATGCTGGTTTACCTATGGTTAATCTCTGGTTTATCTCTGGTTATCTCTGCTTTATCTATGGTTATCTATGGTTTATCTCTGGTTTATCTATGTTTTATGCTGGTTTATCTGTGGTTTATCTATGGTTTTATTCTGGTTTATCTATGGTTTATCTCCAGTCCATCTCTGGCTGTCCATGGCTCCTGTGCCCTTCAGCCAAGCCCAGTTTACCATTTGTTCACCATTCTTTGCCTCTCTGAAACCTCCCAGACCAATTCCTGGGGAAGCTGACCTGGCTTTCCCTGTCTCTGAGCAGACTGTGACATCCACACTGGCTTTTCCCCAGACTGTCACCGAGGCCAGCTCAGGCAGCTGCAGGGACATTGGCAGGGCCATGCCTGCCTGGAGGAGCCCTGGTGCCCATCCCAGAGGGTTTTCTCTCACCGGGCTGCTCCTGACAGCCCCCTTTGGAAGGAATCCCCTGTACAGATTTTTTGTGGGAGAACATCCCACGTGCTGCACAGGAGGGTCCTGGGGACACACGGGGATGGCAGCGATCCCAAATGTCACAGAGCCCTGCCAGGCTGCACTCCCACACCCCCCAGTCTGGCAGGGCTCTGCACACAGCTCTGACTCCTCCAGCAGCTCCACCTGTGCGTGATAACAGATATCAGAGGCTGAGGGGAGCATTCACTTGGCCACGGTGTTTATGAGCATTATTTACAGCAGCCCCACACAGCCACGAGGAGACAGCACGTGTGACAGATGTGCCCAGCTCTGTGCTGTGCTTTGTCACCAGCAGAGCTGCTCTGGGATGGGGATGAGCTGTTCCTGTGGGACAGCAATGATCCCTGCTCCCCCCAGCCCACGTTAACGCTTGGTGGCCTGTCGCAGACATCTTCTCATGAAAAATCCTTTCCTTAGGATTTTTCTTCCTGAGAAGCTCAGAGGCCTCAGGAACAAAATGTAAACATTGATTATCTGCTGCTGTGGAATGCAACAGGTGCATCTGGGATTGGTCTCATGGGGTTGTTTGTAATTAATGGCCAATCACAGCCCAGCTGGCTCGGACACAGAGTCGAGCCACAAATCTTTGTTATCATTCTTTCTTTGCTTTTCTATTCTTAGCCAGCCTTCTGATGAAACCTTTTCTTCTATTCTTTTAGTATAGTTTTAATGTAATATATATCATAAAATAATGAATCAAACTTTCTGAAACATGGAGTCAGATCCTCGTCCCTTCCCTCATCCTCAGACCCCTGTGAACACTGTCACAGTGGCCTTGCCTGGGGTGCCCACAGGAGGCTGCACTGGAAGCCCTGTCCTTTCCTGCAGTGCAGACGTGGTAATTAGTGCACAGTTACCTTCCTGCCCTACTTTGGAAGTGACATTTACTCCCGGAGTTTCTCTGGCTGCTGCTGTTCATTGCTAATTAATTCAGAATTCAGTGCTGCTCACGAGGGCTCTGCTCCATCGCCGGGGGAGCCTTGGCCACCCGTGGAGCTGCTTCCCCTTCCCTCACTGAGGCACCAGTAATTGGCCTGACTCCCTGTGCCCCTGCCCAGAGATGTTTCTTCATCTGCAGGGCTCGGAGGGATGGCAAATGTTAACGTGCAGCTGATGGAGCAAAGGGTTTCCTGCGGGAAGCTGCTGATCCCTGAGCTGGCTCAGGCAGCGAGGGACACAGGGTGACAGCCCCTGATCTGCCCCAGAAATGGCCCAAAATTGTCACTCATGAATGGCCCTAATTGCTGAACACATCTCAAAGCATTCAGCAAGGCAGTCCAGAGTACTTGGCACATCCCAGTGGGAAAGCTGAGGGGCTGACAGGGAAATCCCTCATGGCACGGGGCAGGCCCTGCAGGGAATCCCAAACCCTCAGAAACCAAAGGGGAGACACACCCAGAGGCTTTCCAGTTCTGCAGAGCTTAGAGCCGTTCTCATGTCCTGATAAAGAGAGGGAAATCAGATTTCCAGGGAAGGGAAATGGGTGTTCTCCTGCACAAACCCCTGAGATCTTCACACTGAGCTGATTTTCCTGCTGTGCCTGTGGCCTCTCACCAGCGAGGGTCACGCTTTGGAAATGGCCCCAGTGCTGCTTTATGGCCAGAGGAGGGAATTCTCCACAAATCTGGAGTGGTGGAGGAGCAAATGCACAGTAAATCAGGAAGGAGGAGGAGTATGGGGAGGGGAGTGTGGAGTAAATGCTATCACAAATCTGCAGAGCTGTCACGGGGGAGCTGGGCCTGGGTGACTGCAGGGCCGTTGTTTGTGGTGCTGGAGCTTTAAATCTCCCTGAGAAACTCTGGGATTGCAGTTCCAGGGCTTGCAGAGCCTGCTCAGCCAGCCAGGGGCAGAATCTCACACAAAACTCTTCTGGGGGAGCGCCCTGGCTGCTCTCCTGATGGGCAGGGCAGGGCTGGGGCTGGGACTCAGGTTAGGGCTAGGATAAAGGTTAGGAGTAGGATAAAGGTTAGGGTTAGAACTAAGGTTAGGGTTAAGATTAAGGTTAAGGTTAGGGTTAGGATTATGGTTAGGGATAGGATGAAGGTTTAGGTTAGGATTTAGATTTACACTATAATTAAGAATAATATTTGGGTTATGATTAAGGTTAATTTAATATTAAGTTTAAGTTTAGGGTTAGTATTATATTTTGGGTTAGGTTTAAGATTAAGGTTAGGATTAGGATTATGGTGAAGATTACTTTTAGGGTGAGAGTTAGTGTTTGTTAGGTTGCATGTCAGGGTTAGTATTAGTGTTAGGGGCGAATTTCTTCCCAATATCCAAGCTAAATTTCTCCTCTTTCTTTCTGGACCCATTACCCTCATCCTGCCACTCCTGGTCCTTGTGTAAAGTCCCTCTCCAGATCTCTTGGAGCCCCTTTAACCTCAGATAAGGGCTCTGAATTGTCCCTGAGCCCTTCCTTCCCCAGGTGAACCCCCCAGGTCCCCATCCCCACTGCAGACCAGTTCCCTCCAGTGCTTCCAGCCGTCTCCAGCACAGGGAGCAGCACCACCACGCCGTGCCAGGGCTGGGGCAGGGGCTGGCAGTGCCCATCTGATCCTCTCCAAACCATGCCAGGCTCTTGGGTTTGTCCCTGCACGTGCCCTGCAGGCAAGAGGAGAGGGGCAGCTCCTTTGTGCTGCCTCCCGTGCTGCAGAGCCAGCCTGCAGCCATTCTTTTTATTGCTGATGCTGCTTCCTATGGAAACAATTTGGTGCTAATAAGCTCCATTTATAATAGTAAGGAATGGTTCGGTGGGATAATTGTCTCTAAATACCATTCATGGCTTTGTTGCTTTTCCTGCGTGGTGCTAATTATTCTGCATCTGAAATAGCACCAGAGCAGGCACTGAATGCCACTGAATAGGGCTCTGAGCACTCCAAGAGGATGAGGCAGGCTGTGATTAGGAATATCAAGGCCCTAATCCAGCAGACAATGCCCTGCTCCCCGTGTCTGCACAAAACCACAGCCTGTGCAGGGGCTGGGGAAATGCAGTGTTCACTGAGCCCTGCAGGAATGGGGAAGAAAGCTCCTGTCACAGGGGCAGTGCTTGGAGAATTCCAGAATCCCGGAATTCTAGGGCAGCTTTGGTGGGAAGGGACCTCAAAGCCCACCCAGTGCCACCCCTGCCATGGCAGGGACACCTCCCACTGTCCCAGTGACACCTCCCACTGTCCCAGGCTGCTCCAACCCCAATGTCCAACCTGGCCTTGGGCACTGCCAGGGATCCAGGGGCAGCCCACACTGCTCTGGGCACCCTGTGCCAGGGCTGCCCACCCTCACATGGGAGGATTTCTCCCTAATATTCCACCTGAATTTCCTCTTTTTCAGTCTGAAGCCATTCCTGCAGTCCTGTTGATGCCTCAGGTTTTAGTTTTTATATTTTTCAGATTCTGTGCTGCTTTAGTGTGTAGTTCTGAGTTTAATATTTAGTGATGGTAAGTTCTCTGCACAGAGTAGGGAGACAAAACAATTCCTGCTCCAGCTGGGGTCCAAGGACAAATGATCCAAATCTCAGCCCAAGAGCACAAACACCGTGGGCTGGAGAGAGAAAAACAAGGATGGAACTGCATGGGCTAAAGCTGGAATGGGACAATGAACTGCAAGATGCAAATGGAGCAGAACTGATCCAAGGGAGAGACCCTGTGCCTGGTCGTGCATTTGTGACCATTTTGGTTCATTTTGGGTTCATTTTAGGACCATTTTCGTTCATCGTGGGTTCATTTTGTGACCATTTTGGTTCATCTTGGGTGCAGCCCTGGCTGGGCTCTTGTGCTGTCCAAGGTGGATCCATGGAGGAGATCCTTTGAATAAATCCCTACTTTATTCTGGAACTCTGCCTGGTCTCTGCTTCAGCTCAGCCTCTCAAGGCATCCCTGTCACTCCAGTTCCTGATGAAAGGAAAGCCTCCCTGTGGCCCCTTCCAGCTCCTGGTGGCCAAGGCTGCAGCTCAGACACCCCTGCTCTGCCCCTCCTGGCCTGCTCCTTTCAGGAATTGCACAACTACAGCAGAGCTCCAGCAGCAGGAATGAAATCCCTGCCTGGTACATCCACCATGGCCAGAATGCTGATCCCATCCCTCCCTCAGATGATTTTAGCTGGGCTTAACTTTTAAGACTCATCCAAGCTGGAAAAAACCTTTGTCAGTGGTCCTCACCAATTCCAGGAGCTGAGAAACCAGGTCCTGGCCCATCTTCAGTGGGAAAGCTGATCCCTTGGATGTTGGAGCCATGGATCACTATGGTAACATTATAATTGACATTTCTGGGGGATTATGGAGTCTGAAAGTCATAAACTTAATGAAAGTATGTTTTTATTGCACTTCAACTTCATCTCTGATTAAATCAAATTTGCATAATGGAAAGTTATTACATTTCCACGTTTCTAATTTCCCTTCCACCCCCTGCTCCTTTTTGCTCCTTTTGCCAAGTGTGTCTCAGGTTTTGTCTGCAGCCAGGGCTCTGAAGGGCGCCTGAGCCACAGCTGGGTTGAGAATGCTTTAATAACTGGTGTCAGAGGAGCTCAGGAAGGGAAGCCCTGATGTCAGGGTCCAGGAAATTCCTCTGGCTGCCCTGGAGGACTCGAGACCCTGACAGGGGGCACGGAGTCAAAAACTCCTGTGCCTTCAATTTTAACCCATGGAAAAAACAATTATCAACCTTCTATGAGGATTAACAAGCTATGAAAGTTTGCGTAGAATGATAGTTAGTTTTTTACCAGATAGAAAAGTAGAATTTTGAGTTTTTAGAATGGGGGTTCAGAAGGCAAGATGGAGGGATTTGGTTGTGCCTTGTCCTTCTTCTTTCTTCTTCTTGTCCTCCATCTTCTGGGTGATGGTGGCACTTTTGGATTGGTTTAGAGTAGAGACAGACTATCTAACATAGGTAATAGGTATTGGAAAATTATTGTAAATAAAGTACAGTAGTTCTTAGTATAAAAAGCGAACCCCACCCCAAGGGCAGGGACCGTGCCACAACCCGACCTGCTGGACAGACCTTGGTGGGTTGGAGAAAGAATGTTATAGATAACAGCAAATAAACAACCTTGGAAAGCAGAACAGAAGAATCCTGGCTCCTTTGGTTGCTGGGCTGGAAAAGAGATTCTGTGACAAATCTTGGGGTCACCCTGAGAGCTGGGGGGGCTGCTCAGCCTCTCCTTCCTGCCCAGCTATGCAGTGCTCCCTGCAGGAGAGAGATGCTGGTGCTAAAAGGAATTTATCAAGGAGAGGCCAAGCACTCAGCCTGTCCCCAGCCTCACCTTTGCACAGCATTTTAGGCGGTGAGTGTGGTTTTATTTTCAGTGTGCCCTGATTTCCTCTACATTCCCACCCTGATTTTCTCTACATTCCCACACTGATTTCCTCTACATTCCCACACTGATTTCCTCTACATTCCCACCCTGATTTCCTCTACATTCCCTCACTCATTTTCTCTACATTCCCACCTTGATTTCCTCTACATTCCCACCCCCATTTTCTCTACATTCCCACCCCCATTTTCTCCCCTCCTCACTCTCCCTTCCCCTCCCACCGCTCCCTCCTCCTTTGTCCCCCCCACAAACACTCACACACAATTTGCTGCAATCAGCCTTTAGGATTTCTGCCCTTTTCCCCCCAAATTCCTGCTCCAGGTAAGGTTTGCTCATCACAGAGGTGTGGGATGAGTGGGCTCCATTTTTAATCCCCAACCAGTGGAGATCACAAACCTTTAGGGTCTGACAGTTCAGCTGGAATCCAGCCATGAATCCATAAAAATCATATAATATAAATCCATCCAGTATTTTTATATAGCTCCATGTACTTTTGTTATGCTCAGTAAAAAGAAAAGCTTCTTTGAGTTTTCTCTGGGTTGTTTGGTTAGGTTTTTTTTCTTCCCTTAGAAACCTGACAGTATCTGCTAAAAAAAAAATACAGCTGAAAATCCAATTTTTCTTTTCTTGTTGGCAAAATTTTGACAGGCCTTATGATGAAGCAATAAAAGGCATTCTCTGGGGATGGAGGGCAGTGGGGCTGGCACTGTGATGGCAATAAAGAGTCATTTCCAGCAGCCTGGAGCTGCAGAGCTGTCCTGGGGGAGAAACCCCAGCCCAGAGTGGGGAGGGAAAGATGATCCATCATGGGCCAGGACAGGGACAGGGACAAGGGAGAAACCCCAAATCTGCTCTCCTCCCCACCAGGGATAGGATTCCCTCCTTCCTTTCGGGCTCCTGCATCCTGAGCAGCAGCGATCCACTTCAGGGAGCAGAAAAGAGCCCCAAACTCTCCTGTTGGAGCTGGGAAATCACCCAGGGACCATCAAATGCAGCTCCTGCACCCATGGCAGGAAGGGTGTGCTGCACCAATGCAGGGAGGAGCAGGAGGGGAATGTTCTGGGCACTACCAGAGGTGTGTGTGTCTGCCTCCAGGCAGAGAAGGTCCAGCTACAAGCCAGCAGCTCCTTGGAGAGCACTCAGCTCAACGCTTCCCTCTCACAGAAAAAAATGAAATAAAGAGATTTCAACTTCCTGTGAAATTTCCAGCCCCTGCTCCAAAGCACAGAAGAGCTGGAATTATTCAAAGAATGAGTCTCCAGTGTTCCTTGTCTTATCAGAATGAGGCCTTTTGTCTCCAGCTCAGGCTCAGAAATAGCAGAGTTGTGTGGATGAGACGCAGCAGAACGCTTCAGTCTCTGCCAGAACCCTGAGGTGGAAAATTTCAGCCCAAAGATCCAAGAGTGGCAGAGGAGGAGGGAGCTGAGGGCAGGGCTGTGCCGTGGGAAGCTCTGAAATTTCCAGTTTTTCTGGGAATATTGACATTTCCAGCTCAGGGCTCTTCTGGGTGGTGCAGGACCAGTGACACCAGGAGCCAAGTCCCCAAGGACCAGCATCCCCAGCCTGGACTCTGGGTTATGATGGCACTGCCAGGGATCCAGGGGCAGCCACCCTGTGCCAGGGCTGCCCACCCTGCCAGGGAACAGTTCCTCATTCCCAATATCCCATCCAGCCCCACCCTGGGTCAGTCTGAAGCCATTCCCTGGGTCCTGTCCCCCATCCCTTGTCAATTTTCTCTCTCTCCATCTTTCCTGCAGCTCCTTCAGGTCCTGTAAGGCCACCCTGAGCTCACCCCAAATCTCCACTAAAAGAGAGGAAATGCTGCCTCTGGGATGAAAAGTGGAAGGGAAATGATATTTGTGCACCCCTTGTACTTTGCTAATGGGTGGAGAGAGCTCCCATTCATAACCCAGAGTCCCAGCAGAAATTGCCTGGCCTGGCCCAGCCCATTCCTAATTCTCATTTCTAATTCTCCTGGCCTGGCCAAGCCCATTCCTCATACTCCTGGGCACTGATTGCTGCTTCTCCCAGAGTTTTCCAAGGATGACAAAGGAGCTGAAAGCTGGCACAAAGCCCTGGCAGCGCCCCCAGCCCCAGGAGGAGCCTTGCCTGATGTGCTGAGCCTTTATCCTGAGCCCTTGGGGGGCAAACATGGGCAGGAAGGGAGGCTGGAAAGGAAAGGGAAAAGGGAAAGGGAAAGAAAGGAAAGGAGAAGAGGAGAAGAGGAGAAGAGGAGAAGAGGAGAAGAGGAGAAGAGGAGAAGAGGAGAAGAGGAGAAGAGGAGAAGAGGAGAAGAGGAGAAGAGGAGAAGAGGAGAAGAGGAGAAGAGGAGAAGAGGAGAAGAGGAGAAGAGGAGAAGAGGAGAAGAGGAGAAGAGGAGAAGAGGAGAAGAGGAGAAGAGGAGAAGGTGCTTTGGTCCAGGCAGTCCCTTCACTCCTCCCCATGAGGAGAGGGAAATGGCCCTGAGACAAGGAGAGGGAAATGTCCTTTGCAGGAAGAGCAGGAAATGTCCCTGAGATGAACTGTAGAAAATGTCCCTCACACAAGGATCAGGAAATGTTCCTCATATGAAGAGCAGGAAATGTCTCTGACATTAAGAGAAGGAAATATCCCTCACATGAAGAAAGGAAATATCCCTTGCAGGAAAAGAAAGAAATGTCCCTGACACAAAGAAAAGGAAATGTTCCTGAAATAAAGAGAAGGAAATGTTCCTGACATGAAGAAAGGACATGTCCCTCACAAGAACAGCAGGAAATGCAGGATATGTTCCTGCCATGAAGAAAGGAAATGTCCCCTGACATGAGGAGCAGGACATGTCCCTCAGATGAAGAAAGGACATGTCCCTCTGTCCCAGAGCCCAGGCTGGGTGTGCAGTGCTGTGGCTGTGCTGGCAGTGCAGCTGCTGATGTGGAAATGCTCTGCCTGCTGCTCGGGCAGGGATTCAGTCACCCACGAGTGACAGTGCCCAGGGCAGGCTGGCAGATGTGGCAGCACCTGGGAGTGGTGCCTGCAGAGCTCTGGGCACCCTCAGGGGTGACAGCAGCTTTAGGAGAGTGGCACTGCACCCTAAGGAGCACAGAACGAAAAATCCAGGAAACTATAAGTTAAAAAAGGCTGTTTTCTTCATGGATTGTTGTTAAATTGACATTTTTAATCCAAGTGAGACAAAGGCCACTGTTCTGGTGTCCTTCCAGAAACAGGATCTTCTCCTCTGTGCCCTGCAGCACTGAGAATTCCTGCCCACCATGGTGCTCAGAGCCTGGAAAAGCCAGGGAAAATGGGTGAGTCTCTGGTTGGAGCCTCTGGTGAAGCCTGGACAGCCAGAGCCCAGCCAGGAACAGGTTAAAGCCTGTGCAGCTGGTGGAATTCACAGCAAATCCTTTGTGCAAGCAAACAAGCTCTGGCAAATCCAGGTTCCTCCAGTGTGTTCTTAAACGATCCTTTAAGAGTTAAACAAAACAGTGACTGCTACCTTTTAAACACCACTGACCTTTCTCATGGCTCTGTTTCCCAGGTAAGTGTATTTTCGTGTCGTTTAAAAGTCTTTAGCGTTTGGGAAGTGAATATTTGGAGTGTGGGGTTTTAAAATACCAGGTAAGCAAATCTCCAATGTTGACCAGAGGCTGGATTAGCTCGGGCTGGGATTCCTTTGCTTGCTCCCAGAGCTGGGCAGTCTCCAGCAGCTCCTTGTGATGCTCTCCCAGAGCACATCCCAGGCCAGGGGCACAGGAGGGGCCTCCCCTGCAGGACATGGGCCCCTCTGAGCTGCTGCTGTGGGGCTTTCACAGAACATCAATCCCAGAATGGGCTGGGTGGGAAGGGACATTAAAGTGTCCTTAAAAGCCATGGCAGGGACACCTCCCACTGTCCCAGGTGCTCCCAATGCCCAGCCTGGCCTTGGGCACTGCCAGGGATCCAGGGGCAGCCACCCTGTGCCAGGGTCTGCCCACCCTGCCAGGGAACGATTCCTCATTCCCAATCTCCCATCCAGCCCTGCCCTGGGTCAGTCTGAAGCCATTCCCTGGGTCCTGTCCCCATCCCCTGTCAGTGCTCTCTCTCCATCTTTCCTGCAGCTCCTTCAGGCCCTGCAAGGCCACACTGAGCTCACCCCAAAGCTCCTCCTGCCCAGGTGAGCAATGCCAGCTGTGCCAGCCTCTCCTCCCAGCAGAGCTGCTCCATCCCTGGCATCATCCTGGAGCCTCCATGGGCTCTGTCCAGCTCCTGCCTGTGCTGGGGCAGCTCTGCAGGTGGGGTCAGTGCAGGTGGGGCAGAATCCCCCCCTCCTCTCCCCTTCCCACTGCTCACCCTTTTCCCTCCAATTGAAGTTCTTGTTTGTTGAAACCTCTGCTCCTGCCTCCATGCTCTGATTTCAGTGAAGAGCAGATCCAGGTGCTGAGGGGGTCACCAGGCCCGTGTCACCTCTTCCCAGTTGTGGAATGGTTGTGACAAAGCATCAGCTCTGCCTTTCTGTGTGGGACACAGGTCTGGGAGTGATGGCAGTCACAGGACAAGGTCAGGGCAGGGCTGGGAGCCACTGCAGGCTCTGCTGCCATGGGAAGGAAATGTCCTTTTCCTTCTGGCTCAGAGCTTCTGGCTCAGGACTTGTGAGGAGCTTGAATCCAGATGGCTCAGCGAGGGTGTCTCCGAGCAGGAGCTTGCAGGCAGAGCCTCCAGGAGGACTTTGGACCCCTTTGGCTCAGTGTCCTGAGCACGAGGGTTTGGGAGGACTTTCCTCCAGGGTGGAACACACAGCTCCCTCCACCTGCTGCCGTGGCTGTGCCTTCCTGGGCATGTCCCACAGCCTCAGCCCAAGGACAGGATGGGAACACACCTCATCCACCTGGACAGGATGGGAACACACACACCTCATCCAGCTGAGGGGAAGGAGCATCCCTAGGGATAACAGCCCCCAGCAGGCTGGGGATAATTCCCTGTGTGGGTGCAGTGGGATGGGCTGGTCAGAGCTGACAAGGAGAGCCCTGCCCAGGTGGGACCCGTTCCCAAGCCCTTCCTGCTGTCCTCCAGGCACCTGGAGCACCCTGCCAGCAGCAAATGAAAGGCACGGAGTGTGCGACGCTGCAGATAGGAGGGATGGAGAGGGAACGAACCCCGGGGAGCTCCAGCAGGAAGGGAAGCAGTAATCCCTTGGCTGCCTGACAGGGAGCTGCCAGTTCTGCAGAGAGCCAGGTCTACAGCCTGCAGAGCTGGGTGGGATGGTCCCAAATAACCAGGTTGGCGTCAGAAATTCCCATTTCTCTGTGCTCTGGATCCGCACGAGCCCACACTCTCCTTGCAGAGGAGGAGCTGTTGCATCGCCCGGAGAGTTGGGCTGTGGGGTGGAGCAGATCCCTCTGAAGGGATAAAGATTTCTGGATCTGACGGTTCCTGTTGGTCAGTGATGGTCGGTCCCGGTCCGAGTGGGTCGGTCCCGTTCGGTCCCGTTCGGCGCCGCGGGCAGTGCGTCACTGCCCCCTAGCGGTGCTGGCCGCGGGCCGCCGCCTCCGGGAGCTGCTCTGGGAGCGCCCATCCCAGCCCTGATCCCAGCCATCAGCCCTGATCCCATCCCTGACCCTATCCCTGATCCCAGCCATCAGCCCTGATCTCAGCCATCACCCCTGATCCCAACCATCAGCCCTGATCCCAATCATCACCCCTGATCCCATCCCTGATCCCAACCATCAGCCCTGATCCCATCCCTGATCCTATCCCTGATCCCATCTGATCTCATCCCTGATCCCAGCCCATCCCCCCTGGTTCCCCCCGATCCCATCCTTGATCCCAACCATCACCCCTGATCCCACCCTATCTCACCCCAGTCCCATCCCAAATCCCTACCAACCCCCTCCAGTCCCATCCCACTCTGATCCCAACCAGTCCCAGTCCCATTCCCATCTCACCCAATCACACCCACTCCCATCCTGCTGCCACCTCCTCCCTCCCCATCCCTCCCACTCCCACCCAATTTCTCCTGCTCCCATCCCACTCTCATATGTTCCACTCTGCTCCCACCCAATCCCATCCCACGGGATTGCACCCCACCCTCACCCACTCCCATCTGCTCCACCCCATTCCCTCCTGCTCCCAGCCCTCTCTCAGCCTCTCCCAGCTGCAATCTGCCTTGTTTTATTTCCTCCTGCTCCCGGGTTTGTGGAGGGGGTAGGAGATCAGATCTGTGCTGGGATTCATCCCTGGAGCAGAGCAGCTCTGGTTGTACCAAAATCTGTCCCCACCACTGTTTGTTCCCTCTCCAAAGATAAAATTAGGGAACAGCACCATTGGCTGGCCCCGCCCCTCCCAGTGCCACAGCCCCAGTGCCACAGCCCCGATGTGGGAACAAGGATTCCCACCCAGACAGGACTGGGAGAGGAGAAATTCCCTGATTTGGAATTTACAGCTGAGCCAGGTTTCCAGCCGAGCATCAGGAATTCAGACTGCAGCTTTCCTCCTCAAACCTGTCTGCTGAGAGAGACAGGAACGGGTCAGGATTAGAAGTTTCATTGAGGAACAAGTGCTTCCTGGGATGAATGCCTTGTGCAGGGATGCTGCCAGCAGCTGGATGTGCCTGCTGAGAGCAGGAGGGACGGGAACACAGCGAGGCTGGAGCAGCCTTCCTGCCAGGAGAGGCACTTCCAGCCACAAACCAATGGGGAATGGTAAAATATACACAGGGAAATCAGGCAGGAACCAGGAGGGGGTAGAAAATAGATCCTGGAGCTCTGGAGGAACAGCTGGAGTGAATGAAGGCAGGTAATTGGAGCAGGATAAGGTGGGTGAGCAGCAGGGCTGGAAGGAGCTATTCTTAGTGCAGGCATTTACTCAGCAGCACACGTTGCCCTGCTCTGGGCTGGGCTGGCATGGCTCTGTCACTTGGCTGGGCCCACTCCTTTTTCCAAACCTGTGCTGGCATTTGGCTGGAGCTGTCCAGAGCCTGGGGTGGTATCTGTCCATAGGTGTCCAGAGCCTGTGGGGACACATGTCCAGAGGTGTCCAGAACCTGGGGTGACACTTGTCCAGAGCCTCTGGTGACGCCTGTCTGGAGGGGCCAGGCTGTGTCCGGAGCTGCAGGGTGCAGGGAGGGGGAGTGCAGCCATCCTGTCCCAGGGGAGGGAACAGTCCCACTGGGATGCTGTGCTCAGGGAGGGGACAGTCCCACTGGGATGCTGTGCCAGGTGAGGGGACAATCCCACTGGGATGCTGTGCTCAGGGAAGGGGACAGTCCCACTGGGATGTTGTGCCCAGGGGAATGTTTGGCTTTGCTTTGGATCCCACAGGAGCAGGGGCTGATCCTCTTTTTGCTCTGTGTGGTTCAGCTTCTGTTGGATATCCCAGGAGCTGCCGAAGACTCTGGACAGTGACACCTCTGGGGACATCATCACCAGGGGACCGTGCCCTTGGCACAGCTGCTGGGAGCCGGGGGAGGGCAGGTGTGTCCCACAGGGTGTAACAGCTCATCCCCATCTCCCTGGAGCTCGTTCTTGTGGCTGCACTGAGGATTTGTTGTTTGAGCTCAAAACATCCCTGTCAGTGTCTGTGACAAAATCCATGGGTTTCATTCCTCCAAGAGGAGCCACTGACTCACTAACAACCACTTAGGCCAGTTAAGTCTCCTCCATTTGATCTAAAATATCAATTAATACAAACGCCGGGAATGAAACAACCGTGCTCCAAACCCTTGTTATCCCTCAGCTGGAGGAGAAAATCCCGGCAAACAATTTGGAGTAAATCCCTTCACTAAACACCGAGGGAGGGGCCGGGATTACAGCGGGGCTGTAAACAAGGGAACCAACAGCCAGATCTAATCTCACTGAATAACAAAGCGGGAGTCGAGAGAACCGGGCTGAGTGTCACTAATAAAGGCTGATAAGTAAATAATAACAACAAGGACTAATTAATGGCTGAATATGAGGGCTGGAACAGGGATGTGGGGAGCTGCTGGAGCCTAATTCATATTTTGTGAGGCTTTTTAAAATAGAATCTTTATTTGTAAGCAACACAGAGTGGAAAAAGAGGAGAAAGAGGGTTCATTGCCCCAGCACTGCCTCCCCTGTGCCCTTTCCCCAGCCCAACCTGCAGTGGGGATGTGATCCCACACTTGCCCCTCTCCACGTGTCCCTGCAGCCCAGGGGGACACAGCTGTGACACAGAGCTGGGGACAGGCTGCTGGCACGCCACTGCCAGCAAATGGGCTTTATAAATCAAATTACCGCCTCTGCTGTGTCCCAGAGCAGCCCTGGGAATTTCAGGCATCTCCTAAAAAGGTAAATAGGAAAATAAATGAATAGATAATAATTAAATAATAAAATCCTTATAAAGTAATAAAAATTATATTGATAAAATTTATAAAACCCAAATAAATTAATTAAATAATAAAATACTTTATATTATATTAATAATATTAAGATTATAAATAGAAACTTTATATTTATAATTTATATGACATATTAATGTTATATATTTTATATTATTATTTAATATAAATTATATGTTAATATTATTATATTAATAACGTTTCTAAAATCCTAATAAAGAAATTAAAAAATGAATCCTATTTCTTACTTAATAAATAGGAAAATAAAAGGAGGGCGGGGAATGAGACTGGGGGAAAAGGGTGGAGCAGAAAGAGCGTCCTGGCAGTTTAAGGAAGGACTTTAAACATCTGTGGTTTTGGTGGAGAAAAATAGTTTTGTGGTTTTTGCTGGAGAAAAATGAAGATCTAGAGACCATGGTTATCCTGGGGTTAGTAAAGCCAGAAAAGACCCATTGCTTGTGCATCCTGAAAAATCCAGCTGGTTATTTTTGGGGTGGGAAGAGAGCTTCGTGCTTGCTCTTCCGAGAAGAGCAGAAACACATTGCCTGTGCTGGTGGCATTTTGTCCCTGGAACTCATCCCACAGCTGATCACTCCATCATCACAGCAAAGATTTACTCCAATCGCTTTTGTGTTTTATAACATTTACCAACAGCCTCGCTCTGCTGGCTCCAGGAGTGGGCAGTGTCCCCCAGCACGGCCTCAGGGCTCTGCTGCTCTCCCTGGAAAGGGATTTGTCAGCAGAGGTCACAGCTTCATTCCTGCAGGTGACAGAGTGGGAACAAAAGTCAGACCTGGGGATGAAGGAGCCTTTTGTCTGCTCAGCCCAGCCTGGTGGTGTCAAAGACATCTTTTCATGAAAAATCCTTTCCTTAGGATTTTTCCTCCTGAGAAGCTGGGAGGCCTCAGGAACAAAATGTAAACAATGATTATCTGCTGCTGTGGAATGCAACAAATGGATCTGTGATTGGTCTCATGTTGGATGTTTGTAATTAATGGCAAATCACAGCCCAGCTGGCTCGGACAGAGAGCCGAGCCACAAACCTTTGTTATCATTCTTTCTTTGCTTTTCTATTCTTAGCCAGCCTTCTGATGAAACCTTTTCTTCTATACTTTTAGTATAGTTTTAATGTAATATATATCATAAAATAATAAATCAGCCCTCTAAAACATGGAGTCAAATCCTCATCTCTTCCCTCATTCTGGGATCCCTGTGAACACTGTCACACTCCTGGGCCAGGCTTTGCCTGCTGGGCTCTTGTCCCCAGCCCCTGCTCGCCCCAAGGAGCTCTCCCAGCTCAGAAATGCTCCTGCAAAGGACTCATTGCAGGTGGTGTTGGCTGCCTGAGAGCCTGGCTGTGGGTTAATACTGCTCAGAGAGGGAGGGCAGGGCCAGCAGGGCACAGGGACTGAGCACAGAGCCACAGAAACACACAGAATCACAGAATTACAGAATCACAGAATTCACAGAATCACACAATTCACAGAATTACAGAATCACAGAATCACTGGGTTAGGAGAGACCTTCAAGATCATCGAGTCAAACCCAGCCCCAACACCTCAACACCCAGTGCCACATCCAGGCTTTGTTAAACACACCCAGGGATGGGGACTCCACCACCTCCCTGGGCAGCCATCCCAGTGTTTTATCACCCTTTCTGTAAAACACTTCTTCCTAATATCCAACCTGTATTTCCCTTGGTGTAGCTCAAGGCTGTGTGCTCTGGTTGTTTCAGAGCTGCTGAGCTGAGCCCTGAGTGGAGCAAAAAGGCCTGGGGACCCCTGGGTGAAGACCTCCAGGAGAAGATGTCCATGGTGAAGATCTCCAGCTCTCTGGAAAAAGAGGTGCCAACACAGCTCTGAGGTAATTCCTGCCCCTTTCAAAACCTTGATGTCCCTTCATGTCACAGGAGGAAAGGAATCCTGCAAACCCCTGCTGTGTCTCTCCTGCCTCTGGAGCACAAAATGCCCTGGCCTGGAGCTCTGGAGAGCCCTGGGCCAAAAAGAACCCTGGAATTTCTACATCCTGCAGCTGCAGTTCTTAGGGAAAGAGGAGGAGGAGGGCAGGGATCCACAGCTCCTCACATCCCTGAAGGCTCCAGGCAGGCTGAGCCTCAGAGATCTCCTCATACAGGAGCTGCAGCAGTGCCTGAGAGCCCTGCGGTTATTTGGGGTGGTTTTGTCTGACAGCCTTTTAAACCTGTCTATATTTCTTATGGCAATGAGCTCCCACCAACACAGTGTTCAATAAATGTTCCTTTTTGGAGCCTGCCACACTCAGGTGGGTTTGTTTTCCTGCTGGCTCTGTATGGCAGAGCAAATCTCAGCACACCTCAGAAAGTGCCTGTGCCAAGCATCCACTGTCCTCCTGATGGATTCCCTTGGTCCTGGGGGTTTGCAGGTGGTGGGGAGAAACCTGAGCTGCTGTTGGACAGTCAGGGCTGGTGTCTCACTCCTCACTGACAGCAGAACATCAGCTGGAGCTTCATATCTCATCTCATCTCATCTCATCCCACCCCTGCCATGGTTAGGGACACCTCCCACTGTCCCAGGTGCTCCCAGCCCCAGTGTCCAACCTGGCCTTGGGATCCAGGGGCAGCCACAGCTGCTCTGGAAATTCCATCCCAGCCCCTCCCCACCCTCCCAGGGCACAATTCCCAATTCCCAATATCCCATCCATCCCTGCCCTGTGTCATTCTGAAGCCATTCCTTGTGTCCTGTCCCTCCCTCCCTTGTCCCCAGTCCTTCTCCAGCTCTCCTGGAGCTCCTTCAGGTCCTGAAAGGTCACGATAAAGTCACCCTGGAGCCTTCTTGGTCCACTTCCCTCTTGCTGCAGGCCTGAGGAATTCAGGCAGGTTTTGTGGTTGGGTTTTGTGCTACTTCTGAGCCCTCAGCATGTGGAGCAGGAGGAAGAGGAGGAAGAAGAGGAGAAGGAGAAGAAGAAGAAGACCAGAAGGAGAAGAGGAAAGAAGAAGGAGAAGAAGGAGAAAAAGGAGCAGAAGAAGAAGCAGAAGAAGCAGAAGAAGAAGAAGAAGGAGAGGAAGAGGAAGAAGAAGCTGCTCCTTCTGCCCACCTGGTCTCTCCTCTGCCACACCCATGGACACACAGGGATATTCCAGGGCTCAGGGATTGCTCTGGCTCAAACGTTTCCTTTCTGCCTTTTCTGTAATTGTATCAACGTGGGGGAAAAAATGTAAATAGGAATTTTAATAAAAGCGTAGCAGTAAGCAGATCTAATCTCTAACCTTTTGAAATATGAAGAAGCTGCTTTATCTGCGAGGAAGCACAATCTCTCCCCAGCAGAGATGGGAATTTGTGGGAGTTAAATTAACTAAGGCAGTGCTCCCCTCTTGCTCGTTGAATGTAAACGAAGCATATTGAGGATTATTGCAAAGGGAGAATTAATAAAACCAGGATGGGAAAGTCTCAGAGCCAGGCATGTTTGCTAATGGTTTCCCAGGCATGGGGAGAGCAGCCTGGGGTCCCAGCACCTCCTTCCCTGCTGCCAGGAGAAACAGGAGAAATGCTCTGGAAGGCCTTGCAGAGGGACCCAGGGAGCTGCTGGAGAGAGGAGTGCTTGCAATTCCATCTGCACGCAGCTCTGCAAAGAAAATCCTTCACACACTGGAGTTCTGGGCCTCCAGCTCTGGATTTGTGGGTGTCACTTGGTGTCCCCCCTTTACCCACTGTGTGCTGCTCATGGGATGGGTTTAATGTTCCTTCCAACCCAAAGCATCCCACGGTTTTATGATAATTTATGATAATTTCTGCTGCAATTTCCCCATTTTCTGAAGAAGTTTGGAGTGCACAGGGCCAGGAGCCCTGGCAGAACTGGCTCCTTGCCCCTCTGGGATGATCCTTCCTCCTCTCCTGGGCCGCTGTGCTGGCTGCAGGCAGTAGCAATTGGGCTCCTGAAGGGCTCCTTTGTCTGCTCAGAGGAGTGAATTGGCAGCAGCACAAAGCCCTAAGGAAAATAATTCCCATTAAGGCAGGGGCACCCTGCCTGAGCAGAGCCTGCCTCAGCCCCAGAGCTGTTCCTCCCACTGCCCCCTGCTCGGGATCTGTGATTGTTCCTGCCCCTGGCAGGGACTGCCCTGGCCTGCCGTGCACACCGTGCTCCATCCCACACTCTTCTCTCAATTGTGCAAGCCTGGGGTTCTGCTTTCTTTGGTCTCCCTTTCAGCCTTGAAAAATATCCTGATTTCAGAGAGCTCTCAGCTCTATTCAAAGGATTCTGAATCCTCCCATTTTCCAGTCATTCACCTGGCCCATGAGCTGCTGGGAAGAGCTAGCTCATCCCTAGGGCTTTAGAAAAGGTTTAAAATTCACCTGTAAAGGGAAACAGAGGGACTCAGGGATCCTGGGAGTCGATGTGCCACTCTCTGAAATCCCTGTCATGCCTCATTTGGGGACTCATTTGCTTTCTGGCCAAATCTGCCTGCCTGGCATGGAGGCTGAGGGAGGGGCTGGCACCCGGCAGGAAAACTCCTGGAAAACTCCTGTGTCTTTATCAGACTATGGTGTGAGCCCTGTGCTTGGAACCCAGGAATCTCCTGAGCTGGGAGAGCACCACCAGGACCATGGGTCCAACCCCTGGCCCTGCCCAGACCCCCAACAATCCCACCCTGGGCATCCCCAAAGGCTCCTGGAGCTCTGGGGCTGTGCCCATTCCCTGGGGAGCCTGGGCAGTGCCAGCACTCTCTGGGGGAAGAACCTTTCCCTAAATCCAACATAAATCTCTCCTGGCACAGCTCCAGGCATTCCCTGGCTCCTGTCCCTGTCCCAGGGAGCTGCAGCCCCTTGGGAGCACCAGGGCTGTGATGGCACCCATGTCCCCCAGGCTGTGATGGCATTGCTGTCCCTCAGACTATGATGGCACCCATGTCCCTCAATCTGCCCAGCCAGGTGTGGGGACAGCCCTAGGTGATCTGACACAAGATGACATCTGGGGTCACACATCTTCCAAGCCCTAGCAGGCTGCAAATTCTCTCCTGTGTGGCCTTGAGTTTGTGTTGTGAATTAAAACATCCAGAACAGACTCAGAGCCAATGATGGGATGTGTGCAGGAGAGGAAAGGTCCATCAAGGCTGTGCTGAGCTGTCCCTGTGGTCTGGCTGAGCTGGGGTGGACACAGGGATGGATGGGCTTCCTGGGAGCCCTGTGAGTGTCACATTGTGGGCTTGGATCAAATTGGGCAGCATCAAATCACTGCTAATTGCTCTCATCTCTCTGCTGTTATCACCTGAGTCCAGCCCTGGCTGGTAATGACCCTGCAAGGTGGGGATGTTCAGCCTGGCTCCTTCCATCTGCTCCTCTGCTGGCTCCTCCTGCCTCAGGCTGAGCTGCAGGGCAATCGGATGGATGGATGGATGGATGGATGGATGGATGGATGGATGGATGGATGGATGGATGGCTGGCTGCTGGCTGTGCCAGAGCCCAGGAAAAGCAGCTCTGTGGGGCACTGATGGAGCTGGGAGAGGAGCCTGCCCTGGTGGCAGGGACAGGCTGTGCCATGCTGCTGATGGAAGTGACAGCAGGGACTCTAATGACACGGAAAAGAAAAGCTCCCACTGCTCTCCCTTCTGTGCAAAAGCAGCCAGGTAAGGGAAATTAACCCCTGACAGCCCAGCTGGACACAGCCAGGTGTCTCCTCAGGTGTGTGCTGCTGAGGAACCCCAGAGAAGCCCCAAACTTGAAGTGGCAAAGGAGGAAGCAAAGCAGATCAAAGGATCTTTGCCAGACTGGCAGGGCTGGAGGAGCCATCACACAGGAAAACAGTGAAAGAGAAAGGTCTCTCCAATCCTGAGGTCTCTCCAATCCCCTCTTTCTCGCTGCATCCCCAGGGGTGCCACAGTTTGTAGAGAATGTTTGGAAGATTACCCTTGTTCTGGATTTTCTGTTAATATCAGGAAGGAGCCTGCAGGAAAAATGGAGAGGTGATTTATAAGGCTGGACTGACAGGACAAGGGGGAATGGCTTCAAACCAAAAAAGGGGAAGTTTAGGTTGGGTATTAGGAAAATATGGGGTTTTGCAAAATTGCAGTGGTAAAAGCACTTTCTAAAGGCTTCTCCATGAGCAGAGCTGGATAAATAATGAGGAATTTCTCATTTGCTGTAGAAGTTTCTTTGTCTTCTTCTTGCAGATGGCCCCATTTGGAGGGAGTGCATTGCTGCCATGCCTGTCCCCAGCACTGGGGATACCTCAGGGAAGTCCCTGCACCTCTCCCAGGTGGGCTGGTGGCACCTTTCCTGCCCAGGTGGGCACAGCCTGGCAGCCTCCTGCCCCTGGGTGAGGCAGGGAGCCGGGGACAGGGACAGCTGCAGGACAGAGCTGGGACAGCAACTGCACTGGGCTGATCAATGGGAGCAGGGACAGAGAAACGAGGGGGTCCCATGGGGAAGGAGAATCCCAGCTCCTCCAGTTGTGCAAAACCACACAAACCACAGAATCCACTCAGGCAGCAGGGAACAAACCAACCATGAAAAGCTGGTGAGATGTCCCTGTTTTGCTTGGGTTTCTTGTCCTGTCCTTTGAGGCAGCTGCCCAGGAGCTGCAGGGGAGGCTGAGCACATCTGGCCCAGCCTGTGTGAGGCTCTGCCATCCCTGTTCCTGCTTGGTCCCCCTGGCATTTTCCTGCTTAGCATCTAGAACAAGCCTTCTCCAGCCTGCAACAAAGCCGGGATCCACCCATCCCTATTCGGGCAAGAAGGAATCCAGCTCCACAGAAATAACCCCCCAAACTCCTATCAGGAGCTTTTTGTAGCTACATTAATTTTAGAAGAAAAATTAGGTCCGGAGTGCTGGGCTCATTTTAATGAAGATTCACGGTCACAACCGAATCCCCTGGCGAGCAGGAATCAGCTTTTGAGCACATCAGAGTCATCAGAAACTCCTCTCAAAGTCACCCGAGGCCGATGAGGGGCAGGGCAGGGGGCTGAGGGAGGGATGCTGGCTTGGAATCGGATTTCGGGACTTTGTGGAGCTGCACTTCCCTTCCCTGCCTGCAGCCGCGGCTGCTCCGGCTCGGAGATGAAAGCACCCGGCACAGGAGATAAACACGAAAACAGCTCTGGAACAGTCAGGCTGCCAAAAACAACCCGGGGAGGATGGGACGGGAGATGAAAGAGAAAGAGCTGGAGGTTTTGGAGTGACTGCAGGTGGGGCTGGAGCTGTCACAGAGCCGCTGTCACACAGCCTGGGGGGAGTGCAGCTCAGGATTTTCCCCCACAAGCATCTCGGCTCTGTCCTTCCCTCCCACCGCCAGAAACGCGGCTCCAAACCCCAGGAAAGTCCCAGAAATCCAGCGTGGCTCCTTAGGGACTCTTTCCTTCTTTCCACATTTGCTTCAGCTTCTTCTCTCCGGTATTTTGGCGCCAGGCAAGGCTGTGGGATTATACCGGGCATCCCGGGAAGCTCTGTCCTTCTTCAGCTCGCTCTGGCGTTGATAAATTGAGCAGCAGGAGGAGGCAGAGGAATCTGGGTGGGGTTTCATCGTCCCCTCGGTGCGATAAAGCTGTGGTGGCACCACAGGAGCATCACCAAGGCTCAGCTGGTTCAGGCACGGAGGAAAAGCCAATCTCAGCCCCCAACTATCCTGTGGGGCAGAAAACCTGACCCTCAGCATTTCACCTGGCACCTTCTGTGCCCTTGTAATGTTCGGTGTAAGGACAGAGCTGTGCCAGGTGTTTCTGTCTCAAACCATTGGATCTTTCCCCCAAGGGTTGCCTGCAGCAGGACGCCTTGTCCAGCTGGGAGAGGATGCTGGGTTTTTGAGTGGCAGCTCTCTCCCCTGAGCAGAGCCACTGCAGAGCCCCCATTCCTGTGTGCAGGGGTCACAGGTGGGGGAAGGACCTGCATTGCTCCATCTGGGTGCCTCCCACACTCTGCAAAAGCCTTGCAGAAGCACAGACAGAGTTTCAAGGCAACCCAGGGCTGACAGAGGATGTTTCTGTGGTGAATTTGATGAGGACACGTGGAAGGCCCACAGTTTGGAGATGGCCTCCTTGCATCAGTCAAATCTGCTTTGCAGCCTTTGGTGTCAGGGTTTGGCAGCCACTCATACCAGGGGAATTATCCCCAGAGCAGCTGGGCTCAGGGTATTGGGGTTTAGAGGGGTGCAGAAATTAATTAAAGCAGCTCAGATTCACCCTGGGTGGCCTCAGGCTGCCTCGCTTTGCCACTGCCCATGGTGTGGATTCACCTGGGCACCTCCCTTACCTGCAGCTCTCAGCAGCCATGGAAGGGTAGCAGCCCTTCCTTCTGTGAAGATTGAAGGGATTTTCAATTTCTCCCAGTGCTCCCCAGCACCAGAGCAGCTTTAGATGGCACAGCCAAAAGCTTTCTTTGCCTGCCTCAGTCTGTGAGCTCTCCTAAGGGAGTTATCAAATGGGCTGTGGGCACTCACACCTTGGTAGATTGAGGAGATGATTCCCACAGGCTGCAAGAAGGGAATTTTAGGGGTGGTTCTCCCTTCCTCCTGCACCGCTTTCCTGAAAACTGCCTGTCTGCAGCTGCAGGGATCCCCTCAGCTCCCACCTCCGTGTGCTGCTCCTTGTTGGGATCCCTCGCTGTCCTCTGTGTGTCCTTACAGCTGGCAGCACCTCGGCTCCTTCAGGAAATGTGTGTGGAGGCTTCAGCGGGTTTCCAGCGGGGCTTTGAGGGAATCCTGCCTCGGTGGCTCACAGCAGTGAGAGCTGCTGTGCCTGAAGGGATCTGGCTCAGAACAAACTGTGGTGGCCAGGGTCACTGGGCAGCCCAGGGCAGTGCCAGCCCTCCCCTGCAGCACTCCAGAGCTCTCCTGGAGCAAGAACAGCTGGAAGGAGTGGGGAGTGCATTGGGAACAGCTGGAAGGAGTGGGGAGTGTGTCAGGCTGGGGTGGGGGTGATGCTCTCTCTCCATGCCGAGCACATCAGGGAGCAGGAGCTGGCACAGGGAGCAGGAGCTGGCACTCGGCTGGGCTCAGGGAGGTGAGCTCAGGGAGCTGCCAACAGCCCCAGGCTGGAGCAGCAGTCCTGGGAAGCCTGAGAGAGGCTTGTCCCGTGCAGGGCTGGCCGGGCAGAGGGGACAGCATGGCCTGGGGGCAGCACGGCTGGGCAGCCCTGGGGACAAGATGTGCCCAGCGCACAAGATGTGCTGTGGGCACTGCCCTGGGACAGGGACAGGGTCACACACACCTACAGGGACCACATTCTTGCAGGGACCACAGGGACTACAGCGCTGGGGACAGCGATGGGGGTCTACAGCTCACACACACCTTTAGGGACCACATTCCAGCCAGGACCATGTCCCGGGGACAGCTACAGTGTCACTCACCATCCCTGCCAGGATCACATCCCTGGGGACAGCTAGAGCGGCCACTCACCGCATCCCTGCCAGGACCAGGTCCCGGGGGACAGGTCCAGTGGCACTCACCACATTCCCACCAGGAGCACATCCCGGGGGACACGCACGCAGCTCTCACACCCCTACCCGTAGCCCGTCCCCGAGCCCATCCCCTCTCCCTGCGGATCCCCCTCTCTCGGGCGCTGCCCGTGCGGGCGGAGCGGTGCCGGGGTGCGGGCGGAGCGGTGCCGGGGTGCCGGCAGAGCGCGGCGCGGTCCCGGTGATGTCAGGAGCGGCCCGGCAGCGGTGGGCGGTCCTTCCCCGGCTCCCGGCTCGGCTCGGCTCGGCTCCGCTCCGCCCCCGGCTGGGCTGGGAGCGCGGGCAGCCCCGCGGCCCCGCTGCAGTCCCGCTCGCTCCGGCATGGTAAGGCCGTGGGCACGGGGCGGGCGGGCGGGGGCGGGCCGGGCTGCCCGGGGCGCGGCGGGCTCTCACCCTCTCCCCGTCTCTCGCAGCCCCTCTCCGGAGCAGCGCCGGGACCCCGCCGCCTCCAGCCGCGCTCCGCCGGGCTCCGCCGCCCGCCGGCATGAGCGTGAAGCGCCCGGCGCCGGGCGGCCGCCGCTGAGGAGGAGCCGAGAGCGGGACCCCCGGCCGCGCCCGCCCCGCTCCATGGGGCAGCGCCGCTGAGCCCCCCGCCCGCCCGCCCGCCCCCAGAGCCCCCCGCGCCTAGCCCCTCGCCATGGGGCCGCGGCACCTGCTGCTGCTGCCGCTGCTCCTGCTCTCCCTGCAGCTCCTGGCCCTGCTGCTGCCGCTGCCCGCGCAGGCGGCCGGGCCCCCCCGCGCCAAGGGCAACCGGACCCAGGGGGCGGCGGCGGCGCGGCGGACCCCCAAGCCGGGCAGGGAGCTCCTGAATCAGACGCTGGCGGGCCCGGGCGCCGCCGCCCCCACGGCGCTGCCCGGGCGCGGCAAGGGCGCGGGGGGCGGCAAGGCGGCCCCCGGAGGCGGGGGCTCGGCCCCGGCCCACGAGACGTGCTGGGGGTACTACGACGTGAGCGGGCAGTGGGACAAGGAGTTCGAGTGCAACAACAGCCTGACGGGCTTCCGCTACTGCTGCGGCACCTGCTTCTACCGCTTCTGCTGCAACAAGCGCGCCGAGAAGCTCAACCAGAGCCTGTGCCGCAACTACAAGAGCCCCGAGTGGGCCCACCCCACCACGGCCAGCGGCGCCCTGCCCGCCGACGGTGGCGACGGCAGCGACGGGGACGCCAACAAGTACGACCCGGACAAGGACAGCACCAACGCCACCGTGTACATCTCGTGCGGGGCCATAGCCTTCGTGCTCATCGCCGGCGTCTTTGCCAAGGTGGCCTACGACAAGGCGCGGCGCCCGCCCCGGGAGATGAACATTCACAGGTACATTCATGAGCATTCACTCCTTCCCCTGCTCCCCCTCACCGAACTTCCCCCTTGGCAGAGTCTGCTCAGGGTTTCTCTAGTGAGAAATTGCGGCCCCTCGCCCTGGAAGACAGTGTGGTGTCAAGCTAGAAACCCTGGAGCTGCCCACCCGAGGGCTCTGTTTGAGTTCCCAGCTGTGCAGCTTGCCGAGAGTTTCCCGTGGCATGGCTCCTCCAGGGATTCCCCCTTTGGACTTGCTGTCTAAGGGCTCAGTTTTTACACTGCTGTCAGGGGCTCTCTCTGCCCGAGGAGTGTCCCTGTGAAGCGCCCACCCGGGTCTCTACGCTTTGCTCTGGCTGTCCATGAGTTTCCCCTGCCAACCCTTCCAAGGGTTTCCCCAGTGCCATGGCTCTCCGACGCCTGTGCCACCTGGCCAAACGATTTCCCATTGTGCTGCCTCTTCGAGGGCCCCCCCTTGAGTCATTTATCCAAGGGTTTCCCTCTTTGTGAGGTCTGTATAAGGCTTCTCTCTTTGCACCATCCACGGAAGGATTTTCCTTTTCCATCCTCTGCCCAGGAGTTCCTCCTGTCCACGGTCCGACCAGGGCCACCCGCACCCTTCTGTCCATTCCCCTGCCCACCCCGGGGCCCGTCCTGGTGCTCCGTGGCTCTTCTGCCGCGGCCGCGTTTGTGCTTTCCTGCCGCGCCTTCAGCACCGGCGCCGCGGACAGCTCCGGGACAGCTCCGGGTTAATTCCCGGACAGCGCCGGGACAGCTCCGGGAGAGCCCTGGATAATTCCCGGACAGCGCCGGGACAGCTCCCGGTTAATTAATTCCCCGACAGCTCCCGGGTTGTTCCCGGGCTGTTCCCGGACAGTTCCGCGCTGCCCCGCTCTGCCCACAGTCCGTCCCGGAGCTCCACGTGTAGCCGTCTCCAGCACCCCGGCATTCCCCTCCTGCCCCCGGAACCCTCCTCTACGTTGCCCTTGCCCCTCGGCATCTCGGCACCCCTCTCCTGCCCCCCAGAGCCTCCCTCTCCACCCCGGCACCCCCTTTTACCCCTCGGAGCCCCCTCCTGTTCTCCGGCACTCCGATACCCCCCTCCTGCCCCCCGGAGTGTCCCCCAGCATCCCGGCTTGGCTCCCTTGCACCCTGCACCCCTCCTCCTTTCCCCGTGATCCCCCCACATCCCTCTTGCCCCCCAGGCATGCACCTCCTTCCCCCTGGGACCCCGGCACATCCCTCCTGCCCCCGGCACATCCCTCCTGCCCCTGGCACTCCCTCTCTGCATCCGGGGATCCTCAGCAGCCCCCAGAACCCCCCATCTCCCCTCCAAGCCTTCCCAGAGCTCCCCCAGAACAGCAGAGCCGCTCAGACCCCGCGGGTCCTGTCTTGTCCTGCTCTGTCCCGTCCTGCCCGGCCAAGGGGAAGTCTGGGATGTGCAGAGGGGATGGGCATGGATCAGAACCCCCGGGGGAAGTTTGGGATGTGCAGAGAGGATGGGGATGGATCAGAACCCCCGGGGGAAGTTTGGGATGTGCAGAGGGGATGGATCAGAACCCCCTGGTGGTGCCTCCCCCGCGGGGCCGCTGGGGCTGTGTGGGGACACTCTGGTGGTGGCAGAGCTCTGTCCTTTCCCTGTTCCACTCGGTCCCTCTTAGATCCCTCTGATCTCTCGGTCTCAGCCCATCCCTGCCCGTCCCTGCGGGCTCACTGCCCCTCGTTGCTGTAAGGGCAGGAGCTCTCTGTGGCACACCAAATCCTGCTGCACAGCAAAAGCTCGGGTGGCTGTAGCAATCCTCCTCCTGGACAAATGCGTGTTCTCTCTCAGTTCATATTTATTTTATGATGAAAAAGTCCCTCCAAATGATGAGTGCTGCTTGCGTGCCGCGAATGCGAGAGCTGCCTGTGTCTGAACATAAAAACTGGTGAGAGGCTTCTGTAGGAGAGCAGTGCTGGGCATCAGGGGAAAGTCCTTAACTCTAGCAGATAATGCCTCCTAAAAATGATTTTAATGAAGATTTTTAATCAGAACTCCTGAAATCATTGACCGTATTTTAAAGGCTGAACTTCAGCTGCAACCAACAGAGACTGAGGGGAGAAATATTAGTTTTTTAAGAGGAAAAAGAGATGAGTGACGCAGTTTTTATTTATTTGGGGTGATGTTTTTTTATTTGGACTCCTCCCTGCAGTGAGGACACACTGTGAGATGAGGTTTGCATTTGCTGAGGGTCTGGCCCACATATACCATTCCAAATCCCACCTGCCCCTGGTCCCTGCAAGAATTTAACTCCACAGTGTTAAAAACTACACACAGCTGTGTAGAGACAGGGGTCCTGCAAGTGGCTTAGCCAGAAAATCGTGTTTTGTTAATGAAGGGATGGTTCCCCAGCTGCCCAGCTCTTCTGGCTTCGAGGCAACTTTGCCTGGGCCTTATCTTCACACTAAATTTGGAAATCTAGGTTGGATGTCCATATGTTACTTCTGCTCCAGCTCCAGCCTGCTGCAGGGTTGGATCCTTCACCCTTGGAAATCAGAGCCAGTGTTGCCAGACTTGTCTGGATTCTTCCTGATGTTTTCATTTCTTTGATGCTTGCTTTGCTTTATTTAGATAAGTTCTGCTGAAATGATTCACCTGTGTGTAGAAGTATGAATGGCAGATTGAGTGCTCGGGAAGCTTGACTTCCAGAGCATTTTAAGGAGTTGATTGACTTCTATAATATGGTAGCTGGTAAAAGATTATACCTTTCAGAGCTGTGTTACCTGAACTTGATCAACATTGCACGAGCGTTTAAATATTTTGAAGTGCATCTCCTGCACTGGGCTGAATGCTCTGGCTGCTCTAAGCAGAATGCAAATACCAGGAGAGGAATGGTTTGTCTTTGTCTCTGACAGCTGCTGGGGAGGAACAGGGAAGGAGGAAAGCAGGTTGGGGTCAGATATTTCTGTCTGTTTGAGGTCATGTCGGCTGGAGTGAAGTGTGACATCCAGAACAATTCTCTGTAGTGGTGGCGAGTGCACCAAACCTCAGAGTGCATCCTCTGGGAGGAGCAGAGCAGCAGCACGAGCACAACTTGCTACAGGGGCTGCAAAAAGCCTCTTGGGCTCATATCCCACAGGCAGGGAAGATCAATGAGAACTTCCCTGCACCTCCCCACGAGCAGGATCACACTGGAAATTTTATTTCCTTGCAAATGCTCACAGAGTAGTGCCGTGTGTGGATGTCATCCCTCTGCCCATTTCTCATCCAGATTTCACAGAAAATTCTCATGAACTCACTAAGAGAGAGCATTTAGAGGGAGGCAGGGCTCCTACAATGTCTTTTGGTGGAAGGAGGGTTTGCAGGTCCCCGGGAGAGCTGTCAGTGAAGGGCTGGCTGTGCATGTGCACCTCCAAGCTGGAACCAGCTCCAGTTTCCAGGCACTGCCACGTCCCTTTAAAGCAAGGCACTGCTGTGATTCTGGGCTCACAAGCACTGATTCAGCCTTTCTAACAGCAGTTAAGTGGAAGTGCTTTGAAAACCAGGAGCTGAAATGTTCCTATTGTGCAGAAACGCTTGTAATGCTTTCAATGGAACTGATTTTTTTTTTTTTATTTTTTGGCAATGACAGGATCTTTGAGCCTGGCCATATAGAACTGCCTCTTGCTTTGGGGGTTACACTGCCAGAACTTTGCTGGGCTCCAGGTAGAAGCTGGGGCTGGATTTTGAGAATCACACCCAGTAATAATGTGTGTGCTGATGCTCCTTCATGCATTGGTGAGGATGGTTTGTTTCTGTCTCATTGCCAGGGTTGTTTTCTTCTCTTGAGCATTTCTTGAGTGAAATTTAAGAGGTATTTGTTTTACTTTCAGTCTGGGGCTGAGTTAGGGAATCTCTGAGCAGGGAATATCAGCTGGTTTTTCCAAAGCTGGGTGAGTTTTTGTGCAGCACAAAGGGGTGACACAGAATGTTCTCACTCCGTGGCCGTGACCCTGCATCCCCACGCTACAGAACAGAAATAATTCACAGCTGTAGCCCTGCTCCACAACCCCTGCTTAGCCCCAGCAGCAGCCACTGAGCTGGGGATGCACAGCTTGGGACTGAAATATCCCCAGTGCATCCCACTGGTCAGCTGGGGCCAGAGGGACACAGGGGCAGATCTGGCCCTGGGGCACTGGTGGGAGCCCAGCTGCTCTCCCGGGAAGCTGCACAGGGATTTTTCCCAGCAAACCAGCTCTGTGTGCTGCTGAAAGGCCTTATCTGGCCTGGCATGGAGAGGCTGAGGGGTGGGAAGGGGAGAAGGGGAACAGGGTCTGTGCTGTGCTTCACTTCTCCCTCCTCCCACAGCATCTGTGCTGCTGCAAAGAGGGAAGAGCTCTGTGCTGCTCTTCCCTTCAGCCCCTGCATCTCCTGCTCTGGGAGTGATAACTGCCAGCTTTTAGAGATGAACATCCTTTGCCCATGTAGAGACCTGAGTTTAATTGATCCACTCCTGCTTGTTTCTGCTCCATGGCTCTGAATTCTAACAGAGGCAATGGATGTGTCTGCTCCCAGATCCAAGGAGCTGCTGCTCTGTGTGAGCAATACAGCTTGAAATGCAGCAGGGTTTGTGTTCCTCAGGCTGCACCCCCACAGCCCAGGGCCCTGTGCTTGCTGAGGGGCTGCTGGAGGGAGCTGCTTTCAGCTGTGAAGGTTATGAGCAGTGCCTCTCTCCAGCCCTGCTGTTTGAGGCAGGGATCACAGGCAGCTCCTTCAGTGCTGCTCTCTGCTGCTGGAGCCAAAGGATCAAACCCCACGGTCCCCAGGGCAGGGAGGGAGTGCTGTGAACACTCCTGGCCACAGGGACTCTGCAGGAGTTTTTCTTTCTTGGATGCTGTTCCTGCTTCCAGTCTCTTTCCACTGATGTGTTTTTGTGCTTTGCCTTTTTTCACTCTGCTCGGACTCACTCGGGTGCCTTTCAGCTGCTCTTTGCCCTGCTTTGAGTTGTTTAATCCTGGTGGTTTCTGAGGCTCTCCTCTGAAGTGCCCTGTCCCTCTCACAGGCACAGAATACAGGTCAGACTGAGCTAAGAAAAACCAAAAAAGTGCAGCCATAAAATCCCAGAATCACAGAATGGACGGGGTTGGAAGGAACCTTAAAGATCCTCTCATTCCACCCCCTGCCATGGGCAGGGACAGCTTCACTGGTGACCTCAGGGAAGTTCCTCAGGACTGGTTCTGTTTCTCACCAACCCAACACCTGGCTGGGTTTGGGGTTACCCCTGAGCAGGGAGAACAACTGGATCCTGTCCCTTTGCAGGGTGAATGGTTCAGCTGCAGACCAAACCCAAACCCAGGCCCAGTGTGTCTCTGGGTGCCTGTACCTGTACAAAACATTTTTCCTTTTGTTTCACTTCCCTGCGCTGGGAAAGCTCCAGTCTGGAGCTCTGGTTGTGGTTTGCAGTTTGATAATTGGGGTTTTTCTGCTGTGTTTTCCTCTCTGAGTCTATTTTATGAAGAGATTGACTCTGTGGGAGCACAGAGGCTGCCTGGCCAATGACACCCTCTGATGCTTCTGGGCTTCTCCCTTCCCTTTGAACTTCTCCCATTACGAGAGGCCAGGCTCAGGAACCATGCTGCCTCCACCAAATCAGCTCAGTGTCTCTAATTCCCATTTATTTGGCATTTTCCTGCTTGCTAATTAACTTTTTCTGTTAGTCCAACTCCATCATGAGGTGTCGAGGGAATCCAGTGTAGCTCTGAACCTCCATTCCTTTCAGTTTTGTAATCTCTTATATCCTTAAGTAGCAGTTGATCTCTGCGCCTGTGAAGATCAGATGCCTTTTAAAATTTCTGTTTCACACAAGATCTGAACTTTCTGGGGCAGATGAGATCAGGGCATGTGCTGCTTGCCTTTGCCCCCACTCACATGGGCTGGCTGTGCCTCCTCAGATCTGTGTGTGCCCTGCTTGGAGGGCTCAGATATCTCCTTCCCCAGGTGAATGAACACAGAATTCTGCCACAATAAATGCTGGGCTTCCTCAGATCTATGTGCACTGCCCTGCTTGGAGGGCTCAGATATCTCCTTCCCCAGGTGGATAAACACAGAATTCTTCCAAAATAAATGCTGGGCTGGGCTGTGCTCTCACCACAACCTCCTTTGTTGTGAGGGCTCTTCAGCTTTCTCAGTGAGTTCAAAGCCCCTGAGCTGTGCTCAGAGCAGAGGATTTGCTGTGAACCCAGAGCCCCTGTGCTCGACCCTTCCCCAGGTGCACTGTGTGAGCCCTGGGTGCTGTGTCTGTGTTTGTGCCTGGGGATGCACAGCACAAACAGAGCAGGACAGAGCTGGGCCAGCACAGCACCATCCCCACAGCCTTGCACACCCTGCAAATCCTTCTGATTATATTTCCCCTCCTTTCTGTGCTCTGTCCCTGTCCTGCACATCTCCCTGCTCTCCCCTGGTGCCTCTCCTGATTCACTGTGCCCAGCAGCCTGGCCATGTCCTGCCCTGCTGAGGACACTCAGGGTGACATCTCTCTGCCAAGGAACACCCCTTGGAAAGGTTCATTTTAAGCTTTTAATTATCAAATCTTTACGTGATGGTTTTGATCTCTTTGGGCCAGATGTGTTCAGAGGAACTGGTGTCACCCATTTGGTGTCACCCATTTGGTGTCACCTGTTCTGGGCTCGGTCACCGCTGGCAATGCCTTGCCCACATCACAGCAACAGCCAAAGATTATCCAGTTTGGGCATTGTTGTCAGGTGTGTGAAGTGTCTTTGGAGCTGGATTAAATTCCAGGAGCTTCCCAAGTTGTGTTTGGCATTAAGAGTTCTCAGGAGACATCTGAATTTTTCCTGTGTGCCCTGGGCATGCAGGACCCAGCTGGCAGCCCCTGGAGTGTGGGAATGTCCCAGGAATGTGCAAATGCCCTGGGCACAAATACCCCAGGACCTGGATGGCACCACTTGGGATGTGGGAATGCCCCAGGAGTGTCAATCCCTGGGCATGCAGGACCCAGTTGGAAGGGTCTGGAACATGGGAATGCCCCATGAGTGGCCAGCCCCAGGTGTGCTCAGCATCTGGAGCTGCCCAGGGCATGGAGCAGGTGCAGGGAAGCAGCCAGGCCATGAATAATGCACAGCTGCTCTCTGTGACAGTGGCTGTGACCCAAGAGCTGTCCCTCAGAGAGAGCTGTCCCTTCCAGGTGAGCTGGCTCCAGGCTGGATAAATCCATCTCCTGCAATAACTGCCTCTTTCTCTCCCAGTTACTAACAGAGCATAGGGGAGTCTTTAACCTGGCTGTTTTTGTAGTGAAATCCTGGCTGTGCTGGAGTGATTGGAGTTCTGCCACCAGCTCCATCCCTGCTCTGCTTTCAGCAGCTGCAGCTCAGCCAGGCACTGCTCCCTTCACTGCTCTGCCAGACCCATTTGGTCACTCTCCTTCTGCTCCTCCCCAAACTCACAGGGACTTGGAGCAGGAAATTCTGTTTTCTAGCAGAATTAAGGTCTGCACGAGAGGAGATTTTCAAAAGGTGAATCAGTGAAGTTTTGAGGTGCAGCTCCTGCTCTGCTGGGAACAGGGAGCTCTTCCCAACCAGCATCCCCAGACCCCTCAGACCAACCTCATTTCCCTCATTTCCCTCCCAGCCTGCTGGAGCTGCCACCAGAGCTGCCCTGGTGACAGCAGAGGGGACACCCTGAACACTCCTCAATTAACACTCACACTGTTGATTGGTGTTGGCAATCTGTGGGTATGGGGAAAGTGGGACAATACAGCCCAAAAGGCTGTGGGGAGGACAGCAGGACATTGAGGGAGAAGATTGAGGTTCTGGCCTGGGTTAGAGGGCCAGGGTGAGCTGCGCTGAGCTGGTTCCTCCCAGCTTCACCTTCTCCCTGACTACAAAGCCACTATTTTGGGATCAAAGTCTGTCACTTCCCCTTCCAGCACCAGCCCCAGCTGATGGCCAGCCTTGCTGCCCCACTGCTTCCATCCACCCCTCAATTCCTTTGGATTTACACCAAATCCTTCTGATTTTTTTTTCTGAAAATTGATGAACCCAGGTGTTCATCCCACTGGAGTTTTCCCCAAATTTGTGCAGAGTGCCACCAGAGCCATCCCAGGGAGCAGGGCCTGACCAGGGCTGTCCCTCTGTAATGGTGTTCAGAGGGCTCTGAGATGAGGGAAGAGACGAGGATTTGACTCCATGTTTCAGAGGGCTGATTTATTATTTTATGATATATATTACATTAAAATTATACTAAAAGAATAGAAGAAAGGATTTCATCAGAAGGCTGGCTAAGAATAAAAAAAGAAAGAATGATGACAAAGGCTTGTGACTGACTGAGACAGTCTGGACAGCTGGACTGTGATTGGCCATTAATTAGAAACAACCACATAAGACCAATCACAGATGCACCTGTTGCATTCCACAGCAGCAGATAATCACTGTTTACATGTTGTTCCTGAGGCCTCCCAGCTTCTCAGGAGGAAAAATCCTAAGGAAAGGATTTTCCATAAAAGATGTCTGTGACATCCATCCATAGATTTCCCTTCCCAGGGCAGTGCAGCCCCCTGGAGCAGCCCCCAGCTGCCCCTGGCTGCTCTGGGTGAGGGTGGCACAGAGCCCCAGTGCTGGCATGGCCATGACGTGAGGGAAAGGTGTCACAAACCCTTATCAGTGCCACGCTCCAGCCAGAGAGCTTTGTGCTCCTCAGATAAGAGATGTGGCGTCACAGGAAGGTTCCTGGAGTGTCTCATATCCTTGTGCAGGTGATTAGGGGGCTGCTGACATCAGTGGCACTAATTGTGCCCAAATGGCTGCACACGTGGCACACAAACATTGCAGTGAGTCTGTTCTCCTGGAGCTGTGCATGGGCACTGAGCCAGCTGGAGCCAGGGGACTGTCACCAACAAATCTGCCTCTTTGAGGTGGGACTGACCTTCCACCACCCCAGGGCTTTATGGAAATAAACACAGCACGGTGATGGAATTGGTACAGAATGAACCAGCTCCATCCCAGCTGGGCTTGCTGCTTTGTTCTGTCCCATTTCCACTGCCCCAGCTTCTCCAGCTTGCCCTGTGTGCCCACCCTGTGTGCCCACCCTGTGTGCCCAGCTCCCCTTTGTGTCTCCCAGCTCCTCCTGTGTGCCCAGCCCACCCTGCCCTCTCTGAGTCCCTCCCTTGGAACCCCTGGAATGAAGTCCTGCAGTTCTCCTATTTCCTGGTATCAAAAACAATAACCAGCTGTCATCATCACTCCACAACCACCCCCAAACAAACACAGAATTAACCCCAGAACTAACCCCCTCCACAAAAAAAAAAAAAAAAACCAAACAAAAATACAAACCATGATGACAAATCATCAACCTATCACTCACCAAATTTTATATTCTTGTAGCTTATAAAAAGCATGACACTGAAGATGTCAAGAGAGACTTGGACAAGTGTTCAAAAGAGCCCAGGCCACCGTGGGCCAGTAACTAATGCAATGGGTGGGATTGAAGAATGTTCCTCAGTGTTCCTGTGCTGCAGATGCCATTAAATGCCCACCTGGTGCTGAATGCACCTTGGAGATTCCTGCTGAAGGCTCAGCTCTGCCAGCCTGCTGTCCCTGACAAATGGGGAGCTCCAATGGGTGTGTGCTCCCAGGCAGCAGGGTGGGGTGTCACGGGGAGCTCTGGCCTGGAGAAGGCACCAGGATTCCTGGGGTGAATGTGTCCCCTCCTCCTGTGCTGTCCCACAGGGCAGGAGCCTCAGGAGCAGCCTCAGGTCCTCGTTCTGCCACTCTTGTTCTCCATGACCTTGGGCAAGGGTACAAAGGGCCAGAAGTGTCCTGTGGGCTGGGGACCAGTTGGGGACACCTCAGGCATGGCTGGGCATGGTGGGAGCTCTGTGTCAGCCAGGGAGGAGGAATCCAGGAGCTTTAGGGAAACATCAAACACCAGTTCCTCACCAAACACCAGTTTCTAACAAAAAACCAGTTTTCACTCACCAAATACCAGTTCCTCAACACCAGTTCCTCCCCAAACACCAGTTCCCCAATACCAGTTCCTTACCAAAAACCAGTTCCTCCCCAAGCACCAGTTCCTCAATACCAATTCCTTCCCAAACACCATTTCCTCATCAAACATCAATTCCTCAATAGCAGTTCTCACTCCCCAAACACCAGTTCCTTACCAAACACCAGTTCCTCAATACCAGTTCCTTACTAAACACCAGTTCTTCACCAAACACCAGTTTCTAACAAAAAAAACCAGTTCCCACTCACCAAACACTAGTTCCTCAACACCAGTTCCTTCCCAAACACCAGTTCTCACTCCCCAAACACCATTTCCTCATCAAACACCAGTTCCTCAATATCAGTTCTTCACCAAACACCACTTTCTAACAAAAAAAACAGTTCTCACTCCCCAAATACCATTTCCTCATCAAACATCATATCCTCAATACCACTTCCTTACCAAACACCATTTCCTTCCCAAACACCAGCTCTCATTCCCCAAACACCATTTCCTCACCAAACACCACTTCCTCACCAAGCATCAGTTCCTCAATACCAATTCCTCCCTAAATACCAGATCCTCCTTTCCCAAGGGAAGACAGGAGGAGTCCTGGCCTGCTCAAGGCTCAACGCCTCTGTTTTGTGGCTGCCACCCTCACCTCTATCTGTTCCTGGCCCAATCTGTCCTTGCTAACAACAATCCCTTCACCCCACGAGGATCAGCCTGTGTGCACACACAGATATCCCCTGGCTGGTTATAGCCTCCAGGTCTGCTCTTTCTACAACCAAGAAATCATCAAAAAAGGGTAAAAATATCCTTATTCTGTACAGGCTGGTGCTGAACTGATGTGGTCCTGCTCAGGAGATCCTCCAAGAGTTCCTTCTGTGGAGCACATTAGTATTGCATCCATTATGCGCGGGGACAGGAGTCTGGAGAGGAAATGATTTGGAAAAGGGAACAGACCCAGGCCCCAAATTATTTCTCATGTGAAAGCCCAGAGCTGTGGCATTTAAGAGATGCCAGTGGGTATGAGCAATGCCAGCATCCCTCTCGTTAATGTGCACTGAAGGGATGTCTCCTCCTGACACCTTCCCTGGGACCTGAGGTGACTCCAGAAGTGTTCCCCCTGCCAGGAGAAAAGAGATTTTCCAACTGCATCACTTGCAAGTGCCACTGTCCCCTACAGCCCACAGAAACCACCCCTTTCCTGCTTTTCCTGAGACCCAGCAGAAAACCTGGGGCTGCCCTAGGAAAATCAGGGCAGTTCATATGTCCCTGATATTCACAGAGGGGAAAAACCTTGGAGTATCTAAGGGGAAGCCATTGGCTGCAACTGAACTGGGTGACATTGCTTTTCACAGATATAATATATAATAAATAATATATATATATATATTATATAATATATATTGTATAATACATATATATATATATATAATTTATAATAATAATAAAAATAATATAAAACCTTGGAGTATCCAAGGGGAAGCCATTGGCTGCAGTGAACTGGGTGCCATTGCTTTTCCCTGGGAATGGCAGGGAGAGCTCAGCCATGCAAGCAATCCCTGCTGAGCACAGAGCTGTGCTGACATCAAGCCCTGCAAGTTGGTTAATCCATTTTTCTGCCTCGTGGTTCTCCTTTAAAAACCACTGCCAGCACTGCTGGGCTTTGAGCTTCATTTGAGCAGGGATTTCAGGGTGTGGGGATCCTGATCTCGGTCAGTTTTAAGGGAGTTTGGCTTGGGCAGGGGGGTTTTGGTGTCACTTTGAGGAGGTGCCAGGGCTGGGGCCAGCAGGGCTCCTGATGGAGGCTCTGTGTGCCAGGAGCAGTTTGTGATGATGGAGAGGCACCATAACCCAGGGCTGGAGTGAATTAGAGACAGCAGATGAGATACCAAACAATAGCCAGGCAAGCCTGGAAATCCTTGCAGCAGATACGCAGAAAGAAACAGAGCTTTTAGGCCATATTTTTATATTTTATTATTACTGCTGTTGTTGCATTTTTCCCTCTGTTTATGATATGAACCCAGCTGCTTTGGGTTCACAAGTACAAACACTGAATTCTATTCTAGTCTATTTTGAAATACTGAATTCTGGCTGGGTTAAAATACATTTTTTTCATTTTTTCCCTTTTTTTTTTCCTGTCTCCCCAGGGCTCTGGCCGACATCCTAAGGCAGCAGGGACCAATCCCAATCGGACACTGTGAAAGAGAGACAATCTCGGCCATAGATACCTCCCCCAAAGAGAACACCCCAGTCAGGACCTCCTCCAAAAACCAGTACACACCAGTACGCACCTCCAAGAGCAACCCAGGTAAGTGCTGCTGGCTCTGTCACATTTCCTGAAAAATCCTCTTTGCCCAGGAGTTTCCTCCTGGGAAGCTGAGAAACCACAGAGAGAAATGAAAACAATAATTATCTGATTGCTTCTCCTGTGTTTTGCTGCATTGAAATGTGGTTTGGAGATTGTTTATCCAACATGTGAATTGTTTTAACTTAATGACCAATCATGTCCAGCTGTGTCGAGGCTCAGGAGAGTCACAGGTTTCTCATTAATATCTTGTTAAACTTTCTGTAAGATACTTTCTCTGTTCTTTAGTATAGATTAATATAATATAATATAATATAATATAATATAATATAATATAATATAATATAATATAATATAATATAATATAATATAATATAATAATAAATTAGCCTCTCCTCTCCCCTCTTCTCCCCACCAGTGAAATTCACAGGGTTTTTGGAGAATTGGTGTGATTTCTCATATGTAAGTTAAATTTATGAGAGGGAGAAACTATTATGGGATATAAACTATGGAGGTAATTGAATTGTCTACTCAAAGCTCTCTGGTTTCACTATAAATTGCCTAAATGGACAGGAAGGAGCTGTTACACAGCACCTTTGGAATGATTTTTCCCTCTTCTGCTTTGGGACTTGTGTAAGTCACAAAACACATCTGTTGTCGTTTTCAGCTTCTTTTCATAAAAAAAAAAATGGAATTGTTTTTGCCTGATTTCCCCAATGGCTCAGCTGGGAGGGGAAGGGTCCTTGGCTGCTTTGTGCCTGTTTGAAGGGGTTTGGTGCAATGTCCTCCCCCTGTGGGGACAGGTGGCAGCATCCCCTGAAGGTGACATTGTCCCTGCTCTCCCCTTTCCCTGAGAGCTGAGCAGATTCCTTTGCTTTCCCGTGCTCACCCCCAAAGCAGGGAGCCCTGTGATTTTGTGTGTCAATTTGGATCTGTGAGATAAAACCCTGGGCTGGAGAACAGCCTTGAGGTGAATTGTGTGGAAGAGGGAATTGCTTCTGCTTATCTGAGGCTTGGAGCTGCCTCTGGAGAGGATTTGTGCTCCTGAAACACGAGGAGTGAGGGATTGTGGCCAGTGAACAGGGTCGGGCACCATCAGCTGGGACATCACCTTCAGGGAGACAGGGGTACAGAGAATGAGGGCTGAGGGAGCTGGGAAGGGGCTCAGCTTGCAGGAAAGGGGGATCAGGGGGAAATTCTGGCTGTGCACAAGTCCTGACAGGAGGAGACAGCCCCAGGTTGGGCTCTGCTCCAGGGAACAGGGACAGGAGCAGAGGGAACGGCCTCAGAGGAGCTCAGGGTGGGCACAGCAGGAATTTCCCCACGGAAAGGGGGCTCAGGGATTGGAAATGCCCAGGGAGGGTTGGAGTGCCCATCCCTGGAGGTGCCCAGGGAATTCCTGGAGGTGGCACTGAGAGCTCTGGGCTGGGGACAAGGTGGGGATCAGGCTGGACTCAGTCCTCCTGGATGCCTTTTCCAGCCTCAATAATGCACATTAGCACATTCTGGAGCAATGCTGGGGTTCTGTGCCATTGACACCTTCTGGAATAATGCTGGGATTTTATGCCATTATAGCACATTCTGGGATAATGCTGGGATTCTGTGTCACTGACACCTTCTGGAATAATGCTGGGTTTCTGTGCCATTATAGAACCTTCTGGAATAATGCTGGGGTCCTGTGCCATTGACACCTTCTGGAATAATGCTGGGATTTTCTGCCATTAGCACCTCCTGCAGACTCTGTGTCTCTTGCCTGGCTCCTGCTGCTCACTCAGGGCACACAGAACCAGAAGGAAGGGGCAGCAGGAATTCTTGCCTGGCAGCTGGAGGCACCAGCTATACTTGTTTTTTTGGGGACAAGGGGAAGAAAATGAAAAAGAAAATTAAAAAGATAAAAAAAAAAAGGAAATAGGGAGAGCTGGAGGAAAAAGAGGAAAACAAGTCTGGAGAACAAGGATCTGTTCTATCTTAAATAGAACAAAGCTGGTCAGCCCTGGTGTGGAGTAGAAAATGAGCAATGCTTGTTCTTGGGGGACAAAGGGAAGAAAATTAAAAAGAAAATGAAAAAAAATTTAAAAAAAAGGAAGGAAATAGGAAGAGCTGGAGGAAAAAGAAGAAGACAAGTATGGGAAACAAGGATGTGTCTCAGCTTAAATAGAACAAAGCTGGTCAGCCCTGGTGTGGAGAAGAAAATCAGCAATGCTTGGTTTTTGGGGACAAGGGGAAGAAAATAAAATTAAAAAAAAAGAAAATAAAAGAAGAAAATAGGGAGAGCTGGAGGAAAAAGAGGCAGCAATATGGAATAGCAGGATCCAGGCAAGGCACTGCTCACTGGGGCTGCAAATTGGCTGAAGGAGCCCACAGCTGTAGGGGTTGGAAAGCAGCAGGTCTGGTGGCTGTGGCTCACTGAGGAGCAGGAGAGGGGAGGCAGCCAGACAGGATTGTCCTCATTGCACAGGGGCTGATTGAGTTTGGTGCTTGTTTGACTTGGAACTTTTGTTCCCAAACTTATAATTGGAAGGGTGCCCCTAAGTGCTGCTAAATAAACCTTGGCTTCATTTTCTGTGAGGCTGGCTTGGTGTCAGCAAGCAGGATGGCTGTGGGTGACAGTGACAAATGGAGGTGGCTGTCCCTGAGGTGCAGAGCAGCCTGGGCAGGTCCTGCTGGGGACAGAGGAGAGGGGAGTGCGCTTCTCACTGCTGCTCCAAAGGAATTCCAGGCTGGTTTGGGCTGGGAGGGATCTGACAAAGCTCCCATCCCACCCCTGCCATGGCAGGGACACCTCCCACTGTCCCAGGGACACCTCCCACTGTCCCAGGCGCTCCCAGCCCTGTCCAGCCTGGCCCTGGGCACTGCCAGGGATGCAGGGGCAGCCCCAGCTGTTCTGGGCACCCTGTGCCAGGTTGTCCCTCTGGGCACCAAGTTTGGGGTGATTGGGGTTCAGGCTGTGTGTGGCACAGTTTGGGGTCACGGATATATTTTATGAAAATGCCTTCACCAGGATTTTTCTCCTGAGAAGCCTCAGAAAAGAAATGTAAACAATAATTATCTGATGGCTGTGGAATGTGGTCTGGAGGTTGCTCACCAACAGCTGCATCTTTGATTGGTTCCATGTGAATTGTTTTTAATTAATGACCAATCCCAGTCCAGCTGTGTCAGGACTCTGATCAGTCACGGGGTTTTATTTTTCATTCTTTTCCAGCCTTTCTTCTATCCTTTAGTGTAGTTTTAGAACATAATATATAATATAATATAATATAATATAATATAATATAATATAATATAATATAATATAATATAATATAATATAATATAATATAATATAATATAATATAATATAATATAATATAATATATAGTATAAATGCCTCTCCAAGGGCATATTCTGGTCTGGATCCATCCCCAGAGGTGCCAGGGGAGGGCTGAGCACAGGACACCTTCCCCAGGGTTAAAATCTGCTCCTCACCTGTGCTGGGACCTGCAGGTGTGGAGAAGAGCTGGTGGGCAGGATCCCCACTTGGAATGCAGCAAACAGCCCAGGCCAGGGCTCTGATTAGCCTGATCTATCTGGGGAAGGCTTTTAATGAGCAGCTTGAGTCAGGATGTTCCAGAGATGGATGCATTCAAAGTGCTGCTTTCAGCAGCGCCTCGCACCCAGAGGCACACTCTGAGCTCCTTCTGAAAGTGAACAAACGCAGGGCAGGCCTTAAATCTTCATGGGAGTTGTGGCAAACATCTCCAGCTGAGCCCAGGGCAGCGTGGGGAGCACTTCCAGCCTGAGCAGCACATGGGGAAGGGGCTCTGTGCCCCTGGCCCTGCTCCTCACGGGCTCAGCAGGGCTCTGCCCTTTCCTAAAGCAGGGGATCCAGGTTCATTCTGGTTTATCAGTGCCTTCCCCTAAAGCCCAGGGAATGCAGGTTCATTCCATATTATCAATGCTTTTCCTAAAGCACAGGGGATACAGGTTCATTCTAGGTTATCAATGCCTTCCCTTAGAGGCCAGGGATTCCAGGTTTCCTCTGGTTTATCAGTGCCTTTCCTAAAACCCCAGGGGATCCAGGTTCATTCTGGTTTATCAGTGCCTTCCCCCAAAGCCCAAGGGGGATCCAGGTTTTCAGAACCTTCCCCAAAGCCCAGGAGGTCCAAATTCCCCCCAGGTTTTCAATGCCTTCCCCCAAAGCCCAGGGAATTCCAGATTCCCTTCAGGTTTTCTGTGCCTTGCCCCAAAGCCCAGAGGATCCACGTTCCCCCCATATTTTCAGTGCCTTCCCCTCATCCCTCTTTCCCTTTCCCCCCTCTCCCCCTTCCCCCAGACCAGCTGGGCTCTGCTCCAAACCTCTCCTTTCCTCCCTGCCAGCATTAGCCAGCTTCTCCCCAAATCCCCAGCACTGCTGGGATTCATTTGCCGAGGATCAGCGTGTGGAATGTGATGAAGGCTCCCAGCCCCTGCTGCTCGCAGCTTGTGCTGTCGTTCACAGCTGCTCAGGGCAATACAAAGCAGGTGGAAAACGATCCCCGGCCCTTTCCAGCTCTTGTGCTTGGCTCTGAGAAACTGCTCAAGGTGCAGGTGGGTGAGGAATGAGGGAGAGCACCTGGAAAACGCCCAGAGTGTTCCAGGAATGGGGTTTTGCTGTCTCCATGCTCCTCTTGCCATTGCCTGGCATTACACAGGAGAGGAGCAGGAGCAGCTTTGGAGCTGGGAGGGTTTGTAGGAGCTGGGGCGAGGCAGAGCTGCTCCGTCTGTGCTCCTGCCAGCACATCCCTGCCATGGGGAGCACAGGGCTCCCTCCCAGGAACCCCCAAAAGGCTAATAATGCCTGGTCTGAGCCGCCCCAAAATGTCAGAGCTTCCTTCTCTGAACATTTCCAGGGGAAGAGTTACTGGGTGTCCTGAAATGTCATTGCCAAGGGAAGTATGCCAGCTGGATGGGGGAGCTGAGAGTGCAAAACTGCTCTGCTCTGTAGGGTAAGGGGTTTAGGATCCTCACCTTGGACACGACTGCTCTGCTCTTTGGGGTGAGGGATTTAAGATCCTACTTGGGCCATGGCTGCACAGAGATGCTCCTCCAGTCCTGTGTCCTCAGGCAGAGCTTCCAGTCTCCCTGGGAAATTGGGGCTGCTGTCCCTGGGAATTTGGGACTGTTGTGCCTGGGAATTTGGGGCTGTTTGTCCCTGGGAATTTGGGACGTTTGTCCCTGGGAATTTGGGGCTGCTGTCCCTGGGAATTTGGGGCGGCTACCGCAAGCAGCTCTAGACCCCAGGAACTCAGAAGAAGGGATTGGAAAGTCAGGAGAAGGAGCTGGAGTGCCAACACCTCATCTACCCTGGCTCCAGATTTATCTCTGTAACTGCCACAGATATTTATTTGCTTTATCTTTTCCTAACTTTGCTGCTTTGGACCCCCAGCCTCCCCCTGGCAGGGCTGCTGGGGCTGGGAATGTTCACCTGGGGAGGTTTGGCTGCCCAGGCACACAGCCTGGGCTCCCAGAGCCTCCCTCAGCCCCAGCTGCTGCCTCTGGATATTGGGATATTGGTTTGTTCTGCTCTTCCCCTGAGCTGGGGAAAGGTTTCAGGGTAATCTGTGTAAAAGAACCTCTGGGAAAGCTCTGCCCCACTAACGAGGCACAGGAGACACCAAAACATCCCCAGTGCAGATTTATCTGCTGTGAGCTTGGTGGGGGCTGCAAAGCAGCAACATTTGCAGTAATTTCTGGTGTCTCACACCCAAATATCCCCTGTGAGTGATGGCAGGGGCTCGTGTGCTAAAGCAGCTAACAAGTGACAAATGTGAAAAAAAAAGATTGAAGGAATAGCTCGGAAAGTCTGGCTGTTGTGGGGAAACAGAGGAGGAGGTGGAGGGTGTGAGTGTGCACACACAGGAAAATGACACCACCCACAGCAGCAGCATCCAGAGCCTTGGGACAAGCACCAGGTGCCTGCTCCAAGAGTTTGGGTTGATTTAGCCTTCCTTGGGCCCAGAGCAGGCCCAGAGCCACAAGACCAGCATGGTGCTTATCAGCCAGGTGATATCTGGAAATTGGGGGTTACTATGGCAACAGCTTTATTTTGGTTTTTTTTAAACCCAGTGTATCCAGGTTCCCTCCAGGTTATCAATGACTTATTCCAAAGTCCAGGGGATCCAGGTTCATTCCAGGTGATCAATGCCTTTCCTAAAGTCCAAGGGAATGCTAAATTCCTTCTGGTTTACCAATGCCTTCTCCTAAAGCCCTGAGGATCCAGGTTCATTCCAGGTTGTCAGAACCTTCCCCTAAAGCCCAGGGGATCCAGGTTCATTCCAGGTGATCAATGCCTTTCCTAAAACCCAGGGAATCCAGGTTCATTCTGGTTTATCTATGCCTTTCCCCCAAAGCCCAGGGGATCTGGATTCCCTCCATGTTCTCAATACCTTCCCCCAAAGCCAAACTCCTCTGTCTGTAGTTAAGGAACTTTAGTTAAAGCTGCTTTCCTCAGGAGCAAAGCCAAGCAAGCCCACTGTCTAAGAGCTGTGCCATTCTGAAGCTGTGGACAGGTAAAATCATTTCTGTAGCAGGTCTGAGTCTCCCTGTTTGCCTCTCCGTGTCCTGCCAGATCAATTATTGTTTGTTACCTCCATTAGATCTTCAGAAGAAAGGCAGAAACACAATCTTTTCCTTCCATTAATCAGGGCAGTTTACAGAAAACATCAATTTAAAATGTTAAGGCCAATTTGCAACTGGTATTGACAACAATTAAATTGGCCTCCAGAAAGTTGCTTTTTGACACGGTGAAGAATGAAATCTTTATGAGCACATTGTGTGTGCTGGGCCTCTCCTGGCTCCTGATTGCTGATCCTATCACACTCCATGGAAGTGTAAACAGAGGTGAGGAGCTGGAAGCAGAGCTCCATTAGAGCGTGCCAGAATCAGTAAACTCCCCTCCCCTCTTGCTGGACCCCTGCCCAGATATTGCAACTCAATCTATGCTCTGCCTCCACCACTATCAGCTTCCTTTAGTTCCCAGCTGGGCTATTTTCACTTTAAACTGCCCAAAAATGTACTGGAACAAAGACTGGTTGCTTTATCCTTGGCATTGTCACCTGGAGCAGTGAACTGCAGAGGGGCACAGGGGCCACAGCCCCACCAGAGCAGAGACCATGGGGTCTGAGGGACCCTTGGCATGGAGAACCAGCTCAACTTTCAGAGGGTGACTGTGACGTTCACATTCTCTGAACAGAGAGAGAGAGAGGCATAATTCTCCCTTACAGGTTTTCTCCTGGAGAAGGACAGAGAGAAGAAAACAATTCTTATCTGTATTCACTGCTCCTGCTGTTTTTGCACGTGTGGAATGTGTTATGGAGATTGTCCACCTAAAGTGATTTGGTCAGTTGGATTCTGCTGAGGATTCCCTGGCCAATCACTCAAAGCTGTGTCCTGGCTGTCTCAGACACTCACAAGTTTTTCTTTAGAATTCTTTAACAGTAGTATAGTATTCTTTGATCTAGTACAGTATAATATAATATAGTTTAATAAAGCAATTGCTCAGCATTCTGAGTCAACGGAATCAGATGCCAACCATTACCTGTGGTGGGGGTCACAGTGTTTTACTTCAGGTGCCAGTGCAGGAGGTGCCACAGCCCTCAGCAGAGCAGTGGCCACTGGATCTGAGGCACCCTTGCCATGGAGAACCAGCTCAGCTTGCAGAGGGTGCCCGTGGCATTCACATTCTCTGAACAGAGAGAGAGATAATTCTCTCACAGGGTTTTTCTCCTGGAGAAGCACAGAGAGAAGAAGAGAAAACAATTCTTTATTCACTGCCCCTGTTGTTTGTGCACATGTGGAATGGGTTATGGAGATTGTTCACCTGAAGTGATTTGGTCAGTTGGATTCTGCTGAGGATTGCTTTGATTCCCTGGCCAATCACTCAAAGCTGTGTCCTGGCTGTCTCAGACAGTCACGGGTTTTTCTTTAGTTTTCTTTAATAGTACTACAGTATCTTTAATATAGTACAGTATAATGGAATATAGTTTATTAAAGCAATTGTTCAGCATTCTGAATCAATGGAGTCAGATGCCAATAATTTCCTTTGGTGGCGGTCAAAATGTTTTAATTGGGAATTGAGTGGTTCTTGCCTCACTTCCCCTTCCCTGGAGCTTTGACACCCTCAGCCCCTCTGACCTGAAAGGCTCCCCAGGGTTGTTTATTGGAGCAGCCCTGAGAGGGAGCAATGCCCTCCTCCAGGAAAGGACACATCAGCTCGTGCTGTTTGATTTAAAATATTTGAGGAGGAAGGGAAAAGGAGTACATCTGTCACAATCTCACTTACAATCAGCGAAGTTAATGGAAAGATTCCTTCTGACTCTCCTGGGCTTTGGACAAGGCTCTGTGCTGCAACATTAGCAAATAATGAAGTTCACATCTCATCAAATCCTCCTCAGGAAAATAACTCTGAAATATGTGGCTGGCCTTTTGCAGCTCCCTCCCCAAATCTGTCCCTGCTTTGTCAGCTGTGCCAGCACCTCTATCTCTGGTGGTAAATCACTTCTGTGGATAAGAGCTGCTCTCTAACAGACACCCCCACAGATGTTCCACTACTGTCAGTCCCCAGGGCTCAGAGAGGTCACTCCCAAAAGCACTGGGGTAAATACTGAATATCCAGAACGTGGCTTTCAGTGTCTGCCAACTGCAGGAATGCATGGAACCTGAGAATCTCCTGAGCTGGAGCCACAGGGATTGTGAGTCCAGCCCTGGCCCTGCCCAGACCCCCAACAATCCCACCCTGGGCATCCCCAAAGGCTCCTGGAGCTCTGGCAGCCTCTGTAGTATCACAGAATTATGGAATCATGGAATTGTAGAATCATGGAATTGTAGAATTCCATGGACTGTGCCTATTCCCTGGGGAGCCTGGGCAGTGCCAGCCCCTCTGGGGGAAGAACCTTTCCCTAAATCCATCCCAAACCCCAAAAACAACCCCATCCTGGGCATCCCTGGCAGCCTTGGGGCCATGCCCATTCCCTGGGGCAGTGCCAGCCCCTCTGGGGGAAGAGCCTTTCCCTAAATCCATCCCAAACTCCCCATGCCCAGCCCCAGCCATGCCCTGGGTGCTGTCCCAGAGCAGAGTCCGCTGTCCCCAGAGCCCTGGGGAGCTCTGTCCTCTCTGTATCCCCCTGGCAGCCCCACAGCACAGAGCCAGAGCTGTCCCCTCCCTCTGAGGCTGCTCTCTGTGTGTTTCCCCTCCTTGGTGCCCATCCCAGAGGCCCTGCGGGGCTCCAGGTGTGGCACAGCTGGAGCAGCTGTCCTGTCCCACCTGCACTGCCAGTCCTGAAGGCACAGAACACAATATCCAGCATAAACAGAGCACACAAATGGGGATACAAGCTTCACAACGTCCCCGTGGGACAGCAGCTCACCCTGGAGGAGCTGCCAGCCCTGGTCACTCCATGGGGACGCTCTTGGTGGCACAGGAGCTGCCAGCCCTGTGTTCAGTGGCAGGTGACACCTGTGAACATCACTCCAACATAATTGTCACAGTGATCCTTGGTGCAGCTGATGAAATATTCACCTTGCAGCAGCTGCCAGGCCATGAATGTTTCACTGGCTCCTGAATTGTTGATGAGCTTTAATTGCACTGCCCTCTGCCACCAGGGCTCTGCAGGGCACCTGCAGCTAGCCACAGCCCCTGTGCCCTGCTCCTGAGGGCACCCCTGGCCACAGGGCACAGCACTGACCCCCCCAGTGCCCCCATCCCACCCTCAGTGTGGTCTGGGGTCCCCAGAGCCACCCTGCTTGTGACAGGCTCAGGTGACACTGCTGTGCCCCAGCTCACACCTTTGCAGACATCTTTTCATGAAAAATCCTTTCTTTAGGATTTTTCCTCCTGAGAAGCTGGGAGGCCTCAGGAACATAATGTAAACATTGATTATCTGCTGCTGTGGAATGCAACAGGTGCATCTGTGGTTGGTCTCATGTGGTTGTTTCTAATTAATGGCCAATCACAGTCAGCTGGCTCGGACAGAGAGTCTGAGCTGCCTTTGTTATCATTCCTTTCTATTCTTAGCTAGCCTTCTGAGATTAAACCTTTTCTCGTATTCTTTTAGTATAGTTTTAATATAATATATATCATAAAATAATAAATCAGCCTGCTGAAACATGGAGTCAGATCCTCATCTCTTCCCTCATCCTCAGACCCCTGTGACTGCCATCACACACACCCTGGGGACTGTGCAGCCAGCTTGGGCACAGCAGCAGCACTCAGAGGGTGCCTCCTTCTGGGAGCCTCCCTGAGGGATGCTGAGACACAGGACAGCCCCTCTGGGGGTTGTGAATTGATGCTGGCCAGGGGGACTATTTACAGACCACGAACGGGACGGGGCTGCTGTGGAACGTGCCTTGAGCTGTTTGATTTTTCAGCATCAGTCTCATTACATGGTTGTGACAATGGGAAGATGCTAGTAGCTTACATTTTAGGCAGCAGACAAAGAACTTAATGTTACAACTCACTTTATAAGCTTCTTGACCAATCAGACAAAGCAAAAGCACATTGGCAGTAGTTCCATCCAACCACTCTTTAACCTTTGGTTAAACAATGCTTGCTTATTTCAAATACAATACCTGCTTGTGAGCCTTCAAACACAATGCACAGAGCTCCATTATTAAGCTTAGAACTCCCTAATATCTCCCTAGATAAACTTTTCTGCTGCTTAGGGAGTTATTCTAGACAAGCATTAACACACAAACCATTGTTCAATTTGTCCTTGCTTTTCTACAGTTTAAATAATTTTTCCGCTGACCAATCTCATGGCTACTGCTTAGCTCTAATCACAGTTCTGCTGTCTCTGAGGCCTTTTGCAGCTTTCCCAAAACCCTCTGATTTTGTGGATTCCCACAGTGAATCCTGCCCAGGACAGGCCACCCCTGCCTGCACACAGCCCTGGTCCCTGCAGCCACCAGCTCTGCAGCTGCTCAGGGAAGCAGCTCCTGCTCCTAAGGCACGCTGCTCTCCTTGACCTATTTGCTCATTACCTCCACAAATGGGATTTTGATTAAGGAATTTTCCTAAGTAATTATTCTGGCATTAGCAATCCAGCCAAACAGAAAATAGTCCAAAAGGAAAGGTGGCCTGGTGGCTGCCCTGAAGGCTCTTCTCGGGGAGGGGAGCAAAAAATCAGCCCTGCAGGGCAGCTGGACACAGCTCTGTCCAGTGAACACCAGTCCAAGGGGCAGCTGAACACAGCTTTGCCCCACCCACAGGACATAGGTCCTTCAGGTCGTGTCCCAGCTCCATGTGTAGTTTGTGTTGCTCATCACAGCTGGGTAGAGCTTCCCACAGAGCTGCAGTTTCAGGGGTTAAAAACTGAAATTAAAAGGTGCTGAGCTCTTATTTAGAGCAGCAATTCCTGCCCTGTTCCCAGGGAACAGGCTGAGTGCAAGGAGTTGCTCAGGGTGGACAGTGGCATCACCCAGCCTGGCTGGCAAGGACCACGCTCACACCTGCCAGGACACCCAGTTAGGAAGGAATTCCTCCCTGGCAGGAGGAGGAATGGCACAGGGTGCCCAGAGCAGCTGAGGCTGTCCCTGGATCCCTGGCAGTGCCCAAGGCCAGGTTGGACAGGGCTGGGAGCACCTGGGACAGTGGAAGGTGTCCCTGCCATGGCAGGGGTGGAATGGGATGGGCTTTAAGGTCCCTCCCAACCCAAACCATTCCATGATTCTATGACTCTGTGATTTTATGATTCCATGAATCTATGATTACATATTCCTATGGTTCTGCAATTCCATGATTCTATGACTCTATGATTATACAATTCCGTAAGTCTATGATTCTTTAATTCTACAATTCCACGTTTCTGTGATTCCACGTTTCTATGATTCCATGAATCTATGATTCCACGAATCTATGATTCTACAAGCCCATGATTCTATGACTCTATGATTCCATGATCCTGTAATTCTATGATTCCCCGTGGGAATGTCACATTTTGGGGTTTTTTTTAAATTTTGTTTTGTTTTGTTTTGTTTTTTTTTGACCATGGGGGACAAATGTTGCCTGGAGCAGTCCCTGCTGGGCTGGCTGGGTGACCAGAGGGACAAACTGTGGCAGGAGGAGCTGCAGGGCATGGCCAGCTCTGGCCACCATGGGACAGGCATCCAGGAAAGGGTCATGGAATCCTGGAATGACTGGCTTGGAAGGGAATTTAGTCCTGTTTCAGCTGCCTGGCCATCACCCCATGGGTTCATTGGGAATGGGAACTTTTATCTGGCTGCTGAGCTGGGAACCAGGGCAGGGACAAAAGGACAAGGCCATGGACAGCTGCTGCTCAGGACAAAGAGGGGAGGAAGAGGCACAAAAACAACCAGGAGCATTCCCAGCAGGTCCCCAAAATCCCTCACAGGTATCACAGGGAATGAGGAGGTAAGATCCCAAAAGATTCTGAGCCTCTCAGCGCGATGTCCCCTCTCAAAATGATGTAAGAAAGGATCTGGACACTTGAGCACTTCACAAACTCCAACAGGCACCATCCCCAGGCACAGGAAGTTCTGCCAAGAGCTTTTCCCTGCTTTTCCTGACCTCAGCAAGATTTGCCCCTCAAGTCCTGGCTTTTCTTTCCTGACTGCAGCTCCCTTTGGGATGGCAGCTTTTGGAGTTGCTCTTCCGAAATCCTTTCCTTCCAGAGGAAAGCAGGAACCATGAATGATTCCTTGGAGGGTGTGAAACAGAGCAACTCTCATCCTTGGACTGTGAATTCCACACACCCATTTATTTACTCACAATTATAAACAGAGCACTTCATAAATATTCATGAGGAGGCTCCCAAGGCCCAGCTGAGAAAATCAGTGTTATCACCATTTTCCAGTGCTCAGGCTGAGGCACAGGCACAGACACTGCTGTAATCGTGCAGTTTTACTCAATTCCTGTCAAAGTTTGGCCCAAGATCCCCCAGTTCCTGGATCCCCCTCATATTTAGCAAGGAATTGTGCAATTTTACACATTTCCTGTAAAGTTTGGCACATGAGCCCCCAGTTCCTGAATCCCCGTCGTGTTTAGTATGGAAATTTTGTGCAGTTTTACAGAATTCCTGTGAAGTTTGCCACAAGATCTCCCAATTCCTGAATCCTTCTCATATTTAGCTGGGCACTGTGCAGTTTTACACTATTTCTGTAAAGTTTGCTTTAAGATTCCCTAATTCCTGAATCCTTCTCATGTTTAGCAGAGAATTGTGCAGTTTTTCAGAATTCCCATGAAGTTTGCCCTAAGGTCTCCCAGTTCCTGAATCCTTCCCATGTTTAGCAGGGAACTGTGCAGTTTTTCAGAATTCCTGTCAAAGTCTGACCCGAGATCCCCCAATTCTGGAATCCCACTCATATTTAGCAGGGAATTATGTAGTTTTACAGAATTCCTGTAAGATTTACCCCAAGATCCCCCAATTCCTGCATCCCCCCCTATGTTTGCCAGCCTGGCTGGCACAGGTGTCCCACTGAGCTGGGATTTGTGGTCCCAGGCTCTGGATCAGGTTGATCCTGGCAGAGATCAGGCTCAGTTCCACCTGAGCTGTGGTGGGGGATGCTCCCCTTGCAGCCTGGCCCCCCTCAGCCCCCAAGGGCATTGAGGGGATCCAGAGCTGCCACGCAGGGCCAGGGGTGATGTGCACACCTAATTTCCCTGGGATGGTGTCTGAGGCAGATCTGGGCACTTTTAATGTCAGGACCCAGCACATCCCTCTGTCTGTCCTGAGCAGCCAGGACCCTGCCAGGGGGCTCAGAGACCCTGGCACAGAGTTTAAGACCCCTGTGGGTTTGATTATGACCCATGGAGCAAATTGCCAACCTTAGATGAAGATCTGCAAGCCACAACAGTTTAGGTAGAATAATTGTGAAGTTATCATGGGGTGAAAAAGTAGATTTTGGGGTTTTTAGAATGGGGGTTCAGTGGGCAAGATGGAGGGAACTGGGTGTGTCCTGCCTTTCTGCTTCTTCTTCTTGGCCTCCATCTTCTGCTGTCATGTTGGCACTTTTGGATTGGTTTAGAGTAGAAGCTCACTGTTTAACACAGGTGATAGGTATTGAAAGTAATTGTAAACATTGTATACATAGTTTTTAGTATAAAGACATAACATCACCCTGGAGGAGGCAGAGTGCCTGGAACTGTCCTGCTGGATGGACCCGAGCAGGGCAGGAGAAAGAATTTCATAGATAAGGAACAATAAACAACCTTGAGACTGAGAAATGAAGAGCTCTGACTCCTTCTTCAAGCGCCGGGCTGGGAAAAGAGACTTTCCATCTTTTCTTGGGGTCACTCTTACAAGCTAAAGATCCTGACACTTTAGTGGTGCACAGCTGACCCTGCAAAGGCTCTCTGGTATCAGGGAATGTTTATCTCAACCTTCAATCCCTGCTGGGACAGTTGCTCCTCAATGTTCTCCCTGCAGGTTCTGCCTCCCTTCTGCTGATACCCTTGAAGCCTGGGAGGTGTCATCAGCTCTCCCCGTGCCCTTAATCACCTTCCTTAGCCTATATAATTAAATTCCATCAGGTATTGCAGCTAATTTTTGAGAAGAACAAAAGCCAGTTCGGTCGCAGGCGAACAGAGCAAATTAATTAGGAGGGGAATATCAGGCCCTCTGTAAATGAGATTCCAGCAGAAGCAGCACAGCTTGTCTGGGCTCCCCAGCCCCTGAGCTCAGTTCCAGGGGTACAGAGTGTTCAGGGAGGGAACAGGGGTTGGAGCAGCCCCTGCTGGAGCCACTCCTGGGATCCATCCCAAAGCAGGGCACAGGGAGCTGCTGTTGGAAGCTCATTTGGAGAGGTGTAGGGACATAGAATATAGGAAAATAAAGATAGGTAGAAAGCAATCTTTTCCCTAAGGAGCTGCAGCTGGGCCAATTATCAAAGATTGGGAGTAGGCCTGGCTTTAACAGGCCACAGCTGTGAGCAATGAGAAAAAGATGCTATAAAAGAGTGGGTTGGTGAGAAGGGAGCTGGAGTTACTTGGTCATGAAAAAAGAGTCAGTGGTCTGAGAGCTGCCCACCAGAAACCCCAAGGAGATGTGAAACTTTTGTGATAGGAGACAACTGTGTGGAATGCCTGCAATAAAATGACAACAGAGAGGGCTCATTGAATCTCATTAAAGGAGAGGCTGGGCCAGCAGATTCCTCCAGTGTGCTCTGGGCATGGCTCCCTGTTCTATTCCTGCCCATCTGACCCCAACAAAAGTTACTGGGGTGTTCAGAATTCTAAGGGTGGAGCAGCCACAGCTTCTCTGGGCACCTTGTGTGTCACAGACATCTTTTATGAAAAATCCTTTCCTTGGGATTTTTCCTCCTGAGAAGCTGGGAGGCCTCAGGAACAAAATGTAAGCAATGATTATCTGCTGCTGTGGAATGCAACAGGTGGATCTGTGATTGGTCTCATATGGTTGTTTCTAATTAATGGCCAATTACAGTCACCTGTCTCAGACAGAGAGTCCGAGCCACAATCTTATGTTATCATTCCTTCTTTCCTATTCTATTCTTAGCCAGCCTTCTGATGAAACCTTTTCTTCTATTCTTTTAGTCTAGTTTTAATGTAATATATATAATAAAATAATAAATCAGCCTTCTGAAACATAGAGTCAGATCCTTGTCTCTTCACCAGTCTAAGCACCTCTGTGAACACTGTCACACCTGTGCAGGCCCCCCTAGCTGGGGTCTCTGTACAAACCACAAACAGGACAACACTCTGGAAACATGCCTTGAGCTGTTTGATTTTCCAGCATCAGCCTCATTCCATGGGTATGACAATGGGAAGATGCCATCAGCTCACATCCCAGGCAGCAGAGACAGAACTCAGTGTTATAACTCACTTTAAAAGCTTTCTGACGAATCACACAAAGCAGGTTTGGGTGTGGAGCTGAGCCCCCCTTGCATTCTAAGATGCCCCAGTGTGAGTGGCAGGACAGGGGATGGTGCAGAGCACTTTGCAAACACCTCCCAGCCCTTGTGGCAGTTCCTGGGCTTGGACTTGGGCTTTTCTCTGTGTAAAACAGCCCCAAAAGGTTCACTGCAGCTCTGTTTTGTGGGGAACAGCCCCAAAAGAATCACTCCCAGCTCTAAAATGATAACTCCACCTCTGTTTTGTGTAAAAAAAACCCAGAAGGATCACTCCAGCTCTGTTGTGTGTAAAACAGCCCCAAAAGGATCACTCCAGCTCTGTTATATGTAAAACAACCCCAAAAGGAGATCACTCCAGCTCTATCATGTGGGGAACTGCCCCAAAGAATCCCTTCATTAGAAATGAGCAGCACCAGAAGCAGGGAGGCTGTGGATCCTCCAAAAATGAATATTTTTCCCCTTTTCCTGCAGAGATCTGTCTGGCAGTGTCTGTGCTGAGGATGTGAGGGCTCCTCCTTGGTGCAGGGCTCCTTTCCCCAGGGCAGTTTGTGGCCAGGCTGAGGTCACATCTCTGTGCATCTTGCAAAAGTCTGTCCACGCCAGTCCCTGTCTGCCCTTCTCAGGGTGATGTAATCTGGGCTCAGTAATAACATTTCCAAGAGGTGGATAACAGCATTTTAGTTCAGCTCTAATAATTCTGTTAAAGCAGAGCTGGGCTTGTAATTGCAGTTTGTGGCCGAGGTTGTTCCATATGTGACTTCTGTAGGATGCCTTTGTAATGAAATGTTCCCTCTGAGCTCCGTGCCCTGAAGAATTTGCCTTATTTTGTGTAGCAGGCAGAGCACTCTGCTCTCTTGTAACCAGAGGAAGGGGGGGGGGGGGGAAGAAAGTATTTTGTAATAAATGAGCCAGGACTCCATTTTTCTTCATGCAGGAAAAGCCAAATCTTTATTGTGTAGATCATATTTTATAGGATGATGATCATCATCATTATTCTTATTCTTATTCTTATTCTTATTCTTATTCTTATTCTTATTCTTATTCTTATTCTTATTCTTATTCTTATTCTGTTGCCAGATCTTCTTGGTTGACAATTCCCACTCAGTTCATTGGTCAGTCCATGGTATTTTGCATATCTATCAAACTTGTGTGTTTTTCATTAGCTTACCCATTTTTTTCCTACTAATTCTCATAGGACAGATCTTATTGCTTATCCGGGTGCACTTGTTTTTCACCCTAGGAATAGATTTTTGTGTCAATGAACTTTATCTCTCAAGACGTTTTCATAAGAGACCTTCCAAACTGCCTTTAGGAGAAGTGACAGGCTGGATATTCATTTAACAGAGCAGGCCTGATTTTAGGAGGCCTTTCTTTGGTAATTTCTCTCCCTGTTTGCAACAGGAGTGAAATTCCACCCTGTTTCAGTCTCTGCTGGGGATTTGGAGCTGTGTTGATCTTCCTGGGACAGAGGGAGGTGTCGCTGCCGTGGCAGAGGTGGCGCTGGAAGAGCTCTGAGGTCCCTTCCAGCCCAAACCATTCTGTAATTCAATGAAAAATCCCTGAAATCTGAAATAAAATGAAGATCACTCTATGTACGCTGCTTTTTTAAGTAATTTGGCATTCTTTAGCTCTCTCACCAGGACAACACTGAGGTTCAGCCTGGTCTGGGGAAACATCTGGGATGAGTTCCAGGAGCTTTATCGCATCCCATGGCACAGGCAGCTCCAGCAGCTCGGGGAGAGCACATCTGGAGGCAGAAAGGAGGAAAACCTCCTTTCCTTGGAGAAGGAAATGGGGAATTTCCCTGTCTGTGCTCCCACTGGTCACCTGCATTTGGGATTGCCCCAAGGGTCCCTTCACTTCCAGGTGAAACACCCTGCTCAGGATGGGATTGTGGCAAATAAATGGAATAACAACACCTGGATTTGGCCCCCCAGCAGCTCCCAGTTCCCTCTGAAAGGAAAATTCACTCCAAGAATTCTCCCAGAATTTTGCAAGGCCGAAAGAAATGATCACAAGTGAGCAGGAATTAAAAAAATAAAAAACAAACCAAAAAGCAAACGTAGCATGCTGTAATATATCCATGGAAAGGAAAAATCATGCTGCTTGAAGTCTGCAAATCTGAGTTTCTCCTGGGAAAATGTAACTCCTGTTCAAATGCTAATGGCTCGTTATCACAGGGATGTTTTAATTGAACTACAATGTTCCATAAGCAGGGGCAGAGCAAGGTTCAGAGAGCAAGTGGCTGATGAGGAATCCTCAATCTGCCAGTAAATGTTTGCTTTTTTATAAACTTCCCCTCCTTGATCTGTTCTTAAGCAGGTTCTCCGAAGGGAATTGTGAGAGGCAGCTGATTTCAGCTGGAGGTAGCAGCAATATTTGTGCAGCTCTGGGGACAGTGAGTGGCTGCAAGGGAAACAGGGGAGGTTCCAAAGCCTCTCTCCTTCCCAAGGTGTTGCCAGAGAGCCTGGAATGGGGTGGGAACAAACAGATTTGGGGGTTTTTTTTTGCTTTTGCAAAGCAGAGAAGGGCTGTGGAATAGCGTGGGTCAGGCAGGACAGAGATGGGTGCCCTCCTGGTCCTGCCCAGCACCTTCTGCCACCTCAGCTCGGGCAGGAAATCAGGGAAAATGGAATTTCCCTGGGATCCAACTGCATCCCTGCAGCCCCCAGGCCGCCCCCCTTCCCTCCCCCTGCACCTTTCTTATCTCTGCCTCTTGCTGAAATAATAGGAGCAGAAAAATTAACAACATGAAAAAGGGAGGAGATGATAAAGAGTATCTGAAAAATCATCTGTGTCCTCATTTCAGAGCTTTGCATGGTAACAGGCAGGCAGGGTGTGCTTTGCTTTTTTTCCTTTATTAATGTATTAAAATATTAAAGAACTGGGTGTCTCTTGAACCTGCAGTGTTGTCAGGGACTGGGAAAGCTCTGAGGAGTCTTTTGAGGAGGAATTTGAGGAGCTGTCCCAAAACCCAATTTTGCTGTGCTGCTGTGATGGGGACATGGGACCAGCCTGGACAGGGAGACATTGGCACCTAGGGACAGAACCCTTGGTACAGGGAGGGCATTGGCACCTGGGGACAGAACCCTTGGTACAGGGAGGACATTGGCACATGGGGACAGATCTGTGACACAGAGGGGACGTTGGCACATGGGGACAGAACCTCTGCCACCAGGGTGCTCTCAGGGGCCGAGAATCTCCTCTGACTCCCTTTGAGACCTTTGGAGGGCAAAGGTGGGTCTGAACCTGGCATGAGCCAATTTCCTGAGGATTGGGCTCTTGGATTTGGCACTTTGGGGCTTCCCCTCTCAGGTTCTGCTCACAATTTCCAACATGTGCAGTTGTTCTTCTTCATAAATCTTTGCCAGCAAAGAATTCAGGCTTTGATGTTGCTGCAGGTGTTGTTTTCTGGGCCATTCTCAGGGTGCCTTTAATTGTGCAATGTGTGTGAGGGTGACAGAGGGGCTGTAAAGAGCACATATAATTAAATTTTAAAAACCCCTAAAAATAATAATAATATAAATATAAGTGTAAATTTTAGTAGAAATATATAAATAAATTAAATAGAAATATATATGTAAAATATATTTTAATTATTGTATTATTAATGTTATTAATAATAGAATTATTCTATTTATATAATTATTGTATATTATATACATAAATATATATAGAAATATCTATACATACATAAAAATAAATGTGCATCTATAATTATATATGGCAATTTATAAATATAAACATATATTTATATATTGTATAATATATATTATACATTTTAATAAATTATATTATATTATATTATATTATATTATATTATATTATATTATATTATATTATATTATATTATATTATATTATATTATATATAGACACAGAGATTAGTATGTATATATATATGATAGATATAAGTATATTAGTATATATGTAAATATATAAGTATGTGTGTGTATATATATATATATAAAGTATATAGAAAATGTAAAAAAAAAATATATATATATATATATATAAATATATGTATTTGGACGGAGACAGAGTGGCTGAAGGCGTGTGTGTTTCCTTTTCCCTGCAGGTCACTATGGGAAGGATATTTATCGCAGTGGAGGGCCAGATCTCCATAATTTCATCTCCTCCGGCTTTGTCACGTTAGGAAGAGGACACACGAAGGGTACAGTGGAAACCATTTTTTGCTAAATCCAATGCAATGAAACGATTGTTTGCGATCCGAACTCGGAGCCGGGTGCCCGCAGCTGGAGCGGGGCAGGCTCGGGCTGGGCTGGGCAGGACCTGCGGGTCCTGGCAGGGCAGTACAGGCTCCCCCGGCTGGGCAGTGCCTCCTGCAGCTCTGGGTGTTCCTGGCTGCTCCCACAGGGAGGGCAGCAATGTCCATCTGGCCCAGGGCAGGCAGGGACCACTTCCAGACTGTGGGGCTGGAGCTCCTTTCTTTCACTTCTGGGCTTTTCTTTTAGTTATTTATTTATTTAAATGGTGGGGCGGGGGGGGGGGGTATGAGGAATATTTTATAAAATTATTTCTTTTTAGCTCCTATATTTTCTGTGTTCCTATAATCTGTGATATAATGTACAAACCAGGAAACCACAAAAACCGACATGTGCTGCTGTGTGTATGTTCTGTGTACATGTACTGTATATAAATATCTGTGGAGACACAGCTTTAACACAAATAACCGAACACCCAGGGGGTCCTGGTGCCACCAGAGCCGTGTCCTGGTGCCACCACGACCCCCAGGCAGTGTTCACTGATGATGCTTTTGGTGAGTTGTTCTGGTGTACAGTGAGACGTGCTCGGAGTGTCCTCCTGTCCCCAGTGCCACCGGTGGCCTGGCTGTGACACGGGGGGTGCATGTGCCATTCCTGTCCCCTTCTGTGTCCCCAAGACTGCTGTACCCCCTGCAGACACGATGTATGTGGAGATTCCTCTCTCACCAATGTACTGTGTCCTCGTGCTCGCCTGGTTGAACGCTCCTGTGTTGTTTCTGTGGATGACCGTGACTCACAAATGATTAAAAGACCTTGATATTTTAATTTTTTTAATTTACTTTTTTCCTACATTTCCTGCACTTTTTCCAGTTCTCCACGAGTGTCATCCAAAGTAGTGTCGGTCCTGTAGAACTGTCAGAGAAGAAACAAATATATGTATATTGTCTGTGTATGTCTGTGTGTGCTTAAATAAAGTTTACTGAGGCTGAGGCAGCACCCGTGGGACTTGTAATCCAATATCCTGCAATCCCAGATTTGTAATCCAATACCCTGTAACCCCAGATTTGTGATCCAAAACCCTGAAATCCCAGTCCTGTAATCCCATATCCTGTAATCCAATACCCTGAAATTCCATATATGTGATCCAATACCCTACAATCCCAGTCCTGTAATCCAATACCCTGTAATCCCAGATTTGTGATCCAAAACCCTGAAATCCCAGTCCTGTAATCCCATATCCTGTAATCCTATACCCTGAGATTCCATATATATGATCCAATACCCTGAAATCCCAGTTCTGTAATCAAATACCCTGAAATCCCAGTTTTGTACTACAACACCCTGAAATTTCAGATATGTAATCCAATATCCTACAATCCCAAATTTGTAATCTCATCCCTTCAATCCCAGATTTGTAACCCAATCCCTACGATCCCAGATTTGCTATCCAATCCCTCCAATCCAATATCCTGAAATTCCAGTTTTGTAATCCAACACCCTCAATTCCAGTGCTATAGCCCAATAACCTGAAACTCCAGTTTTCCAATCCCTACAATCCCAGATCTGTTCTCCCATCCCTACAATCCCAGATTTGTTATCCCATTCCTGCAATCCCACATTTGTAATGCAATCCCCACAATCCAGATTTGTTCTCCCATCCCTGCAATCCCAGATTTGTCCTCCCATCCCTGCAGTCCCAGATTTGTCCTCCCATCCCTGCAGTCCCAGTCCAGCTCTGCACCAAGGGAAGGGAAGCAGAGGAACCTCAGGTGGGCTGGGAGCTACACTGGTTCCAGGGAGGAGCCAGGGGTGACATTTCACACAAGGTGTCCCCATCTCAAAGGGGTTTTATGGTCACATCCTGCCACATTAGGAGAGTTTTTAGGGTCAGGTAGCAAAGGTACCCCAGGAGTGATGGTCCATGGGCTGGGGTGTCCTGATGGGCTCCAGCAAGCCCTGGAGATCCCTGAGCAGGGCTGCAAACCCAGCCCTCAGTCTCAGGCAGGTCAGTTATCCTCACCTCACACCCCTGAGGCACCTCCCAGCAGCTTGCTGGACAAAAAGGCTGCTCCCAGTTCCTCCCAGGTGAGAACAAAACCTCCTCTGCTCCTCCAGCTGCAAAGGCTCTGCTCTCCTGTAGGTGAACCTGGGGTTTCCACACCTTTTCCAGAGCACATTTCCCATCCCTGGCAAGAGGGACAGTGGTCATTGGGAATGCAGCCTGGTCATCCACCACAGCCCTCAGACAGGAGGGGTTCCAAACAGAAAAAAGGCTTTGTTCTCTCAAGAAATGGATATTGGGCTGTTTATGGACATCAGAATGGACTGGCCTTAGAATTTACCTTTCAGCTCTAAATCCACCTGGGTTTTGAACAGTGCTGTAATGTTCATTTCCAGTTTCTTAATGGCAAATTCCACCACGGCTGGGTGATGAGAGTGACAAACACCTCACACCTGTTGCAGGACCTGCTTGTGCTCACGTGTGTGTGCTTTGTCTGTGTCTGTGACATGAGCTGATTGTCCATCTGTGCTGTGACAGGGGGCACATGGGAACTGAGGGGTTCTGCCATTGGGATTATGCCTGAAATGCTTGGATTTGGGGAAATATTTGACAGATTTGAGTTGGGGAAATCTGTGACAGATTTCCTGAGTTCAGTTTGAAGTCACCACCCAATACCTGTAAGAGAGTTTCAGCCAGGGCTCTAGATGAGTGGGTTTTGTGCTCTTTTGTCCTATTCCTATTTAGGTGAGCAGGTTCTGTGTTCTTTTGTCCTATTCTTGTTTATCTGAGCAGGTTCTGTCCTTTTTTCTCCTATTCCTATTTAGATGAGTGGAGTCTGTGATCTTTTCCCCGATTCCCATTGAAATGAACAGGTTCTGTGTTCTTTTGTCCTATTCTCGTTTATCTGAGCAGGTTCTGTGCTCTTTTGTACTGTTCCCATTTAGATGAGTGGGTTCTGTGCTGTTTTCTCTTATTCCTATTTAGATAAGCATGTTCTGTGCTCTTTGTCCTATTCCTATTGAGCAGGTTCTGTCCTGTTTTCTCCTATTCCTCTTTAGGTGAGCAGGTTCTGAGCTCTTTTCTCCTATTCCTATTTACATGAGTGGGTTCTGTGCTCTTTTGTCCTATTCCCATTCAGATGAGTGGGTTCTATGCTATTTTATCCTATTCCAATTTAAATGAGTGCGTTCTGTCCTGTTTTCTCCTATTCCTATTTACATGAGCAGGTTCTGTGCTCTTTCTCCTATTCCCACTGAGATGAGCAGGTTCTGTGCTCTTTGTCCTATTCCTATTGAGCAGGTTCTGTCCTGTTTTCTCCTATTCCTATTTACATGAGCAGGTTCTGTTCTCTTTTCTCCTATTCCCACTGAGATGAGCAGGTTCTGTCCTTTCCCAGTTCCAGCCCTTGTTAACCTCACCCTGCCCTGTGCAGGGGGTTCTGCCCTGCACTGCACGAAGCCAATGAAGTTTCTCTCAATATTTCTCTGCACTGGGAGACACATTTTTGGTGTTTTCTCAACTGTGCTGTGGCAGAACTCCAAGTGCTGAGTAATATTTAAGAGCTCATCTATTTTGGGCAGAAGACAAAGACGTGAGCCATGCCAAAGCACCATGGATACCAAAGCAGCAGAGCCACGTGTGTGCCATGCCCAGGCTGGGCAGGATGGGCATTCGTGGCTCTTTCATGGCATTCCCCTGGGCCATGCACCCCTGAGGGCTCTGGAGCCATTCCAGTGTGTGTTCCCCAAGCCATGGGCAGTTCCTCTGCTCTCAGGATGGTCCAGGGGTGAATCCTGGCTCTTCAGGATGTAGAATTCCCTGTGGTGAGGCACAAAGCAGGGCTGGTCTCATGCCAGGTTAGGTAGGAGAAGGTTGGATGGTTGGTTCTGAGGCAGCAGCTTTCAGTTCTGTGTGGAATTAACCACCAGCAGCTCTGAGGGGTTCACTGGGAGGGCACAGGGCACTGAGCCCCCATGGAGGGAGGATGGATCCCACATTCCTGCGTGGGAGCAGCTCCTGCTGGTGCCGTGGGAGGGTTCAGAGCTCCGGGGACACACGTGGGAGACAGGAGCCAGCTCACCCCTCTGGGGTTGAAATCCCAGCTCCCTCAGCCTGCTCTGAGCACCCTGGCACTGCCCATGTCCCACCCTGGCACTGCCCGTGTCCCACCCTGGCCTGGGCTGTGCCCTCAGGGCTCCCTAGAGCTCTGGCACCCACCCAGCCTGGAGGGATTTACAGCCACAGATTTGGGATAAACACCCCAGAGAGGAAACTCATCCACTCCACACAGCCTACCCCACATCATATTGCTGGGGTTTTGCATAAAAACCTGTCATTTGGTTTTTATTTTATTTTCATTTTGGTTGTTTTTTTACTTTGGTTTGGTTGGTTTTTTACTCCCAGTCTCAGACCTTGCCAGTAGTTTCCCAGTGGGATGGAGCTCCCTGGGTTTCAGCAGCCTGGGCCAGCAGCAGGAGCTCTGGAGAGATGGTAACTCAGATGAAAACCTCTGGTCAGCACCCAGCAGCTTCTTGGTTTTCCTGGGGGCTCTGCAAGAGTGTGAAAACAGGGAGGTTATTTTCTGTTCCTGGTGAGGATGCTGCAACGTGAGGATGTGTGGTGGTGTTCACAGGGGTCTGAGGATGAGGGAAGAGACGAGGATTTGACTCCATGTTTAAGACAACTTGATTTATTATTTTATGATATATATTGCATTAAAACTATACTAAAAGAATAGAAGAAAAGGTTTCATCAGAAGGCTAGCTAAGCTAAGAACAGTAAGGAATCCTAAAAAATGGTAACAAGGCTTCTGTCCCGGACAGAGAGTCTGAGCCAGCTGACTGTGATTGGCCATTAATTAGCAACAAGCACATGAGACCAATCACAGATCCACCTGTTGCATTCCACAGCAGCAGATAGCCATTGTTTACATTTTGTTCCTGAGGCCTTTCAGCTTCTCAGGAGGAAAAATCCTAAGGAAAGGATTTTTCATGAAAAGATGTCTGTGACACTTTGGCAGCAGCCAGAACTCTACCAAAACTAATCAAATGGTACAAAACAATTTACACACACACATTTTAAATGAAATCTTTCAGAATTGCTGTTAAAATCAGTCAGAGGTTCTCTTAATATCTCTCATTTGTGCCCCCATCTCATCCTTACATTTACAGGCCCCCATGGGGTTGGTGCTCCACACTCATTTTCACCTGCCAGCCAGGTGCCAGTTTGTCACCTGCCACCCAGTGCTCCCAGCCAGGTGCCAGTTTTTGCTGCTGTTTATTTATGCCCTGTGGTGGTGTTGACAGGGGTTTCAGGATGAAGGAAGAGACGAGAATCTTGACTCTATGTTTTAGAAGGCTGATTTATTATGATATATATTATGTTAAAAGAAAATTATATACTAAAAATATACCAAAAGAATAGAAGAAAGGATTTCATCAGATGGCTTGAAAGGAAGGAAAAGGAATGATAATAAAATCTTGTGACTGACTAGAGAGTCTGAGACAGCTGGACTGTGATTGGCCATTAATTAAAAACAACCACATAAGACCAATCAAAGGTGCACTTATTGCATTCCACAGCAGCAGATAATCATTGTTTACATTTCATTTCTGAGGCTTCTCAACTTCTCAAGAAAAAAAATCTTAACAAAAACATTGTCATAAAATATGTCTGTGACAATGCCCAAATCTGTTTTTCCCACGGTCCCTTAAATCCAGAAATCTGCATCACTGACTGACAGCAGGGCTGGGACATCCTGTGCAGCACCAGAGCAGGTCATTCCTCCCCTGGGATCCACCATCTCCCATCCACGGTGTTCCCTCAGTGCCCATCCTTGGCTGCTTTTCGTGCAGGCTGAGCTGCCTCTGACAGGTTCTGTATTTCAGCACTGACAGGTCTGGATGCAAACCAATCTCAGTGCAGACGCCTCAGCTGATGGAGAGCATGGAGCAGCTGCTGCAGGCTGGAACACTGGGGTGGCCCCTCTGCCCCTCTGGCACACCCTGGTGCCTTGGGGCACCCCAAACTGAGCCCCACTTCCAGCCATTTCCTCGGGACTGGTGGGGTTGCTGCTCCATTGGCTGTAAATATGATTCAGAGATGAGTGGGAGAGAAAGATTTATTAATTTGCTCCTCATTAGCAGTTTGAGAGTTCTGATTCCCCCCTCCAACAGTGCCCTGGTTCCCTGCTGCCATGGCTGGTTCCCGGTTGCTTGCCTTGCAGCTCTGTGTTCCAGTTCCTTTCCCAAAGTGCTGCTTTGTACCCTTGATTTGTTATTTTGGGGTCTTATATTACACCTGTCACAACTTCCTGGGCCCAGCACAGCTACAAAACACGCAGTGAATCAGCTCCAGGCTGGAATTTACTGCCTGCCCCATCATTAGTAATCCCCACTCGCAGCACACTCATTATTACAGGCGAAGGCAGGACTTGGAGGATCATTTTTCCACACCTGCACCTGTAACTTGCCATGAATAGATTTGCAAAAATTGAGGGTTAGGTGTGCTGGGTCCTTAAACACTTGTTAGAAATCCCATCAATGGAGAGCTGTGGAGCCTGAGCCCGCTGCATGCCAATGAATCACTTTCTGTTTATCCTGGATCATTTCGGATGATTTCCATGCTGCCTTGCTTAAGATCACCCACATCCCTGATTCCAGATGAATCCCAAGCCCTGCACATTCCGACACCTAACTGTATTGCCTGGGAAATAGGATCATTGGGATGGGGAGGGGGGCCTGGGAGCTGTGCAGGAACATTCCATGACGCAATAGGACATTTCAAGCCTCTCTGAATTATTTAGCCTCCCTCAGACGTGGCCTGGCCATTTCTCAGCAGAGTCTGGACAGCTCTGGTTTTTATAGCCCTGGGATCAGCCAGGTGGGAGGAGAGGGGGGAAAGGCCACGGGAAACATTCCAGGGGCTGCAGGGCTGTGGGAAGGTGTGACAGTGTTCACAGAGGTCTTATGTTGAGGGAAGAGACGAGGATCTAACCCCATGTTTCAGAAGGCTGATTTATTATTTTATGATATATATTATATTAAAACTATACTAAAAGAATAGAAGAAAATGTTTCATCAGAAGGCTAGCTAAGCTAAGAATAGAAAGGAAAGAATAACAAAGGTTTGTGGCTCAGGCTCTCTGTCCGAGTCAGCTGACTGTGACTGGCCATTAATTAGCAACAAGCACATGAGACCAATCACAGATGCACCTGTTGCATTCCACAGCAGCAGATAACCAATGTTTACATTATGTTCCTGAGGCCTTTCAGCTTCTCAGGAGGAAAAATCCTAAAGAAAGGATTTTTCATGAAAAGATGTCTGTGATGGGAAGGGATGGGGGAACAGCAGCAAAACCCCCTCAGTCCCCGGTGTCCCCTCCTGCACGGAGCACTGAGACAGCAGAGCTGGGGAGCTCCTGTCCTAATGCCCCAGGAACCTGCACAGAACCTTCTGGGATGGGGTTCTCCAAGCCTGGGGGGATCTGAAATGCAGGGAGCTCTCAGAACTTTGGGCCTGGAAGCCAAAGATGAGAATTAAACCCAGGATTTGATCTGAGACCTTGGAAAAGACTCCCAAACTCAGGTGACAGAAGCGAGAATGTGGATTTGGAGTTTGAAGCTGAGACAGGTAAAGCTGAGTGGAGGAAAGTTTAAATTTTAGAGTTTAAGATATAAAATATAAAAGTAGTTACAAAGGTAACAAGAATTTTTAGAATGTACTACCGTAGGTTTGTGTGCCATAACAAGATTGGCTAAGAAAGCTCATACTGTAGCATGAGTCCATAAGACAAAATATTTAAGCATTGGGTCAAAACAATCAATATCCTTGTTTGCAGTGTTTTATTGCCAATAAATGTGGCATTCACATTCCCTAACCATGATTCATTCGCCCAGGTCTTTCTCCTGGGAAGCTGAAAGGCCTCAGAGAAAAGGAAACCAATTCTTATCTCATTTGCTTCTCCTGTGTTTTTCTCCTTTGGAATGTGTTTGGAGATTGTTTACCCACAGGTGATTGTTTCATTGGATTCTGCTGTGAATGTTTTGACTCATTGGCCAATCAGGGCCAAACTGTGTCAGGACTCTGGAAAGAGTCATAAGTTTTCATTATTATATTTTTAGCCTTCTATAGGTATCCTTTCTGTATTCTTTAGTTTAGTATTCTTTAATATAGTATAATAAAGTAGTAAATTAGCCTTCTGAGAACGTGGAGTCAGATTCATCATTCTCTCCCCTCGTTGGTGTTGCCCGCATTTACAATAAATAAATCTTTAAAAGGTCTTGTAACTGAGGGTCTTGTAATCTTCTGAGCCATGTGGTGAAGGTGTGAGCCAAACTCACCCTTCCTGCCTAGGTAGAAGATATGAAAAATAAATCACACCATCTAAAGCAGCTCAGAGGTCCCATCTCAAAATTATTCTAAATTCCCACACCAGCCAGTGTGTCCCACACTGTTTGCAATGAGCACAAAGGCTGGCAGCTGCTCTGAGAGCCTCCCTGGAGCTCTCTGTTCCTTGGAGTTGCAGGGAGATGCCCACAAGCTGGGCATGGAGCACCTGGAGATCCAGGAGATCCCTGGGGCTCCTCCAGAGCCAGCTGTCAGATGGAAAGGGAGCCTTTTGTCTCCTGGAGATCCCATTCCTCACCCATCCACTGATTTGGGCATTTTTGACTTGGCCTGATCAAAGGGGACAAGGACAGGACTGTGGTTGTCTCTTCTTTCTCTCTTAGAGACTGTGGAAGCCAAAATCTTGTGTTTGAGGCCAGGAAAGGCCACCAGGGCCTTTCTGGGTGTGCACACCCAGGGTTAGCAGGGTGTTTTGGCATCTGGGAGGTCACAGGGCTTCCCTGACTTTGTGTGGGACAGACCCAGAACTTGGGACTCTCCTTCCCCACTGGAAGGTTCCCTCCAGTTCCCCTGCCAAGGTAAATCCCCCAAGTTCTCATTCCCTGATTCCCATCTGCTGCACCCAACCCTCTGCTGTTCCAGTTCCCATGCCAAGGTGAATCCCCCAGGTTTTCACTCCCCTAATTCCCATCTGCTGCACCCAGCCCTCCGCTGAGCACCATGGATGAGTTTCAATCATCACCTGGAGCTCCAGAATGGATCCCTCTGCTTTCTGTATGCAATAACAGGGTGACAACATGAGTGACAGTGGCTGAGAGGAGAAGAAAGGAGTCCTGCCTGTTCCTGGCTGCCCTTTCACAGGGAGTCTGTCAGCTCCCAGGGATGTTTTGGCAGATACCTTTGAAAGCTGAGCTGAAAGCTGGGGAAGAGCTGGCAGGTACAGCCCAGCTGTCTGTGAAAGTGGAGCTGCAGCTGCCTGCCACCAGCTCCTCTTTGAAGAACGTGTTTTTCTCTATTTATGATCAAGAACCGTTTGCATAAAGAGCCCTTCTGATTTCTTGCTATGGTGTCGCTGAGGATCTCAGGCTGCTTCTCTTCCCAAACAGGGAATTTCACCTCCATGCATGCTCACCCTGGAGCTGGATTATGTGCCTTTGGCAGGGCTGCATTCTCTCTTAATCCTGCTTGCCAGTTGCAAATAAGAAATTCAAATATTGTGAGAAGAACTAGAGACTCCTGGCAGCAGAGAGGAGGCTTTGCAGAGGGATCTGTAATTCTGAACCATCTGTGATCTCTCCACAACAACATGGTCAGAGTCTGGCAGATGGAGAGCTTGAGCACTCCCAGAAATCCCAAAAATCTACTGCTCCAGCAAAGCCAGTGTGCTGGGCACAGTTTATCTGCCAAACTTCCTTGGGAGGAACTCGTGATCTGGTGTGAATGCAGGTTCAGTGATGAGGGGAGAGAATGGTGAATCTGACTCCATGTTCTCTGAAGGCTAATTTACTACTTTATTATACTATATTAAAGAATACTAAGCTAAACTAAAGAATACAGAAAGGATATTTAGAGAAGGCTAAAAAGATAATAATGAAAACTTATGACTCTTTCCACAGTCCTGACACAGCTTGGCCCTGATTGGCCAAAGAGTGAAAACAACTCACAGCAGAATGCAATGAAACAATCACCTGTGGGTAAACAATCTCCAAACACATTCCAAAGGAGCATAACACAGGAGAAGCAAATGAGATAAGAATTGTTCTCCTTTTTCTCTGAGGTCTTTCAACTTCCCAGGAGAAAAACCCTGGGTGAAGGGATTTTTTTCAGAGAATGTGAATGCCACATTCATGAGAGAAGAGATTTTTGAGCCACAGGGCTCAGGTTTGCCTTCTCAAGGCATCACCTTGGTGTTCCCATGGAGCAGAGCTGCCAGAACCTGACCCGGGGCTGGGTTAAACCTGGGATTTTCTGCCTGGCGGGTGAAAACCAGGAGTAGCTCTTTCCTCTCCTCCATAGTGGCTGCAGGACAGGGAGCAGCATTCCAGTCCTGGACAGGGATCCATGGAGCTGGCAGCCCTTGGCCAGGGACAGATCTTCTCATGGTACCTCTTGTGCCTGCTGGAGAGCCCTGCCAGCCAGTGAATGAGCAGGGAGCTGGGGCTGCCAGTGACTCCTGTGGTGCCACACAGCCCTGGAGCTCAGCCCAGAGCCACAGAGCTGAGTCCAAGCCCATTTCCTGCCAACAGTGGGAGCTTGTGATGGATTTCACTGCCACTGCCTTGGACCTGCTGCAAAAAATCAACTGGTGTGAGCAATGCAGAGCAGCCCACGGTGCTGCTGCACATCTGCCCCTGCTGGAAGGGGGTCTGCAGCTCCCCCCTGAACCTGGAATGTACTCAGGATGTCTTAGAGCCTTCTCTTCTCTTCTCTTTTCCTTTTCCTTTTCCTTTTCCTTTTCCTTCCCCTCTTCCTTTCCCTCCTCCTCCCATGCCCAGTTTCTGTCCCCAGAAGGAATCCAGCCAGGGAACTGCTCCCTGACTCCAGGATTTGCTGCTGGGAGTTTGTTCAAGCTCTGAGATCAGCACAGGACCAGGCTGAGCTCAGGGATCACCTTCCAGCTAGGATAAGGAACATATTTGTGTTTTATATTTATATAAAATATTTGTGCAGGCAGAGAGCTGCAGGTCTGCTGAGCCCAGCTGTGCTTCAAGCCCCATTTCAGAGCAGGGCCGGGCTCTGTGCTGACAACTCCTGGATTGCTCTTTGGAAACACAACCCTTCAATGTTTTCTTCAGGAGCTCCACCCCTCTCTCTGCTTGTCCTGTCAGCACAGGGCCCCTGTTGTTTCAGCCCAGATAAAACACCAGGGTTTATTTCAGTGCCACTAACTGGGGTTCAGGGTGGTATTTTCTGGGGTCCCCCGTGGCAGGAATGATGAATCTGATTCCATGTTCTTAGAAGGCTAAATATTATATCATATCATATCATATCATATCATATTATATCATATCATATCATATCATATCATATTATATCATATCATATCATATCATATCATATTATATCATATTATATTATATTATATTACTATACTAAAACTATACTAAAGAATAGAGAAAGGATATTTACAGAAGGCTGCAAAGAATGATCATCGTGACTCTTTCCAGAGTCCAACACAACCTGGCCCTGATTGGTCATTAAGTTAAAATAATTCACATGAAACCAATCAAACAATCACCTGTTGGATAAACAATCTCCAACCACATTCCAAAGCAGAAAAACACAGGAGAAGCAAATTAGATAATTATTGTATTCCTTTTCTCTGAGGCTTCTCAGCTTCCCAGGAGAAGAAATCCTGGGCAAAGAGGATTTTTCAGAAAATCTGAATGTGACAGTTGAGTTCAGATCTGCTTGGATAGCAGGAGTGCTCAGTCTATAATAGGCATCTCCTCATCTTCATTTTAAAGCAGCAAACTAAAAATAGAGCCAGTTCAAAGATAGGTGATGAGAACAACCTGAGGTTTGGATTAGAGAGCAGAAAGGGAATTAGGAGTTTAGAAGCGCCTATGCTGGAGGGAGCTGTGGATAAAAGTTTGTGATGTAGATTTGGCCCAGAGAAGGCAGCTTGGGGAGTTCTGCTCCTCCTCCCTGCGTGGAAGGCATGGATGGAAGGGCTGGGTTCAGAAGGGAGAGCAGGCAGTGCTGTTGTCCCAGGGTCACCCTGGGTGTCACTGCCACAGCCTTCTGAGGGTCACGGGGTGCAGGACACAGCCCTGGCCTTGTGTGGGGAGGAGAAGGCACAGCCAGAGGACAGAGGGGAGTCCTGGAATGCTCAGGAGGAGCATGGAGAGCTCTTGGGGCTGCAGGAACCTCCCTGAGCTCCTGCTGTCCCTCAGCCCCCAAGGCACGGCTTGTGCACCCACAGGCTGCCAGAAATACCCTGAGCTCGGCCCAGTTTGTGCTGGGAGCTGAGGCAAACTGGGACACCCCGAGTGAGGGAGGGTTGGGTCACCCTGAGAGCTCCCTGAGCCCATGTGGGGACAGAGGTGACATCCCCACAGCCGTGTGGCTCTGCTGAGGGGACACAGCTCTGATGCTGAGCTCAGTGGCCTCTCACCTTTTCCTTCTCAGGGCTTCCTGACCTTTCTGCAGCTCCAGGGGCTGCAGCTTCAGGTGATGCCTTCAGTTTTAGCTTTCATATTTCCCAGGCTCTGCACCGCATTGGTAAATAACTCTGAACTCCACAGAAAGTGTCAGCAGTTCTCCTCACAGCTCAGGCACACAGAACAATCCTTTTTCAGCCCCAGAACCAAGGACACCGCTGCAGCTTCAGCCCCAAAAAGTGCAAACAGCAGGGAATGGAGGAGAGCAACCTGGGAGGGTGGGACTGCATCCCCTGGAGCTGGGATTGGACACTGAACCCCAGCATGGAAATGGACCAGAACTCATCAAAGGGTGAAAACTCCTGACTCTTGAGTCCATCCTGGGTCCATCTTGGGTGCAGCCCTGGCTGGGCTCTTGCACTGCCCAAGGTGGATCCTTTGAGGCCTTTTAATAAATCCCCACTTTAACTCCGCCCAACCTCTCCAGCCATCAGAGGTGCAGGTCCAGCTCATCCTGTGCTCACCCAAGGGCAGAGCTTTGGCTGCTGTGAGCTGCCAGGGAGTTGCTCAGAGTGAAGGGCAGCCCCAGCAGAGAGCCAGGAGTGAGGATTTGCCATGGATGGGTTTTGGGAAGGTCTGAGCTGGGAATGTCTCCAGCAGAGTCCCATCAGGGCAGGAGCTGTGCAGCAAGGACTGGCCATTCCCCCAGGACAGCTCTGCAGGATGCAGCCCCCCTCCTCTTCCTCCTCCTCTTCCTCCTCCTCCTCCTCTTCCTCTTCCTCTTCCTCCTCCTCCTGCTCCTGCTCCTGTTCCCCTGGCACTCCCTGAGCAGCTCTGGTGCCCAGCAGGGACAATGCTTCTGTCACAAACCTGCTCGAGGCACCCCCCGTGCCTGCCAGGGAGCAGAATAAAGGACAATTTCCCAGAGAAGTTGGATTTATTTGTGCCTTTGTGGCTCTGTTCTGAAAGCACAAATAATATCCCTGAAGAAGTGGCACGGAGTCCATCAGCTTCCAGCTGCTCAAAGCCTCCCTGAGCTGGGGCTGTTCTCATCCTCCTCCTGCAGGAATTGATTGACTCCGAGATAAACAGATCAGGCCATTGCTGTTCTCTGCTCTAAACCTTCTGAAAAACAGGTCCTGTGCCTCGAATCAGAACTCCAGAGAGCGGAGAAGGTCCTGGCAGGGAGAGCAGGAGGGCAGCCCTACAGCTGGAACTGCCCCCTGCCCCACAGCTGGAACTGCCCCACAGCCCCACAGCTGGAACTGCTCCCTGCTCCACACACTCCCCTTTCCCAGAGGATCCTGGCTGCAGCACCAGGGAGGGAGTTTGGGAAGGTGCTGGGGTTGGGTTTGGGTCAGGGTCAGGGTTAGGGTCAGAGTTTGGGTTTGGGTTTGAGTCAGGGTTTGGGTTCGGGTCAGGGTGAGGGGTTTGGTTTAGAGTCAGTGGTTGGGTTTGGGTTTGGGTCAGGATCAGGGTTAGGGTTTGGGTCAGTGTCAGGGTTAGGGTTTAGGTTTGGGTTACGGTTTGGGTTTGGGTTAGGGTTACAGTCAGGGTTAGGGTGCATTTTTAGGGAAAAAGTTCTTGGAGGAACATCACAGAATTCCAGGATGGTCTGAATTGGAAGGGAAGCTAAAAATCACCCAGTGCCACCTCTTTCATGGCAGAAACACCTCCCACTGTCCCAGGCTGCTCCCAGCCCCAGTGTCCAGCCTGGCCTTGGGCACTGCCAGGGATCCAGGGGCAGCCACAGCTGCTCTGGGAAATCCATCTCAGTCCCTCCCTACCCTCCCAGCGAGGAATTCCTTCCTATATTTTCCTAAATATTTTAAAGATGAGAAAGAAGCTTTCCTTCTCTTTTGATTTGCAAAGTTAATCTGGCAGGAAGTGAACTGAGGAGCTGGGACCTGCCAGGACTCCCCCCAGGCACGTTCCAGGAGCTCCTGTTCAGCTGGAAGGATAAATCCTGCTGGGACATCTGTGGAACTGCCTTGTGAAGAGCAAAGCTCTTTGATTATCCTGTTGCTATTTGTCAAATGCAAAGGACCGTGTAAAAAATCATTTTCAGCCTTCAGAACTACTCTCCTTTTGCTCTGCTTTTGATGTCTGAAGAGAAAATAGCCCTGTGAAGCAACTTGATTTCTTCAGAGCTATTAACCAGTCTTGCAGGGTCCCAGGGTGACATAACAGGTCTGCTCTGACTCATTCCATTTAAGAGTGTCTCCTTCCAGACAGAAATAGCTCAGTGTGCAGCCATAAAAAACATGAATCAATTAATGTCTTCTATTAACTAGAAATGCAGATAAATCTCCTCAATCGTGGGAATGCAAATTCCTGGCTCCTCTCCCTTCTCCCTCCCTGTGCTCTTTGTATTTGGCTCCTTCCTAAATTGAACTTTTCTGGGTGTTGAATCCAGGCCCACATGGTTATTTCTTGTGGTTATTTTTTGTGCTTTCTTTTTGTGGTTATTTTTGGTGGTTACTTTTTGTAGTTATTTTTGGTGGGGTTTTTTGGTGGTTATTTTTTGTGGTTTTTGTGGTCATTTTTGGTGGTTATTTTCTTTGGGTTTTTTTGGTGCTTATTTTTTGGTGGTTATTCTTTGTGGTTATTCCTTGTGGTTATTTCTTGTGGGGTTTTTTTTCTGGTTATTTTATTTTTGGTGGTTTTTTTGGTGCTTATTTTTGATGGTTATTTTTTGGTGGCTATTTCTCTTCCAACTTCATTGTTCTGTGATTCTGAGCCAGCTCTGGGGCTGTGTAGGCTAAGGGGGTTGCTGGACCCCATGGCAGGGGAAGGAGGGAGGGAGGATGCACAGAGCAGGAGGGGCTGGGGAGCCAAAGAATCCCAGGATGGTTTGGGTTGGGACGGACCTTAAAACTCATCTCATTGCACGTCTGCCATGGCAGGGACACCTCCCACTGTCCCAGGGACACCTCCACTGTCCCAGGTGCTCCCAGCCTCATCCAGCCTGGCCTTGGGCACTGCCAGGGATCCAGGGGCAGCCCCAGCTGCTCTGGGCATGCTGCCCACCCTGCCAGGGGTGAATTTCTCCCCAGTATCCCCTCTCAATCTACTTTCCTTCAATTTAAGCCCTTGTCCTGTGCCTCCATGCCTTGTCAATCATCTCTCTCCATCTTTCCCGTAGCTCCTTCAGGTCCTGGAAGGAAAAAAACCAAAAACCATGGAACAAGTGTAGGGTTCCCATGTGTGAACAGCTCTGGAAAATGGGAATTCCAGGTGATCTGCAGTGCCATGGACTCAGCAATGCTGCTGTGCACAATTCACCCCAGACACAAAATCCTTTCCTCTTGTGGCCTGGCTCTCCACTGCTGGGGGAGAGGAACCCCTTCTTCACCATCTCTGCTCTGGAAGAGGAGATCTCAGCAATTTCAGGGTCAGTTGGACTCCAAAGCTCAGGATCAGTCTGTCTAGCAGCTCCTCTGCACCTGCTGCTAGGTGATAATGACTTGAAGAACAGAATTAATTAGGCTGAACCCTTCCATGCTTATTGCATCTCTCAAGGTGGATTTTTCTCTTTTTACTTTTTTACTACTCAGGGAAAAAAAAAGTTTCATCCTTTTCCCAGTAAGAAATAGCAAGGAAATGATTTGTCTGGATTTTCTTAACCATTGAATTGCTTTCAATGGTTAATAATTTTAATTTTATTTTTATTTATTTTATTTTTAAATTTATTTTTAATTTTAATGTTTTAATTTTTTTAATTGCTTTCAAGCAGGGTTTGGTGGGGGTCTCTGGGTGTCCATATTTTCTTCCACTTTTTAGACTTATACCAATGAGCAAAATATTTTCTTCCATCTTTTAGTCTTAGACTAAGGAGCAAAATACTTTCTTCCACCTTTTAGTCTCAGACCAAAGAGCAGAAGCCCCAGATGATCCCTGCCTGCTTTGGGGGGACAGAGGTGACAGCAAGGGGTGCAATCCCCTGCATTGATGGCCCAGTCCCTGCTCAGGGACTCTCATACTGACCCCATGGCAGATCCCATCCTCTCAGCCCTGGGGCACATCTGGGGTGATCCTGCCCCTCTGGCCAACCTTTGGGGCACATCTGGAATTATTTCCCCCCGTGCCCATCCTTGGGGGCACATCTGGGGTGGTCCTGTCCCTGTGCCAGGTCAGTGCTGTACCCAGAGTGGGTGGCAGCTGCCTCCTGATGCATTCAGTGGATATGAACTCAGCTGAGGGCTCTCAGATTGGCTGCACAGGGTGTGAGCCGCGCTATTCAGCAGAAAGCAGAGGCTGGGATTGCTCAGGACTTGTCTAAGGAGGGTTTCTCCGTTCCTGGTGGTGTCCCAGGCCAGGCTGAACAGGGCTGAAAGCAGTCTGGGACAGTGGGAGGCATCCATGGGACAGTGGAAGGTGTCCCTGCCATGGCAGGGGTGGCTTTTAAGGTCCTTTCCAACCCAAACCATCCTGTGATTTTCTGTTTCATTTGTTATTATTATTATTATTATTATTATTATTATTATTATTATGGTTGTTGACTAAAGGGATTTCAGTAGGGCCTCAGAGCTTTGATCTGCACTGTGTGGCTGCAGGACAGGGAGTTGCTCCCCAAAGTGCTGAGAATTTCAGTGGTGACGACACAAAAATGTTGTTATACCAAATTTAAACCCCTAAGAGCTGCAGTGGCCCCAGAGCCTGAGTTCAGACGCTCTGCTGAGGCTGGGATGGGTTGAAATTGGCCCATTTTCCTCCATTACAGAAAAAAAACCCCTGGAATTATCACTTCAGATGGGGCTGTTCATGCTCAGAGAGGTGACGTGGGCAGGGCAGGTCCCCAGAGACCAGGGACAGCCTCAATGTCACCAAGGGTGTTCACAGGGATCTGAGGATTGGGGAAGAGATGAGGATCTGACTCCATGTTTCAGAAGGCTGATTTATTATTTTATGATATATATTGTATTAAAACTATACTAAAATAATAGAAGAAAGGATTTAATCAAAAGGCTAGCTAAGAATAGAATAGAATGATATCGAAGGTTTGTGGCTTGGACTCTCTGTCCAAGCCAGCTGACTGTGATTGGCCATTAATTAGAAACAACCACATGAGACCAATCCCAGATGCACCTGTTGCATTCCACAGCAGCAGATAATCAGTGTTTACATTTTGTTCCTGAGGCCTTTCAGCTTCTCAGGAGGAAAAATCCTAAAGAGAGGATTTTCCACAAAAGATGTCTGCGACACCTCAGCTGTGACCCCACTGAGGTTCCTGTCCCACCCCCCTGCAATCCAGCTGCTGGGACACCTGGGGACACCTGGGGATACCTGGGGACACCTGGGACACCTGGGGACACCTGGGACACCTGGGGACCCCTCCTCCCATTTCCCCCCTCCCAGGGCGTGATTGCCCTGTGGTGTTGGGCTGTGCTCCCCTCCTGATCCCAGCCCTGCTGAGCACCCTCCCATCACCCAATTAACACCAGGGCTGTAATTACTGCCATTATCACATTACTGCCATTATTCCTGTTCCAAAGCAGCGTTTTTGTCCCTCATTATGCTGTTTCTGTTGTGCCCACGATTCAGATAAGGAACCAGATGCTCTGCCTTGCTTCAGAGCTCCCTGGTGCTGGTCGCTGCCACATCCCTTGTGCAAAGTCAGCCCTCACCCCGGAGCACTTAAAAACCTAATTAGAGCAGACAGAGCAGCACCATCCTCATCTCCCAGCACCCTTCAGGACACCCAAGGTCACTTTTTGCCAGATTTCCCAAGGATTTGGGAGAGCTCCCAACATTCCTGTGTTGTTTTCCTTCTGAAGCACCCACCCAGCCAGGCAGGTGTTTACCCTGCTTGTGTTTATCTCTGACAGGTGTCCTCTCACTGAAATGCATTTTTTTTCCCTAAAATCTCAGGCTATAAATAAATGACTGAAGGAGAAAGATGTTGAGGATAAGAGACATTGAGGGGCTAGAGGGTGTGGAGGGAAGGGAACAGAGCTGGGGATGGGCTGGAGGGGCTGAAGATGGGAAAGGGGCTGAGACTAGCTTTCTGATGTCTCCTTTCTCTTTCTTTAGTATAGTTTTAGTAATATAATATAATATAATATAATATAATATAATATAATATAATATAATATAATATAAATCAGCCTTCTAAGAACTTGGAGTCAATTCTCATCTCTCACCTCATCCTGGGGACCCTCACAACACCCCACCAAGGTGCTCCAGTCCCTTTATCAACTTCCAGGTCTCCTCTGGAATTGCTCCAGCAGCTCCTTGTCCTCCTGATGTTGGGGACACCAGAGCTGGGCACTGTTCCAGTGGGGTCCCACATACAGAATCCCCTCCTGGCCCTGCTGCCCACTCCCCTTTGGAAATTCCAGCCCAAATCTCCAGTGGAAGGTCTGGGACCACCAATCCCAGCAGCACAGCTGATCCTGGTTTTAGTAAGAGCAGAATAAAGCTGAATTTTCAACAGGGACCATCCAATTCTCAGTGTGGATCCCTCTGGAGCAGGTCCAGCACGTGGACTTTGCAGTGTGACACAGGAGATGGGATTATTGCTCCCTGAAATCCACAGAGATTCTCCAAATCTGCCACTTGCTGTTAGAATGCTGCACAAGCCCTGGGAGAATGGCAGCATCCTTACCCAAAAGGTTAAGCAAAACATAATGAATGGAAAAGATGAGCTGTGACAGGACTGAAACAGGAATTTTCAACTTTTGAAAAGCATCCAGATATTTAAGGGCTTTTAAATGAACTGGAGATGTTGTGTGAAATCCATTTGGTATGGAAACACTGAAATGCACTTTTAAAACTCCAAGCAAACCAACCTTTTCAAAAGCATTCCACAAACACTTTTAAAGAGTCAGCTGTGTCTGAAACAAAACCCAAACTTGGCAAACCTTGCTGGCCTGCCAGGAAGTGCTGAGGGTCACAGGGGCAGAATTCACCCTGAATTTCCTTGGCTTTCCCCATTGCTGACTTCTCCAGAGGTGCAGATTATCCAATTTTGTCCTTCCTTTACATGTAGCCCTGCAAATTGAGCTGTGGGTTTACTTCCTGCTGATCCCACAGGAGATCGGCAATGGTGGCTGGCCAAGGCCTAGCTGTGTCCATCACACCCCCATCCCATAAGAACTGCACTTTAGAGTTGATTAGGCTCCAGGACAGGGCACACAAACCAGGGGTCTCCCAGACCTGGAAAATGAGCTCTGGATCCTGCTGATCCCACAGGAGAGGACCCTCCAATGATGCTTGGTCAAGGCCTGGCTGTGTCCATCCCACAGGAGCTGCATTTTGGGGTGGGTTGGGTTTCAAGACAGAGCACACAAACCAGGGGTCACCCAGCACTGGAAAAGGAGCTCTGGAATTATTTCCTGCTAAACCTATAGGAGAGGACACCTTCAGTTCTCTGTTGGCCAAGGCCTGGCTGTGTCCATCACACCTCCATACCACAGGAGCTGCATTTTGGGGTGGGTTGGGCTCCAGAACTGGGCACACAAGCTAGAGGTCACCCAGCCCTGGAAAATGAGCTCTGGATTTAGCTGCTGCTGATCTCAAAGGAGAGGACACCCCCAATGGTGCTTGGCCAAGGCCTGGCTGTGTCCTTCACACCCACATCCCTCAGGAGCTGCATTTTGGGGTGGGTTGGGCTCCAGAACAGGGCACACACACTAGAGGTGACCTAGCCCTGGAAAATGAACTCTGGATCCTGCTGATCCCACAGAAGAGAACACATAAATGATGGCTAGCCAAGGCCTGTCTGTGTCCATCACAACCACATCCCACAGGAGCTGCATTTTGGAGTTGGGCTCCAGGACACGGCACGCAAACCAAGTGTCACCCAGCCCTGGTAAAGGAGCTGTGGGTTCAGTTCCTCCTGATCCCACAGGAGAGGACACCTTAAATGGTGGCTGGCCAAGGCCTGGCTGTGTCCATCACACCCATATCCCATAAGAACTGCATTTTAGGATTGGGCTCCAGGACAGGCCACACAAACCTGGAAAAGGAGCTGTGGGTTCAGCTCTCACTGATCCCACAGGAGAGAGCACTCAAATGGTGTCTGGCCAAGGCCTGGCTGTGTCCATCCCACAGCAGCTGCATTTTGGGGTGGTTGGACCCCAGGACAGGCCACACAGCCAGGTGTCACCTGGGGCTCTGCTCCTGCAGGTGACAGAGGCTCCTGGGGCAGGTCCCAGGGGCACAGGGTGAGCCCCTGGCTCTGCCTTGCCCACCAGCAGAACCAGTTTGTGCTGGGCCTGCCCCAGGGAGGCTCCCACCCTTCAGGGAGGGTGAGTGGCTCCGTGAGTGCCCCAGATCCAGCAGAGTCATGTGGCTCCAGCTTTATTTGCTGTTATTGCTGCTTTCAAGTGGAAAATTGATATAATAGCAGTCCTTTCTCAGCACACAGCAGTCTGCACATTTGTACAATGTTCTTTGAGGACGATCAGCAGCCACTGGCATAGAAAAGTGACAGATGCTGTCTGCAAATAATGAGCTGAAGCAGTTTCCTTTGGAAGGGAACTTAAGCAAAGTCCCTTTGAGTTTGAAAAGCCAGAGAGGTTCCCATGTGTCCCCAGAAGCTGCTCAGAAAAGGCATTTTCTAGTAGCTCATGTGGCATAATTATTCTGTGGCTGTTTCTCTCACACCAGCTCCTCTGGAGGGAGGGAATGACCCAGTTCCTGTTTACTGAGCCTCTCCTGCTGGGGACAGGCATGAAAGAGAATGAAGTTTATGGTTCTGTTTCCTCCTCCAGCGTTCCAGATCTGCCCCAATGCCAGGGATGAGGAGCACAGTGGGGGATGAAGCACATCCCACACCTTGGGGATGCTCACATCCCTTCCTTGCAGCTCACACCAGAATTGTTGCAGCCCCTGAGGCCTGTGAGGAGTCTCCTGTCACAGACATCTTTTTATGAAAAATCCTTTCCTTAGGATTTTTCCTCTTGAGAAGCTGAGAGGCCTCAGGAACAAAATGTAAACAATGATTATCTGCTGCTGTGGAATGCAACAGGTGCATCTGGGATTGGTCTTGTAGAGTTGTTTGTAATTAATTGCCAATCACAGTCAGCTGACTCGGACTCTCTGAACCACAAACCTTTGTTTTCATTCTTTTCTATTCTTACCTTAGCTAGCCTTCTGATAGAACTTTTTCTCCTATTCTTTTAGTATAGTTTCAATACAATACATATTATAAAATAATAAATCAAGCCCTCTGAAACATGGAGTCAGATCCTCATCTCTTCCCTCAACATAAGACCCCTGTGAACACCATCACACTTCTCAAACACAGCCCCATCCCTGCAGCCCCTGCCTCTGTTCTTATCGTCCCTCAAACACCCAGAATGGATGGAAAAGGCATTTCCCAGGCACAGAGAGCCCAGCAGGACACGAGGAGCCCCATTTGGAGGGGCTCTGTGTGCCCATGGAAGTCAGAGCTGCCTTCTCCAGTAGCTGTAGAGCAGCCTCAGGGCCTGCACACACATTTCCTCCAGGAGAAACCATCTGCAAGCAGGTGAGGACAGGAGGAGGCTGACCCAGAGCCAGGGAGGGCTTTAACCCTTCCTCCAGGCAGGCTCTGGATTGAGAAGGATGTGGATAGAACATCCAAAAACCTCTCTGGAACATCCCTGTGGGGAGGGAACAGGATCAAAGGGACAAGGACCAGTCCTGGAGGACAGTTCTGTATGTGCAGATGCAAGGGCAAGGGACAGTTCTGTATGTGCAGATGCAAGGGCAAGGCAGCAGCTGGAGGAGAAACTGAAGCCCTAAAAAAGCAGCTCTGAGGACAGGCAGGGGCAGGGGCTTGGCCCAGCCTCAGGCAGGGACAAACAGCTCCTCTGCATTGTCTTGGGTTATTTTTATCTCCCTTTGGTGCCTCTGAAGGAAGGCTGAGCACCCCTGGTGTCAGAGGAACCCAGAGCTGCCTTTGTCCTCTTCAGTCTGTGCAATTTCCCAGATGAGCAAGCAGAGCAGGGCTTTGGGAAGGGCTCCCATGGGGAAAGGAACCTCCAGGAGCTCTGGCCCTGTGTTCCCTTTCTCTGTGGGGCTGCAGCACATGGGAGAGGGAGGCTGGGTGCTGTCGGTGGCCATGAGGCCAAGGGTGCCCATCCTGGTGGACAATGGAGTGGCCATGTCCTGCTGTCCCGTCTGGGATTTGGGGATAGTGAGCCCGATTTGGAGCTCACAATCTCCTCCTGCCAGAGAAACGGGCTCTTGATGGAGACAGACAGATGGGGCAGGGTTTGAAAGCATCCCCGAGGGCACCAGGGCTGGAGGGAGGGGAGCTGGAGGGCTGGGAGGGAGCAGGCAGCAAGCAGAGCCCGAGGAGCCACGGGAGGAGGAGGAGGATGGATGGATGGCCTGGCATCCCCCCCTCCCCTTCCAGCATCCCTGCATCCCTCCCACCCAGCATCCCTGCATCCCCCCTCCCCTTCCAGCATCCTTGCATCCCTCCCACGGCAGCAGCAGCATCACACCCTCCCTCCCTCCCTCCCTGCCTCCTGCAGCTCCCTGTGCCTGCAGAGGCCTCTGCTTCCTCCTCCTCCTCCTCCTCCCAGCCACAGTTACCGGGAGCGGTTCCTTACCTTGCCCGCAGGTGTTGCAACACGCAGGGGCTGCGAGGATCGCGGGGCTCTGGGACCCCGGGCTGTAAGAACCAGACAACGCCGGGCTGGGGTCGCTGCGTTGTCCCGGCGGCAGGGACAGTGCCACAGGCTGGCAGAGACGCAGCAGGGACAGTGCCCAGCCCTGCAGATGTGCAGCAGGTTGCAGACCAATGGCAGAGGTGCAGCACGTTGCAGAGGTGCAGCAGGGATGGTGCCCAGCCTTGCAGAGGTGCAGCAGGGACATTATCACAGGCTGGTAGAGATGCAGCGGGGCACTGCCCAGCCCTGCAGAGGTGCGGCAGGGACGGTATCACAGGCTGGCAGATGTGCAGCAGGGATGGTGCCCAGCCCTGCAGAGGTGCAGCAGGGACGGTATCACAGGCTGGCAGAGGTGCAGCAGGTTGCAGACCCACAGCTCCACCGTGGGCAGCACGGGCAGCGGGAGCAGGCTGCCCACTGCTGCAGGGACACGCACAGCAGGTGCGTGGCCGGGAATAAAACAATAAAATTCAGTCCCAGCTCCTGCATTCCCCGCTCGTTTCCCGGTGCCTGCCTGCAGCACAGCCCGCTCCCTGCTCCCAGCACAGCCCTCTCCCTGCTCCCAGCACAGCTGCACGCTCTGATCGATGTGTTTGGCTTTGCATCCATCCTGTGCAGCTGCTGTCACACCCTCGGGTGGCACTGACATCCAAGGGCAGCTCTGGGCTCTGTTTTCTGTCATTCACCGTCTGTGGCCTGAATGCAGAGCCCAGGCAGGCTCCTGCTGGCCCTCTGGAGAGCGGGGTTCACCACAGCCCCTCCTTGTCTGCCCCCCAAATGAGAGCCAGGCTTAGGATCCCAAAAATCCACCCGGCAGCCGGGCACTCTGCTGCACAGACAGACAGGGCTGGGGAGTGAAAGCCAGAGGAAAAACAGAGTTCCCAGTTTGTTTACTACCTCTTGGCACACATCCATGCCCAGCTTTTTATATCCTAGTGCCAGGCTCGGCAGCCTGGGAGAGCAGGATGGGCTCGGGGGGACCATCCCGGGACCCTGCAGGCTGCTGCCCCCACGGGAAATCCCAAATTGGGAATGCAGCAGTGGGACTGTGCCTGTGCTGGGGAGGGATTGCAGCCCCAGCTGCTCGGGGAACAGCTCTTCCCTGGCTTTCTGAGCTGCCACAGAGAGCAAAGCTGACGTCATTTCTGAGCAGGGAAATTTGTGGAGGTTTCTGGAGAGAAAGGCTAATCCAGAAGTACTGATATGCAGGGTGAGATTTAGATGTAAACCCAGGCTCGCAAAAGGAGCGATTTGGGCAAAGACCTTCATTCCCTGATTCAAGAGAGCAGCCAGTTTTTAAAAAATCACAATTCTGTGACTGTTTTGTACCTGACAGTAAGGAAAATGTGACCATAGTGCTTTTTTCAGCTAGAAGGCAATTCCAAAATAAATAACCATAAAAAGAAAGAAAGAAACATTAAGCATTCATTAATCTAAAACTAGTTTCACCAAGCATTGACTTCAACCCCCACAAAGCCCCACTGCTTGTGCTGGGTGTGACGAGGACAATATCACCCCTGTTAGGTGACAATCCCAGGATGTGAGTGGTTCCAGGTTCCCCAGCCAGGCAGGAGCAGTGGGAATTATCTTTGCAGCCCTTACAGGAATGATTTCAAACCAAGGTGTCCAACCCATGGTGTTTCATGGTGAGGTTTTGGTTGGGGCATGCTCAAGGTTATCAATTAACATTCAGAGAAGTTACTGAAATAAAGGGCATAAAGAGAAAATAAAGGGAGTAAAGAGAAAATAAAGGGAGTAAAGGGAAAATAAAGGGAGTAAAAGGAAAGTAAAGGGAATAAAGAGAAAATAAAGGGAGTAAAGAATGTGGGAGCTGGAAGGAAAGAGGGTTAATGCAAATCAGCAGCTTGCCTGGGATGGGCATGGCCTGGATCCTGCAGCACCTGGGGCTGAAGCTGCAGGGCCAGGCTGGCCGTGGGTGTGTGTGGCACCAGCAGGAACAGTGGCACAGACACAGTGCCTGCACGTGTCAGCTCGCTCCTCGCTGTGTCTGCACTCCCCTCCTTTCCTTCTTCACCAGGAACAAGGAAAAAATATCCTTGAGGCCCCTTCTAGAGTGTCTCCAGCATCCACAGGATGCTTTAACAGCATCAGGGCGAGTTTATGGGTCAAACATGGCCAAAGAATTTCCATGGGCCCAGCATGGGCAGGAGCTGGACAGAGCCCATGGAGGCTCCAGGATGATGCCAGGGATGGAGCAGCTGTGCTGGCAGGAGAGGCTGGCACAGCTGGCATTGCTCACCTGGGCAGGAGGAGCTTTGGGGTGAGCTCAGTGTGGCCTTGCAGGGCTGAAGGAGCTGCAGCAAAGATGGAGAAAGAGCACTGACAGGGGATGGGGACAGGACCCAAGGGAATGGCTTCAGACTGACCCAGGGCAGGGCTGGATGGGAGATTGGGAATGAGGAATCGTTCCCTGGCAGGGTGGGCAGGCCCTGGCACAGCTGTGGCTGCCCCTGGATCCCTGGCAGTGCCCAAGGCCAGGCTGGACATTGGGAGCACCTGGGACAGTGGGAGGTGTCCCTGGGACAGGGGAGATGTCGCTGCCAGGAGTGGAATAATGGAATGAAATGGGGTTTCAGGTCCCTTCCAGCCCAGGTCCAGGATGATTTTATGGCTCTGTGATTCTCTTATGTCTGTGATGTCTCAGAGGTGACCCAGAGGGAAATCCCACAGGGACAGGACCTTGCCCCCCTCCATCCTGCCTGCCCTTGGAATGATGAAATATGGCAGGGCTGGGACAAACCCAAATCCTGGGCTGAAAATGCCCCTGTGGGGTTTGCTGTGGGGCCAGGTGTGCTTGAGGCACTGCAAGGCCTTGAGGTGGAGAACTCCTGGGAGAGGAGGGATTTGGGGTCCTGGGAGAGGAGGGATTTAGGTTACTGGGAAAGGATGGATCCAGGTTCATGGGAGAGGATGGAATTGGGGTCATAGGAGAGGGTGGCTTTGGGGAAATCCTGGGAGATGATGGATTTGGTTCCTGGGAGAGGATGGGTTTGAGTCCTTGGAGAGGATGGATTTTGGGGTCATGGGAAAGGATGGATTTGGGGTTCTGGGAGAGGAGGGATTTGGGGAACTCCTGGGAGAGGATGGATTTGTGTCCTTGAAGAGGGTGGATTTGGGGAACTCCTGGGAGAGAGAGGATGGATTTAGGTTTCTGGAAAAGGATGGATCCAGGTTCATGGGAGAGGATGGATTTGAAGTCTTGGGAGAGGATGGATTTGGGGTCATGGGAGAGGAGGTAATCAGGCCCTGTAATGGTTCCCAACAGTCCTACAGCCCGTGAAGGGTTTGTTAAGGGTTTGTTCCTGTTCCTCACAGCCATTCCAAGAGCAGTGCCTGGCACTCTCAGAACTGCTCTTAAAACATTACCATATTTATAAGTAATGCCCTAATTTGAAGGGATATCGAGTTCTTTTGGATGTAAGTAGTTATTAATTACAATGCAACAGGAAAATTCATTAGGGAATAGAATCAAACTTTCAATTAATGTCATTTTTATCCAGGAACATTAGATGAGCTGCTTTTTTTCTGTTTTTTTTTTTTCTTTCCCCTTGCCTTTAACAAGGATCTGGAAACATTTGCTAATTTCCAACTATTATAGTTCCTTCTATGAAATAATGTGAGCCCTCATTTGCATATAAGAAAACATTTTCTGTATTCACTGTGACTCTGAGCTGCCCTATTTATATCAGGAAATTGAGCTGAAGACTCCCTGTGCATTTCAAGGCTTTTCTCATTTAACCAAAACGTTTTCCAGGCCCACAGTGAATTAGGGGTGTTTTTGGGGGGGGTTGAGGAAAAACTCAGGGGGTTTCTTGCTGAGGGTTCCACAAGCATTTCCCTTGCTCTTTTTCTGAAGTGCTCTCTGCACTTCTTGTCCAAATCTTTTACTTTCAATTTCGTTCCCAGTCTCAAAGCCAAACCTTGATACAACAAAGAGCCTTCAAGTGCCAGGTGTGAAATCCTTATCAGCTCAAGCTGAACAGATCAGGCACCTCCAGACTCTTTTGGTGGGGAACTTATTTTCCCTTCTGATCTGGGAACGTTTTCAGGTTCAGGCTTGGTTTTGTTCTGCTGTTTTTATATCTAAGGGGCCATTCCACAGCATCCCCAGCTGCAGGTCCATGGAAAATGGAATTTTAGTACAGAGGACTGAATCTGTGCTGCTCCGTGTCCATCTAAACTCTGAATGCTGATTTTGGCTTTATCTGTGTTCTTTGGATGAACCCTAAACAGTCACAGGAAAGAGAAATAAAGCTTGCAAATACTCCTTCTGCTCCCTCCTTCACATCTTTTGTCTCCCAGGTTTCCATTTTTGTTGTTGCTGCAAGCATCAGAAAAATCAGCTGCATTTAAAAAAAAACCAAAAAAAAATTAAAAGCAGCTATAGCAGTAATCACCATTCCTTAATGATCTAAATGCTGAGGGCAGGGCAAGGCAGATAATTAATTTCAATTTTTGAAGCAGAAAAATCCATCAATGTTTCAGTTGATCCCAGACAGTTTTATTTTGATTTTATATAACAACTTTCAGATCCTTGAAAAATAACTTTATTATAGTTAGTTTTGTCCTGCACTTTTTCCAATGATAAAAAGATTCACAGTTCAAAAATCCTTCTTCCCTTACTCCATTATCTTATGAGGAGATGAGCCCCAGGCCATGGGATAAATGAGAAAAGAAAGAGGCTTTGGGTAAGGCTCCTGTTGGAAACCAGGGATGGAGATTTCTCAGACAGAGATTTTTCAGAGAAACCCCTTTTTGATCAAACCTCGGGATATCTAAGGCTGGAGTTCAGCTCTCAGAGCCATCCCCTTTCCCACTGGGGGTGTTAAAATGAGCTGACAAAGCAGCCCCAGGATGGCCTGACCCTGGCAGGGTGGGACAGAGGGAATGTCCCCTTGGTGTCCCTGTGTGGTGCTGTGAGGGTCCCCCAGGACGAGGTGAGAGATGAGAATTTGACTCCATGTTCTCAGAAGGCTGAGTTATTATCATATATCATATCATATCATATCATATCATATCATATCATATCATATCAATGCAATACTAAAGCTATAGTAAAGAAAGTGAAAGGATGCATCAGAAGGCTTCACAAGAATGACCATGAAAGCTCATGACTGACTCCTCAGAGTCTGACACAGCTGATAGTGATTGGTCATTAATTAAAAACAATTCCCATGTTTGGATAAACAATCTCCAGAGCACATTCCAGAGCAGCAGAACATGGAGAAGCTGAGGCTTCTCATCTTTCCAGGAGAAGAAATCCTGGTGAAGGGATTTTTCCCTATTTTTCAGAAAATATCGTGGTGACATCCCTGGACCAGGAACTGCATGGAAGGAGGGAATGTCCCCTGGGTGCTGCAGGGAGGTGACTCCCGAGGCATGGATGGTTCCTGGATCTCCAGCATCCCAAATCCAGCTCCCCTGGGCCAGGAGCTCCAGGGGAAGGTGGAAATGTCTCCGGGGTGTCCCTCACTTCCAAGGGATGGATGGGTTCCTGAATCTCCACCATCCCAAATCCAGCTCCCTTTGCTGGGCTGCTGCTGCAGCATTCCCCGAGCTTGGGGGCTCTATAGGACTCTGGGCAGGTCCCTCCTGTCCCCATGCCTTTCCCTGCCCTTCAGCTTCACTCCAGTTCCTCCTCCTCCTCTCCCAGGCCAGCCTGTTCCAGGCTTTTGTTCCTTTGCTGGATGGAAACTTCCTTCAGTTTTCCACTCACAATTTATTCATGGCTAGTGCCTACTTTTTGTTCTTGTGCCAAGTTTGTCTGTTAGATCTTCTCCCTCCCCAGCACTTTCCCAGCCCACATTTATTTATAGAAAGCAATCTTTGCCTTTTTTTTTCTTTCTCTTCTTCTTAATTTTTTTTCTCCACAGAGCCCTTTAAGCTCTTCCTTTTCAGAGCAAAGCCTGGCTTTAGGGCAGCAGTCCAGCCTTGCTGTGTGCCCACATTTCAGAGCTGTGCAGCTCCAGCAGGAGTTGTCAGCAGCTTGTTTTTCTTGGTGAGCCCCAGCAGAGCCTTTCAGCTGTCTCTGAGCCCCGTGTGTTTTTCTTGTCAGTGTAATGTGCTTAGTAACAACACCTACCATTTTTCCATGTCACACTCTGCACTCCTCCGTCAGCTCCACGGTGACTGGCACAGCAACACAAAGAAATTGCATTTACCCAGCGAGGGAAAACGTTGTTTTCCCAAATAACCTTTGCCTCCCCCAGGTACATCTGCAGGTCACGGGATTCCAGAGCTTTGGTGACTCACAGCTCTCCCACCTGGCAATTATTTGCTCAAAACAATTCCTGAAGCCTTAAACAAACCTTTTTTTTTTGGGTGCAGGAACCTCAGTGACATCTTGCCAGTGAGCACTGCTGGGGAAAAATGCCGAGCCTTGAAGTGAGAAAAGTATAAATAGAGATTTTGATATAAGCCAGTAATACATCACTGATATTTTACAGACCAGGAGGGATAATATATTGTGATAATATAATAACAGTTCCTGGGGAAAGTGTATTTTTGGATGAAAAGTGAGAAGGAAAAAAAAAGTGTTTTGAGAATTGAAAAATGTTTCAAGTTTTCAAAACACAGAATCCAACAGGAGGATGTTTCAAAAGGAATTTACTCGTTCAAGGGGAATGTTTGCTCCCTTTGAAAAGATTATTTCCCTTCCAACGCTGGTTTTGGGCAGCCCTGTCCAGCTGCTTGTGGCTGAAAGGAAAAGCAAAGGGAATTCAGGAAGGAGAGCTGGGCTGGCCCCAAGCATGGCACAGCCTGGGGATGCTCCTGATCCCAGCTGCCTGTGGCAATATTCCCATTTTTATGCTAAAACTCCACCTCTGCAGAATCCCTGGCTGTTGTGCTCCCAGCTGGGCACTGCTGGGACATGGACCACTTTCTCCTGGAGCTCAAGGGTCCTGCAACTTTTGGGATTTTTTTCCAAAATTGCAGGACTGGGGAGAGTTTGGGGAAGTCCTGGGAGCCAAATGGCCTTGGAAAGCTTGGATGTGGCAGGAGGGAGAGTTCAGAGCCCTCCCAGTGAGTCAGGGACTGCAAGAAGAACTGAGAGCACATCCCAGTGAATCCACAGAGGACAGGCTGGAGATGCTGGATGTGGGGACACAGAGCAAATGCAGGGCACGTTCTCTCTCCAAACCCTGGAATGTCTCCTGGCACAAAGCCTGGACAGCCTGGGAGCTTCTTCCATGAGTCCAGGAGGGGCCAGCAGTGCAGGATGTGAGCTGGTACATGGATAATCAGCCCTAATTCCTGCTTACCCCTAAACATCAGGTTTTGTCAAAAGGTAGCTTCTCACTCAAGCCAGAGGAACACTGGGAGATGTTAATACAGAGATTTTCATACTCAACTAATTAAAAAAAAACATCTCTCCCACTCTCAGGGAATTTGAGTCCCTTTTTTTTAATGCCAGCTGGAGGTACCACGTCATTTTCAGATGATGTAATTAACCTGACCTATTTGGTGGCTCCATATTAATGTTTCTTTGTGATGGATTTACAATAAAGCCTCATCATTAAGGACTTCAAAACAAGATTTATTATCATTATCTTGTTTCTCCCCATTCATTATTCCCTTCTCCTCAGCTGGAAGTGAGTAAGGCCCCCAGGCACTTTCCCTGTGACTCCCAGAGATCTGGAGGAGAATGATGGGCCTGGCCTGTACGCTTTGCAATGTCTGCCTTGCACAGTGGCTGCAGAGCTCTGAGCACTCCAGAGCTGCACCAGGTTTGTGTAATCCACCCAAAGAGATGGAGCCAAGCAGGCAAAGGGCTGGGCATTCTGCAGCTGGTAGACATTGGTGCCGTGGGCATCTTCCTTCTCGTGCTGCCTTGGGAAGGCTGAGATGGAGCAGAGGCTGGGCAGAGTTAAAGAATAAAGCAGGGATTTATTAAACGGATCTCCTTCATGGATCCACCTTGGGCAGCACAAAAGCCCAGACAGACCTGCACCCAAGATGAACCAAAATGGTCCCAAAATGCACAACCAGTCACGAGGTCTCTCCCTTTGATCAGCTCTGCTCCATTTGCATCTTGCAGTCCATTGTCCCATTCCAGCTTTAGCCCATCCAGTCCCATCCTTGTTTTTCTCTCTCCAGCCCACGGTGTTTGTGCTCTTGGGCTGAGATTTGGATCATTTTTCCTTGGTGTCCAGCTGGGGCAGGAATTGTTTTGTCTCCCTGCTCTGTGCACAGAGCTCACATCCCCTGATGTGAACCCGGACCCACACACTAAAGCAGCACAAAATCTGAAAAATAGAAAACCCAAAACCTGAGGCATCCCTGGCAGCCCCAAGCCCCCAGCTCCCACTGGCTGTAGGGCTCTGGAACATTTTCAAAGGCACCACCTTGGGCTGGCACCTGGGAGGCTCCGAGGGCAGTGAGAGGTTGTTCATTAAATCCCCATTTGTATCAGCAACAAAAACCTCCCAAATCCCCAGGCTGAGCCCTGCTCTCAGCTCTAAGGGGTTTTTTTGGGACTACAATAGGTTTAGAGAGAATTCTGTACCAGAATCAGAGCATAACATTCAAACATTTCCCCCCCTCCCTAGAACAAACTGTGACAGAGGGAACTGCAGACAGATTTCTATACCTGACTTTACTTCAAAGGGCAGAGCTCAGCCCAAAGCCCATGGCAGAGCTGGGTTCATTGATTGCTAAGGGCAGAACATTCTTAATGCATTGGTATTAAATAAACAGATGGGAAACCAAGGCGAGATTTAAATTTCTGTTGAGACAATGTCGAAAGTTTATTGACCCAAGGGTGCTGGTGATTGAGTTAAGTGTTCCACGTCAATAGCTGTGGCCAGGCCCTTTGTAGGACACTGAGGAATGGGCTCAATATTTTGAGGCCTTGGTTGGAAGTAAATTTTAAGGCCTAGCAGTGCCACACACAGCTCCTGTAGCCACATCTCTTCACAGAGAAAAGCAAAGCACAATTCTTCCCAAGAATATTTCTGAGGTTCAGAGAACATGAAACCCAGAAATACTCTTGGGAAGAATTGTGCCTTGCTTTTCTCTGTGAAGAGAAATGTGGTTACATCCCTCCAGTTTAGGCAGCAGGAATTGTTCTCCTGGCTGGGCCCTGCTGGCAGCAGGACATCCTGCTGGACACCTCATTCCCCATCCCAGTCCCTCCCTGTTAGAATGAGGAATTGAAGCTCCTCTGTCCCAGATTTATTGAGGATATGACGTGGCCCCAAAGCCCATCCTGCAGGAATTAATTGGCTGCTGCTAAAAAGGCAGCAGCAACATTGTGAGAGACATTATCTGCTGTCCTGCTTGGATTAAGAATTCATGAAGGCAGAAATCATTCCAGGGGGTTTGTTTTGCTTTAAGTTACACTTTTATACAAATGGTCTGAGGAGAGAGGCTGATTAATGACAGGGGGAGAGTGAGCTCAGAGACAATCCATCTCCTCCATATCTCATCCGTGCCACCCTGCAGGACAGGGCAGTGAGAGCAAAGCAAACTGTCACAGTCACATTCTCTGAAAAATCCCTTCACCCAGGATTTTGTCCTGGGAAGCTGAGAAGCCTCAGAGCAAAGGAAAGCAATTCTTATTTCATTTGCTCCTCCTGTGTTGTGCTCATCTGGAATGTGTTTGGAGATTGTTTACCCACAGGTGATTGTTTCATTGCATTCTGCTGTGAGTTGTTTTGACTCATTGGCCAATCAGGGCCAAGCTGGAAAGAGCCAGGAGTTTTCATTATTATTTTTTACCCTTCTGTAAGTATCCTTTCTGTATTCTTTAGTACAGTTTAGTATAGCATTCTTTAATATAATATAGTATTATAAAATAATAAATGAGCCTTCTGAGAACATGGAGTCAGAATCACCATCCCTTCTTGCCACGGGGCACCCCACAAATCCAATAGAGCACAAATAGCAAATGCTCCAGCTCCTGCCTGGGGCTCTCTCCTGCTCCCTGTGTCTCCTGGATTTGCAATGAACACAGACCTCTGTAGGAAGCTGGAGAAGCAGGACTGGGGATATCAGTATGCAGGAAGGAATCAGAGCAATGAATCTGCTACCAAATGAGAATGGCAGGAATAATTGATTCCAAAGGAGGAACACAGCAAACAAAGCCCAGCAAAATTCTTTCTGCAGAACGTTCTTGCTTCCAAAACCACCATTTGGAAACTCCATTTCACAAAAAAGGGGAGGGGAGAGTGTGAGAGTGTGAGCTCAGCTAAGACCTTGGCTTTGTGGAGGAGATGGCAAAAAGTCCATGAGGTTTGCCCTGGGAGGGCAGGGACTGGCACAGGGTGCCCAGAGCAGCTGGGACTGCCCCTGGATCCCTGGCAGTGCCCAAGGCCAGGCTGGGCTTGTGTCACTGTAGGACACAAAAGAACACGAGCACACACTGCTGCTCTCAAGGTGAAGAAGAAAAGGGAAGTTTATTTTCTGACTCTAACATAGATTTCCAAAAGTGACAGTGGATTGGAGGGTGACAGTGCCACCTCTCCAATGACACTGGACAAACCAACAGTCCATCAACTTTCTCCTCCTCTATAAAAGAATACAAAACAATGAGTTATTTACAGAAAGTGTGTGAGAAAGTTCACTACAAGAATGTCAACATCAGAAGGCTTAGAAAATCTTTAAAAAATCAGAGCAACACTGGACAGGGCTGGGAGCAGCCTGGGACAGGGGAAGGTGTGGGATGAGAAATGGGATGGAATGAGAGGAGCTTTGAGGTCCCTTCCAAACCCAAACCATTCTGGGATTCTTTGACATGGGGGGCTGAATGTGGGGTCTGGGTTTTGAGAGATTGAGGTGGGAGAAAAGAGCAGGAGGAGGAAGAGAAGGAGATGGAGGGAGCTGCAGCCCTCCAGCAGCCCTGAGAGAGGAAGGCCCAAGCTGCAGGGCAGACAGCAGGAGAATTTTGAGGGAGGCTGTAACGTGATGAGGGGAGAGGGAAAGCAGGAGATGATCCCCAAACCAGAGCCAGTGGGTCAGGAAATCTTCACTGCAAATGGCTGCAGACACATTAAGAGGGCAGGACAGATGGACAGAGCTGGTGGGAAGGTCTCACAGCTTCCAAAACCTCTAAGCTACAGACTTAATAATTCAAAGTGATACATTTCACCCAAATCCAAACTGGATTTCTACCCTTTTAAATTCCCCAAACTGGGAGCCCACATTATCCTCCAGGCTGGTGAGAAATGCTGCATCATCCCCATCCCAATGGGGACAGGGCAGCTGATGCTCCTCACACAGGGTGGCTGAATTCCCTACAAAGCAGGATAATCAAAAGTGATCTTTGCAGCTCAGAGGCAGCAGCTGAACGACCACAAGGGAAGCCAAAGGCAGATATTAGCTCTCTGATTTAAAATTAAAACAATTGATCAATTGTCCTTGCTGGAATTAATAGCAAAACAAATAGGCCTGCAATATTAAACTGAAATTCACTGCTTGCATCTGGCTGGATCCAAATGTATGGGGTCTCTCAGGACAGGGCTGGATATTTATTGTGGCTGAATGAATTGGATTTTTGCACATAAAATGCAGATATTGGGCAATTTGCAAAGTAAAGGTCATTCTGTAAGGAATGGGGGGGTTTGGATTTATTTTTTTGAAGTGTGTGGATTTGGAGTTTCTGAAGCTGGTCAAGCTCAGCGCAGCAGAGGGCACAGGGGGGAATGGCAGCAGGGTCTGGAGGGAAGGATGTGGAATTTCAGTCATTTTTATGCTGCAATTAAAGAAACTGCTCTGGGTGGGGACAGGGGGCTCTGGTGTTGGCTATGATCAGCTCCTCATGGGCTCAGCCTGAGCCTTGGGGGCAGTATTGTTTGGGATCTGGGATGGAATTGGGATTGAGTTTCCCCTCCTGGTCCCTGGTGAGCTTGTGCTCTCTGGGGTTACCTGGCCTGACTCACCTGGGACAGCAAAGGCACCACAAGGGGATGTGGCCAAGCACTGCTGAGCTTTGGAAAGGGGCAGAGAGGAACCCCAGCACCCAAGAATCCCAGGCTGCTCTGGGTTAGAGGGACCCCAAACCCTTCCAGTGCCACTCCTGCCATGGCAGGGACACCTCCCACTGTCCCAGAACACCTCCCACTGTCCCAGGTGCTCCAATCCCTATCCAAGCTGGCCTTGGACACTGCCAAGGATCCAGGGATACCCAAGGCTGCTCTGGGAATTCCATTCCAGCCCTGCCCTCCCTCCCAGGGCAGAATTTCTCCTCAATATCCCACCTCACCCTCCCTCAGAGGAGCATTCCCTGAGCCCTGACACTCCTTGGGGAATATGGGGCTCACTGAGGTTATAGCACCAAAAAGCCTTTTTGGGGTGAACAGCAGTGGGAACCTCGGGGAAATTTGGGTCCAGCAGCAGAAAAAGCAGCAGAATGTCCCTGCAGAGCCTTTGGATGAAATCAGACAAGGAGGAATGTAGGATTGACGGGGGTAGCATGGTTGGGATGGATGGAGATGAGAGATCTCTGCAGCCAGGGCATGGAATTTGGGGTTTATTGTAAAGGGCCTGGGTGCAGGGCCCTGCTGGGAGCTGCCAGCCAAAGAGCAGGCCCCAAAGAGGGAGAGAGAGGTAAAGAGCAAGAAGGCAAGACCGTGGTAAAGAGAGAATGAGAGAGTAAAAGAGAGGATCAGAGGGCGAGGTTCCCGTTATCTGGTCTAGGAACTTGGGGTTTATTGCAGAGGGTCAAGTGCAGGGCCCTGCTGGGAGCTGCCAGGCACAGCTCAGAGCAGGCCCCAGAGAAGAGAGGGGTAGAGAGGATGAGAGGGTGAGAGAGTAAAAGCATAAGAGGGTAAAAGGGGTAAGAGAGTAAAAGGCAAGAGCTGAGAGACAAGAGGTAAGAGTGCAAAGTTCCCGTTACAATACAATAAATCATCTTCTGAGTTGAATATTCTGATTCTCACTAACCAATCTAGTACAAGATACAAATCCTATAGCATTTACATACAGCCTATAAGAATCACTACATTACCATACTGTGTTACATTTTAAACCCTAAAAACTCCTCTTTGGGCCCCTTCTGCCAAGCTGTAGGGTCTGCTCTGACCCTTGGGCCTGTCTGCAGGCAGAGGGTGTTGTTCCATCAAAAGGGGATCACCTTCAGCTGGCCACACCATTGTTTTCCAGTTGTTCAGTAACTGAGGGATCTCAAAGCTTGCTTTCATTTCAATCTCATTTATAGTTTCCATATTCTCCAAATCTTTTGCCAGGCAATCATATTTATAAGGCTTTCCTGTTTCATCTTCCCCAACAGAGGAATTATCAGCCAGGCCTGGCTTATTCCCTGTGCAATTCCCTGTGGATTTAACCCCTCCTTGCATCCTCTGTGCATGCCCTGTGCTCCCTGCAGCGCCCAGGAGCTGCCCCTGGGCTGGAATTGCCAAGATTTGGGTGCAGGGCTCCAGCAGGAGCTTCCAGCCTGGAATCAGCTCCTCCCTTCCAGCTGGGAGACTTTTGGTCTGTGTTTAACAATGTGTTTCATTGCAAATTCCGTGTTTGTCTTTAAATGACAATTGAAAGATGTTTCATAATGAGCCAGCTCTGAATGAAAATACAAATGACTTCCCCTGAAGGACCTTGATATGAAACATTTCATCTGGAGTGCAGGGAATCGCTTATTTGCTTTTCTTTGCCTTAAAAAGATCAGCAAAATGAAGATGAGTTAATAAAATGGTTTTGATTCTGCCATTTTTTTTAATAAAAAATTCTGGCACTTGCAAAACGCTGCAAATACCCCAGCTCCAGTGCATTAACAAAGACAGTTCCTGGGGATTTTTCAATTCCAGATGCATTTCCTCCTTCCTGCTCCTCAACTCCAGAAATCAGAGCATGTCCATCTCTCAGAGCTCCCTCTTGGTGACCTGGGAGAGTCTCAGGGATGAGGTTTCCATGTGTGCCATGGGAGGAGAAGTGGCTTTGCCATGCAGGACAAGTTTTGAGCTGCACCCACACATAAATCAGCAGGGAATTCTGAGCTGGGGCAGGTGTGGGGCCCTGGCTGAACATTTATTTCTCTGGCAGAGGGAAGGGGATCCCCCTCACACCAGTATGAATCAGGTGCCCTTTTTTTATCACCCTGACTGTGTCTGGCTCCTAAACCATCTTGGTGAGACAGATTTTTATAAACAGGGCCTGGATCTCTTCTGAAGGGGGGAGAATCTGTAAAGCTCCAGAACTGGAGGGGGATTAATTCACCAAGAAGGTTCCTAATTGGGGCGTTCTTGTCAGAAATGCTAATTTACAGAATCTGTAAAAATTGTACATCTTTGGTGTTCTCCACTTAAAAAAATTGTGCAACTGAGGATCCTCATAGCAATGTACCCCTTTTAATATTTTTATTTTACCTTTTTAGCCTTTTTATTTTACCTTTTCAGCCTGGTGTTTCTACGAGCAGAGGAAAAGGCACCAGGGAAGGAAGAGGGTGCCGTGTCCTGCAGTGACCTTGGGAAGGAGAATTAACTTCTCCTGTACCCCAGTGACCTTGGGAAGGAGAATTACCTTCTCCTCTACTCCAGAGTCCCCAGGAGCTGCCAGAGGAGAGCACACCGAGCAGCAATGATCGCTCTCTAGTTCAAAGCCCACACCCAGCACCTCAGGGCAGCACATGAAATATTCATTGCAGCACTTCAAAGCTCCCCGTGCTCCTCCAGGAAGCTCAGCAGCATCCCGGGGCCACCAGGGCTGTGCTGGGAGCTGCCTCTTCCCAGCCCTGCAGCTGGAGCTGTGCTAGCTCAGCATTTCAGGCACTGCCAGGAGCCACAGGGACCACAGCAGCTCCTCTTCAGCCTGGGATCTTGCTCTCAAAGTTTCCCTGTGACTCTGCAGGGCTGCTCTGCACAGATATCTCGCAAATGTTCCATCAGAACAGGCTGCAGAGGGATTTTGCACAAGGGCTGGAGGGAAAGGACCAAGAGAAGGCAGATTGAGATGGGAGATTGGGGATAAATTCCTCCCTGGGAGGGTGTGGAGCGTCTGGGATGGAATGGAATGGAATGGAATGGAATGGAATGGAATGGAATGGAATGGAATGGAATGGAATGGAATGGAATGGAATGGAATTCCCAGAGCAGCTGTGGCTGCCCCTGGATCCCTGGCAGTGCCCAAGGCCAGGCTGGACACCGGGGCTGGGAGCATCTGGGACAGTGAGAAGTGTCCCTGGGACAGTGGGAGGTGTCCCTGGGACATGGAAAATGTCCCTGCCATGGCAGGGGTGGCATTGGATAATCTTTAGCATCCTCTCCAACCCATTCTGGCATTCTGTGATCTGCATGGGATTTAGAGGTTTCACCTGACGGACACTTGACTCCATGCCCAGATTATTTTATTATGAATTTATATTATTATTCCAGCTGGGAGCCTCCTTCACTTGGGTGTATCTGCATCCCCCTTGTGTGAACAGCTCTGCTCCAGATCTAGCTCCTCTTCCTGGGCAGCCTTTCCCTGCCTGACAAAGCCCCATCCCAATTCCCAAGCTCTCCTCTCTGTGGATTGTATTTATCTCACAGAAAACCTTCTGGTCTGATAAATTCAGGGATTTAGCTCCCATTTCTCACCAGAATTGTGTTCTCCTGGCCATGGGGTGCTCTCAGAGCAGGCTGTGCCCCTCCACACACACAGAATGTGCTGAGCTGTGCTGCCCAAAACCCTCTGAGGGACTGGGATGGAGCAGGACATCGCTGCTCCTCTTCTCTTCTCTTCTCTTCTCTTCTCTTCTCTTCTCTTCTCTTCTCTTCTCTTCTCTTCTCTTCTCTTCTCTTCTCTTCTCTTCTCTTCTCTTCTCTTCTCTTCTCTTCTCTTCTCTTCTCTTCTCTTCTCTTCTCTTCTCTTCTCTTCTCTTCCCTCACCAGTGAAATTCACAGGGTTTTTGGAGAATTGGTGTGATTTCTCATATGTAAGTTAAATTTATGAGAGGAAGAAACTATTATGGGATATAAACTATGGAGGGAATGGATTTGTCTACTCAAAGCTTTCTGGTTTCACTATAAATTGCCTAAATGGACAGGAAGGAGCTGTTACACAGCACCTTTGGAATGATTTTTTCCTCTTCTGCTTTGGGACTTGTGTAAGCAAAATGCTGTTCCAAGGTGTAAGGAGGAGACATTAAATAAATAAAGCACCAATTGCCAAGATCTGGAGATTGAAAGTGTTTACACAAAATAACTCAAAAGCTCTCCAGGGGCTGCCTTGCAGAGCCTGGCAGAGCTGAGCTGGAGGGAGCTCTGATATTCCAGAACACTCAGGTAACATTTTTCAGGACAACTTGTGCTGATGGGCTTTAGAGAAGAGTGTTTAAAGGCTGTCCTGAGGTTGTGCCCCAGGATTGGCACCAGAGGCCAGGCTGGATGGAGCTTGGAGCAGCTGGGACAGTGGGAGGTGTCCCTGCCCATGGAAGGGCTGGAATTTGGTGTCTTTAAGCCAAACCAGAATCACTTTGTGGTTCTCCGAAAGACCATCCCAGGAACAGCTGCACACAGCTGGACACATCTGGGGAATGTGAAACCACAGCCAGGGCAGCCTCACACCCAGACTGTGATGGGCAGAAGGGCCTTGCTGTGTTTTATATACACATTCTGAGATTTTGTGTTTTATATACACATTCTGACAATTTGGAAAACTAGACTTTGGAATTCATGCACGGAATTCTGAGTGACTTCAGAATTCAGTGTATGAATTCACAAGTCTAGTTTTCCAAAATGTTAAAATTGTGGGGAATTTGGAGCAGAAATGGGACTTGTCTGAGGCACAGGGAGAGCTTGGGCTGGATCAGTGGGTTCCTGTGGAGAAAGGTTTCATGGTGATGAGCTGCCATCACCCCAGGAACAATCCTGCATAACATGTGGCCCTGCTGCTGTTTGTTGACCATGGATGGGTTGTTCTGCACTTCCCTTGCACTGCAGCATCTCCCTGAACCACCAGCAGGTCTTGGAGGCAGGGAAAGCTTCTCTTGGAGCTTAGGAGATTTAAACAGGGCTCCCAAAATGCAATATATGGACAAGCTGGGGTCTGCCTGTGGAGCCCAGCTGGACAGTCTGGGTGCCCTCCTGATGTCAGGGACAACAATCCGTCCAGCAAGGTTAAAGGACTGGATTTAGATTAATTCCAGAGCTTGTCCAATAAGATAAAGCAGTGTAGTGAAGGTAAATATTTGCAGCTTTATTTACTGGGAGATTAATGTAATTGGTTTGGATTCCTTCACATCCTCCAGCCTCTTCATAAACACTGCACACTGTTAAATGCTGCAATAATGAAGGCATTTTGTCTTCATCATACTGGAGGGCAAGAGGCAGGGGAGAGCTATTCTTGCAAAATATTAGCCCAGTTTTGCACACCCCAGAGGATCTATTAATTTAGGTTAGAGTCTCTGCAAGGGCTGAGCTCAGTGAGCAGGGGAAGCTTTCCACAGCCCCACCTCCACCTCCTCTGGGGCTTTTCCCCCCTTTCTTCCTTTTTTTTCCCATTTTTTCCCATGCAGCCAGTGCAGAACCCGGGCACAGAGTAACCCAGAGTGATCCAGTTTGTCTGGGTTCTCTCCCCAGGGGCTGCCAAGTAGGGCTTGGGCTGCTTGGAAAATTCCACAGCTCTGCTGTGAGATCATGATCTCCAGGAACTGGAGGATGAAGGAAAGGGAGGGATTGATCCCAGCCCAGCCCAGTAACCCTTCCATTTCCCTCTGCTCCTCTAGGGGGACAGCAGAACCTGGCTTTCCTGGTAGAACTTGAGCTTTACCCATGGGATGTGCTCAGATTTGGCTGACAAGGTGGGGTTTGCTCACTTGTTGGGCTTGATGGTCCTGGAGGTCTTTTCCAACATGAATTATTCTGGGATTCTCCTCAATAGACTCAGCATCTCAGGAAATGGAGACCTCTCTGGAGACCCCCCAGTCCCACCCAGCTCAGGGCAGGCTGACCTTACGCTGCCTGTCCAGGCCAGTTAGGATATGACAGCAAAAAAGCTTTTCTGCTCCTAAATGGAATTTAAATGGCATTTCATCTCTGGATGTACTTTTTGGTGTCCTTTCACCAAGCACTAAGAGGAGCCTGGGTCCATCTCCTTCCCTCACCTCCATTCCCTGCTGAGTCTTTACAGCCACAGGATTTTCTCCCTTTCATTTTTCAGCCAGGGCAGGGCCCTCCCAGTTTCCTTGGATAGGATGGGAATAGATTTCAGTTCTGTTATCCAGTTTGGCTTTCACCCATTCCCAGCTGGGCAATGCAACAGAAAGCAGCTCCTGCCCAGTGCCAGCTGTGGCACCAGCTGGACTTGGTCAGATGTGCAGCCCCAGAGTGTAACTGGGCTCTACCCTGCCCCTCTGGGTGTCAGGGTAGAGCCCAGGGTGTCTGGCACTGTCAGCCCTGCCTCCCAATCCAGGAATCTGCAAAATCAGCTAAAATCTACCTTCAATGAGGGCTGTGACAGTGTTCACAGGGGTTTGAGAATGAGGGAAGAGACGAGGATCTGACTCCATGTTTCAGAAGGCTGATTTATTATTTTATGATATAAATTACATTAAAACTATACTAAAAGAATAGAAGAAAGGGTTTCATCAGCAGGCTAGCTAAGAATAGAATAGGAAAGAATGATAACAAAGACTCTGTGGCTTGGACTCTCTGTCTGAGCCAGCTGACTGTGATTGGCCATTAATTAGAAACAACCACATGAGACCAATCACAGATGCACCTGTTGCATTCCACAGCAGCAGATAATCATTGTCTACATTATGTTCCTGAGGCCTCCCAGCTTCTCAGGAGGAAAAATCCTAAGGAAAGGATTTTCCATAAAATGTGTCTGTGACAGAGGGCCAGGCCAGGGATGGATCCTGCTGGTGCTCCCCAGCCCAGCATGCCAAGCCCTAATTACCTGCTGCTGTTCCTCTTCCCCATCCATCCAAGGGCTCTTTTGGTGCTCAGAGCCTGCTAATGACTTTGGGGACTCGTTTAAAGATCCTCTTGTCTGTCTCTGTGCTGGTGACTTCCTCTGCAGCCTGCAGGTGTTCATTAGTCGGGTGTCTCATGGAATCCACACTCATCCCCTGATTGTTGTCACCAAAGTGACACAGCCACATGGCCTGGACAGCAACAACAACAACAATCCAGGCCTGAGGAGCTCTTTGAGCTCTGTAAGGTATTGATCAGGTGGTTCTGGCTTGGCTATTGAAGGGCAGAAGTTGTTTGTGGCAAAGGTCTGATCATGGATCAAATATCTGATCAGCAGCTCTCGCTGGGCAGAGCAGAGTTATCCCTCTGAATTCCCTTTTTCCTGTACATGGGAGAAAAGTGCAGGGGATGGGGGAGTTTGTGGGGCTGGAGGGGATGTAAGAAGCTCAGACTGGAGGGGACACAGGGAGTTTGTGGGGCTGGAAGTGATGTGGAGAGTTTGAATCTCTGGGACACAGGGAGTTTGTGGGGCTGGAGGTGATGTGAGGACTTCACAGGGCTGGAGGGGATATGAGGAGTTTCTGGGGCTGAAGGGGATTTGGGGAGTTTTTTGGGGCTGAAGAGGTCACAAGGATCTTGTGGGGTTGGAGGGCTGTTTGCCAAAGGACAGGGATGTGGGACACCAGTGTAAGCCCCAGCTGGAGGAAGTTCTGGGTCCCCAGGGATCATCCACTGCCCTCACCACCTTCCCACAATCTCATTTCTGCAATAATATCTGCCTTTCCCACACTGTCACTGAGAGGATTTTGTCCTTCCAAATTCCAGTCTGGTTAGGAGGCCAGAGAGCTCAAAAGGATTTTATTGCTCCAGCAATGCCTGGATGAGATGATTCAGTGACCAACCCAAAACTTGGGGCTGGTAGCATTGTCCAAGTGTCACGTTGTCCAAATGTCACTCTGTCCAAATGTCACTTTGTCCCTGCCTGTGCCACTGACATCCCTGCTGGCAGCAGGGGTAGATGAGGGTGGGGAGGGGACCCTGCCGTCTCTCAGCAGTGACTTTCAGCTCTGAAATCTCCACTCAGCCCACAAATGGGTGTCAAGGCACAATCATCACGTTCCTATTTCCACAAGCTCCCTGTAGGTGACTCTCCCAACTGCAGTGTGGATCAGAAATGTGCCAGAATGTGAACAGAAGGTAATTTTAGGTCTGTGATTTCTTTATAGGGATTATAATCAAATTTAGATCTGTTGCTGTCAGCACAAACCACCCACCCAGAGACCTGGTTTTCCTGAGGCATTGCAGACTACATTTCCCTTTTTGGGGACTCTCAGGATGCCCCATTTCCTCCTGGCCCTGCTTTGCCTTGGTCAGGGAACTCCCATGGACCCATCCAGACCATCCCACCCCACAGCTCCTCTGAGACAGGGGGAAAGGCTCATGAAAGCACAGAATTCCCTTTCCCATCTCCTCATCCTTCCCCTCTCAGAGGCACTGAGAGGTTCCTGCACCTGGGCTCTCGTGCCATTGCCTCCTGCTCTGCTTTTCCATTCCATGCACTTCTTTTGCCACGCGAGCAAAACACAGAGAAGCAAATGAGATAAAAATTGTTTTCCTTTTTCTCTGAGGCCTCTCAGATTCCCAGGAGAACAATCCTGGTAGAAGGGATTTTTCAGAAAATGTGAATGCCACGTCTGGCCATGGGTTTGTCAGCAGACTCCCGCTCTCTGAGTGTCCAAACCCAGGGACTGCCTTCCCTGTGTTTTCCTTCCCTGTGTGCTTTCCTTCCCTGTGTGCTTTCCTTCCCTGGCCTTTCTCTGCCCAATCCAAAGCAGCTTTTCAATCACTCCATCCCCTGGGGATGCTACAGGAAATCAGGAAGGTCCCCAAATTCTTTTTTCTTACTGGAAATCATGCTCCTCCTGGTTCTCTGTCACCCCCAGGGACTGTCCCTGCTCCCAGCACACCCTGAGCTTGATTTCCCTTCTCTCCTCCCTTCCCTGAAGCTGCTATGCCTGGCATTTAGCAGCAGATCCAGGAAATTTAATACCAGCAGCTTACAAAACATTAAATTCCCTCCCAGACGTATTGTGGCTGAAGTCTCCTGAATCACAAAGTGGTGACACTTCCCTTTCTGAAGGAAAACCACCACGTGATCTACTTAGTAATGGCTTTATCATTCTTTAATTGCTGCTTTTGTTCCTAAACAAAAAAATACTAAGCATGCAGAGAAGCCTAGAAAAGTATATATTTACATCAGATCAATTGAGATACATGAATGAAAGGAAATGAACCAATTTCCCAGGCAGGAAAGGTTAAGGATGATTACATGGATTAAAAATCTGTGCAATCTCTTTGCAGCACTACTCATCCTAGGCTGTGGTTACTGGGACAGAAATAGTCCTGTGTTTTATATCACTAAAAAAAAGAGGTTTTTCACTTTATTTCACTAAAAAAAGGATTTTAATGCACAAGGTGGAGAAAGCAGAGAGATGGTGGGAGCTGGCCAAGCCCTCCAGAGGCAGCCACAGAACTTTGGTCACTGGGAACTTGGCTCATGGCATCTCACAGCCCCTTCCTCCCTCTCATTTGTCTCCTCACCAAAGCTCCCCCAAGATCTCCTCCCTCATTTTTGTCTCCACTCATCCCTCAGTGCTCCCCCTGTTCCTCATGGTGCTTCAAGAATTTCTCCATCTTTCTTCTCACCTGCAAATCCCCACTTTAGAGGTGCCAACCTGGATCTGATGCTCCTGGAGGCCTTTTCCAGCCTTAATGATGATTTCCACACCCACTGCTGGGTTCTGAGACGTTTCCTCTCTTCTGGGAGTGCCTTGGGCATTCTCCTTTACTACCTCCCCTCAAAACAGGACAAATGGAAATGATGCAGGGAAATTCAGGCTTCCCTTTCAGTGCAGAGCAGTTCACACATTTCAGCGAGGAGATTTCAGAAGTGCAAATGTTCCTGTAGTACACTGAAAAATATGAATGAAAAGGAACACTCCGGAGCTTCAAAATAGCCTGGGGTGAGATTTTTTTCTGATGAGGAGGATATAGAGAGAAAAAAAAAAAAACCCAAGATAATTTTATGCACAACCCAAGATGGAGCAGGGAGCCTTTTTCATGTCAAAAATGGATCATCCTATTTTTGAAGCAATGCCTGTTTCTGGTCGCCACGAAGCTGTCCCTGTGAGGGAGTGTGGAGCTGAGCTGTTCCCTTTGCCATTCCCTCCCAGATTTGCTGTGTGCCAGGGGCTCCACAGGGACAGGCACTGAGAGTTCAAGGCAGAGGCACCTGATGAAATTCCCCAGGTAGCAGCAGCAGCAGTGCTTCTCCCTGTGCTGGAGTGGGGCAGGGACACTGTCACAGACATCTTTTATGGAAAATCCTTTCCTTAGGATTTTTCCTCCTGAGAAGCTGGGAGGCCTCAGGAACATAATGTAGACAATGGTTACCTGCTGCTGTGGAATGCAACAGGTGCATCTGTGATTGGTCTCATGTGGTTGTTTCTAATTAATGACCAATCACAGTCAGCTGGCTCAGACAGAGAGCTGAGCCACAAACCTTTGTTATCATTCTTTCCTATTCCATTCTTAGCCAGCCTTCTGATGAAATCCTTTCTTCTATTCTTTTAGTATAGTTTTAATGTAATATATATAAAAAAATAATAAATCAGCCTTCTGAAACATGGAGTCAGATCCTTGTCTCTTCCCTCATCCTCAGACCCCTGTGAACACCGTCACACAAGGAGGGAGAAATTTCTGTCTTTTTAAAGCCCATTCCTGCCAGCTTGGAGTGTAGCAGAAGGGAATTATTCATTTCTGTGCATAGTGCTTCATACCAGAGCACACAGAGGTCTCTCTTCCCACCTCATTTTATTTTTCCTGTGGAGGAACACATCAGTGCTTCCATGTCTTTGTCTGTTCTTAGCCTTGCTCCACTTCTTCAGACCTTTACCTACTTGGCTCTGGCTCCAAGCAGCAGGAGTAAAACATATATTTATGGAATAAGTAATTTTAAAATTTGTTCTTGCTAATTATTACCTTGGTTGGGCTCAGTCCCGAGGGAGCGCTTGACGTTTTGAGAGCTTTCTAATCAAATTGTTCTAAAGCTCATTTTGAGCTTCATTAAAACAGGGGAGGATCTTTCATCTTTATATAACTTTTGAAACTGCTAATGGCCTTAAATAAAATAGGAGCCTTGTGAAAAATGCACCAAATATACCAGGGAGGCTTTTGAAAAAAGAAAGGAGTGAGAGGGTGATGATTTAAAAGCATTTGTGAGGAAAGTTTTTAAGATTAGTTAAAGAAAGTAAAGTGGAAAAAGTTTTGTGGGTTCAGCACAGAGCAAAATCAGCTCCTGGGCTGAGATAAAGAGGGAATCTGCTGGGAATTCTAACAAAGGAATGGCATCAAACCCTAAGGGCCAGGTCTGAAAAACCATGGTTGAGCCCCATGGCTGTGTGCAGGTGGAGGAGGATCCGAATTCCATGGGAAATCAGGGCAGGAAAAGGTGCCAGGAAGGAAAGAAGGAGGTCAGTCACATTCCCATTTCTCTGTTCCTAAAATGCTGCCTTGCCTGCTGGGGCTGGGATGCTGAGAACCAGCCCTGCACACCCCCAGCTATTGAACAGCCTGCAGCCACAAGGGACTCAGGCCCATATTTTTCCTCCTAATTTCCAAGATTGTTTGCACACTGGGATGCCATATGGCCTGAACTTTAAGTCAGGAGATAATGCAGTCAAATAGCAGCCTCCCATCCTGAGAGGAGCAGAGGAGATCCCTCTGAAGAGGCAGCTCCTTGCTGAGTGCTCACAAATATCTCCAGCGAGGGCCCCAGGGCTTTCAGCAGCCCAGCCACCCCTGATGGCTCCAGGCTGGCTGGGAGAGGAGCAGCTGCTCTGGGAGGCACAGGATCCCAGAGCCACAGCATACCCTGAGCTCAGAGGGACCCCAGGATCATCAAATCCCTCTGCTGGCCCTGCCCAGACCCCCAAAATCCCAACCTGGACATCCCCAAAGGCTCCTGGAGCTCTAGGGCTGTGCTCATTCGCTGGGGAGCCTGGGCAGTGCCAGCACCTTTAGGGGAAGAACCTTTCCCTAAATCCACTCTAAACCTCCCTGACTCAGCTCCAGACATTCCCTGCACCCTGTCCCTGCTCACTACAGAGATCAGAGCTGGACACAGCACCCAGAGGTGCCCCCAGGGCTGGGCAGAGGGGGAATATCATTCCAGATGTGCCCCCAGGGCTGGGCAGAGGGGCAGGATCACCCCAGGTGTGCCCCAAAGGTTGGTCAGAGGGGCAGGATCACCTCAGACCTGCTGGAAATGCCCTTCCTGATGCCCCCTGTGCTGGAGCTGTTCAGTGGCTGCTCTGCCAGGCAGGGTCACTGCTGTCCCCACCCTCACCCTGTGTTTGTTCCCTCCCCTTTGGCCACTGCTGCAGTTATGATTTGGTTTTCAATTCTCCTGATGGGCAAACGATTGGCACTAATTGATAAAACGCTTTCATTTACTCAGTGACAGAATTATTAGAGGCTGATAATTGATGGAATGGCATCACACAGCTTTTTCCCAATGATCACATTAATTATAGATCCCTCCTGCTTTCTTGTCTGCAGCACTGTTGCTCCCATTCATGTTCATTGAACTCCATCATGCATTTCATTAGGAAACAATCAAGTGTGATTGTACAGAGCCACAGTCCCAGCCAGGAACTGGCCTGAGAATCAGCATTTAACATGGGCAAGGCAATCATTTCTGGAGTGGGTTGTGGAGGGGTATATTAGGAAAATCAATCCACAAACATCAGAGGTTTATGTCCAAAAAGGAGACAGAGGACTAATTTTACTTTGTTCCAATAAAGGCAGAGGCCATGGGGCATTCCCTGGGGTCTCCCCAGTTTTGAAGGACTCAGCTTCCTTTTTATCCTAATTTCCCAACCACATTTCCCTCTCTCTTCCCATCTTGTCACAGGCTGTGCCTGACCAGAAGCCCAACCCAGCACAAATCCTGGCACTGACTGCAATTTAACTGCTTCAAATGTGACAATCCTTCATCTTTTAACCTAAAGAAAGCCTTATTACAACAAAATAATGTCTATCTAAATATATATATATAAATAGATATTTTTATATTTCAAATATATACTATATAAATCTATATACACTATAACTATAACTATAACTATAACTATAACTATAACTAACTATATACTATAACTACATACTATACAAATATATATTATATAAATATAGATATATTTTATATTTTTTTTATAAATAAGTATATATATATGTCTATATATCTAATTTATATTTAGATAAAAATTCATATTTATCGAGACATTTGATAAGATTATATGCTATATGATTTTATATGATTACATATTGAATTTATAATTTCTATTTATTTATATAGGTATATATCTATATCTAAAATACAATTTTTATTTATATAAATAATTCATATATATAGAATTATTTTATTATTACATATTATTTTATATTATTATGTGTTAAAATGATACAATTTGTTTATTTAGATAAATAACTGTATTTGTTTATATCTAGAAATATAATTTATATTTATATAAATAATTCATATTGATATAATTTTGTATGATTACATATTAAATTGATATAATTCTGTGGTTCCATTCCTGATCTCCTGAAGAGCCTCTCCACCTTGCTCAGCCCAGCCCTGAGCCCAGCCCCAGGCTGGGTTTAACCCACACCAGCTTTGGGGCTGATTTGCAGTTTCCCTTCCTTCTGGCTCTGCCCTCCTGTAAGATTTTAGGACAGGAGTGAGCACTCAGCACAAAGGATTATCCAGGGGTGCCCAGGAATTAAACACAACCCAGCCTTGCTTCCCTCAGCAGCATTTTGCTGCTGCTGCTCTGGTTTGGGAGACAAACATATGGCCCTGTGTGTGCTGGGAATGAGGGCTCCCCTGACGCCTCTCACTGACAGATGAGACAGGACAAGCTCCCGTTTGCTCTCCCCTGGCAGCAGGAAACATCTGTGCTGCTGGGAGCACTGGGACAGGGCAGGAAAACTGCAAGGTAAAGGGCATCCCAGGGAGGGGAAGAGAAAAACTCTTAATTGGCACTGAAAATAAACCTGAGGCTCAGCCTGAAGGGAGAGGCTCCAGTGTCAGGTGAAGCTGTGGAGTGCAGAAAATGAGCTGAAATCTGGAGGAAACTCCCCTCTGAGGGATGAGGAGGGGGTTTGCCTCAGCCTCTGGAGGAGGGCACTGGTTGGGAGTCCAAAAAACCACATTGACAGAAATGGCACCAAAATGCCCTTCATGGGCCAGAGAGGGGCCAGCTAGGGAGTGGTGACAGAGGGAACAGGTTCTGTGCATGGAAACCCAGTGTTTTACTGTGTTAAACCACTGGAGGAATGTGATGGTGTTCACAGGAGTCCAAGGATGAGGGAAGAAATGAGGATCTGACTCCATGTTTCAGAAGGCTGATTTATTATTTTTTGATATATATTATATTAAAACTAAACTAAAAGAATAGAAGAAAGGGTTTCATCATAAGACTGGCTAAGAATAGAAAAGAAGGAAAAAATAACAAAGACTTGTGTCTCAGGCAGAGAGTCCGAGCCAGCTGACTGTGATTGGCCATTAATTAGAAACAACCACATGAGACCAATCACAGATGCACCTGTTGCATCCTACAGCAGCAGATAATCATTGTTTCCATTATGTTCCTGAGGCCTCCCAGCTTCTCAGGAGGAAAAATCCTAAGGAAAGGATTTTTCAGAAAAAGCCATATATATATATATAACTGGAGGGATATCCTTTTGCCAAGGCAGCAAACAGCTCCATTTTGGGACCATTTTGGTTCATCCTGGCTGCAGCCCTGGCTGAGCTACCCAAGGTGGATCCACTGAGGAGATCCTTTAAATAAATCCCTACTTTATTCTGTAACTCTGCCCAGCCTCTGCTCCAGCTCACCCTCTCAAGTCATCACGGTGGGCGCAGGTTCAGTTCCCCATAAATGGCACAGAGAACTCAAACCACTCTTGAATTTCCTTGGAAAATTCAAATCCTTTAGAAATTCAATGGCAAACTCCATTCTGGGCTTTCTACTGTGGATTAAGCAGGAGAAATGAAGGAACAACATGAAATTATTGCGTCTTTCTTTTATCGCTTAGCCCAGCATTAGAACATCAAAAAGCTGCTCTCCAAAACCCATGAAATCTTAAAATACTTGGGGTTTGCTGTGTAAATCTGCTGAATTTGTGCATATTGCCTTCTCTCTCCAGCCACCAGGACTGAAAACTTTTATTTGTTAATAAAGCTGAGTGGCTCGGGGAGCCTGGAAAATGGAGTGCTGGAAAGCAGCAGGAAATAATTCTGCATTTCCCTGGGAAGAATCAATGGGCTCAACAGCATCACTGTTATTTGTTGAACTCCTGAGCTGTTTGCAATGGGCAGCATCCCCCTCCCTGTGCCTGACAGCCCCAAAGTGCTGCTCCTTAAAGGCAGGGAAAGCACTGGAGCTGGGAAGGCTCAGAACCGGCCTTTTATTGAAACTTGTGTTTCATTGCTCACGAGAGACGCGGAAAATCAATTTCAGCAGACGGATTTTCTTAAAGCAACATCTAATTGCTTGCAAATGGGGGCTTGGAGGAGAAGGGCCTCCTTCAATTATAAAGCAGCAGCATGGCAGGGAAAGAACACGATGTCTATTACTTTTTTGATAAATCAATAAAAAAATAAACAAACAGCGGCAGATTGGTCTCCTGGGGATGCCAAGTCCACTCCCAGGATGGATTTTATAGGCCTTATAAAAACAGAGTTTATATTATGGCATCTTAATTAGAGAAGAGCTTCCAGTGCTGCTGAGGATTTATATAAATTCCTGTCCATGGGCCAGCCAGGCTGGAATTGCTGCTCTTCCAGCCACAAAGCCCCACTCTGAGCTCATTTCTGGCAATTTTGGCTGCTCTCAGAGAGGATGAGACAGGACACTGAAGCTGGGAGTGAAGTTTAGATGAGAAATGCTGGTATTTTGGTGCCTTGTTTTTCCTGTCTGAAAACAGAAGAAAAAAGGTAATTAAAAATTCACACTCTGATAACAGAAATTTGGGACAGATCTTGCAGTGTTTCTATTTTGCTTTCAATCTTTGAAGGTTTCTCTTGTAGGCTGTAAATAAAATTTTGAAACAAATGTCATTTTGAATTTAAAAAAAAACAAACCCTGAACAAACACCAAAAAAACCCACCCTGATCACAGATCTTTTTCAAAACCTGAAGAGACATTTGAAGAATTTATGATTATTTACCTTGAAATGTGAGATCTGGATTTGTCCAATTTGTCATGGAATCAACGTGGAATGGTTTGGGAGGAAGGGACCTCAAAGCTCAATCCCTCATCCTGCCATGGGCACAACCTTCCACTGTCCCAGGTTCTTGCCATAAATATAATAATTTATTATTCAGAACACTCCTATTTTTCACCTTCAGCAAATGGTGAGAGAGGAATTTTAAATCACTGACCATTTTCCCTAAAGTGTTAAAAATGAATAAGTTATAACTGGGGCAAATAGAATTCTTTATCTGGAATTTGAACCCAAGCTTTACAAACCCTTGTGAAACTCTGGAATATTAATTGCAAATTAATTACCACTTCCTAAAAAAAATTGTATTTCTAGTCCTGACCTAGCCTTGGAGGAGCATATATATATGCACTTATATTTATATCTCGAATAAAATATAAATTTTTAATTTGTATTTTTAATAAAAGGTAAATATAAATAATATAGTAAATATAAATAATCTACTATCATTTATAAAATACTAAATATAAATCTATTTTAAAGAAACAAATTACACATTTATATTTGTTTATATTTTATATCATATATATATATATGTGTGTATATATATATATATATATATATATATATGTGTATATATATATATATATATAAAATAAGAACCCTCTTGGTGAAGTGATCCCCCTAGTTCTCGTGCTTTCCAGATTCTCCCCCCTTCAATGAGACCCAGGCCCCAAATTTTATAAAAATCTGTCTCACAAAGCTGGTTCCAGCTTTGGTTCCTATGGAGAACCAATACCGAGGGATCCTGGAATTTGGTTTGTCTTTCTGTTCAGGAAAATGTTCATTTAAAAACAAAGAGTTACAAAGCCACAAACGGATGTGTAAATGTTGAGTTTGTGAGGGGTCCCCAGGACAAGGTGAGAATTTGACTCTAAATTCTCAGAAGGTTGATTTATTATTTTATGATACTATATTCTATTAAAGAATACCATACTAAACTATACTAAAGAAAGAGAAAGGATCAGAAGACTGAACAAGAATGAACAATAAAAACTTGTGACTCCTCAGAGTCCCACATAGCTGATGGTGATTGGCCCTTAAATTAAAACAATTTACCTGTTGGATTAACAATCTCCAGAGCACATTCCAGAGCAGCAAAACACAGGAGAAGCAACCAGATAATTATTGTTTTCATTTTCTCAGCTTCCCAGGAGAAAATCCTGGGTAAAGAGGATTTTTCAGAAAATATGACAGTCATATGTAAAGAATACAGGGAATATATAAAAGCTAAAAAAGTAAAAACCACAATGGCACCACCAGCCCCCTGCATTCCTGGGATGCATCCATGAGGGATTTTCCCTGGAAACTTTTCCCTTTTCCTTTTTCCCTTTTCCCTGCTGTCTGTGTCTCTCCTCCAGCAATCCTGCATTTCCAGGCAGGCTGTGGTGCAGACTGAAATGTGCAAATACCCAGGCAGGCAGAGTGGAAATCTCACAATATTTGATTAACCTGAATTATTTGCTTTCATAAACAAGTAGGTTTTGAAGATCTCTCCAGGACTGCAAATGATTTTGGCAATTATCTTGGAGAGATAATTAGGGATTTCAAAGGAGGATGCTCTGGAGGGGAGCAGGGAGGATGCAAGGTGACCTGCTGCAGTAATCCAGCATGAAGATTAGGGAGGAGGACATCAAAAGCAGCTGGGTTTGTTGATGCCATTTCTATTAACAGGATTAGTGGTGATAGCACAGGAAAACTGCCCTGGACATGAGAGATTTCCTCCCAGGGCCTGCAGACAACAGTCGTGTTCTTCTCCAGGCTGGGATGGTGCAAGGTGTCCATGGGGGCAATAAAAGGAGTTTTAAGGTCCTTTCCAGATGACACCATTCTGGGATTTGATGACTTCTTTTTTATTTCTTTTTTTTTTCCTTTATTTTTCTTTTTTTTTTTTTACTCAGAATACACAATTTTAGCTAAGAGATCTAAAATCCTCTTGACTTCTCAAAACACTAGAAAAAATTAGAAAAAAATGGAAAAAATAGATAAAAAATTTAGACCAAAAAAAATTTTTAAAAAAGCAACCCAAAAATAAACCCAAAAAAACCCAAAAAAAACCCAAAAAACAAACCAAACCAAAAACTTCAATGCCAAAATAGGGCTTCTTGGCAATTCCGACATTAATACTTTTTAACTGTTCATACTGCTTATTTTCCAGTGACCGGAACTTCTTTTTTTTCCCTTTTTTTCAGTCTAATATAACTTGTTTTTTTACCAATAATTGCATTTCTGTTACCCTACAAGACTCAAAACCATCTGATAAGCTCGTGGCTGTTCTGGCTTTGGGTGTGGATCCCCCAAGGCACCCTTGGTTGGTGAGGGGATGGAACATCAGAGGCTCTGGTGGAATCTCCAGATTATTGCAAAGCTGGGGTGGAAATGAGAGATGGGGACAGGTAAAGGTGTCACAGATGCTCAGACATTTACCCAAGCAGCTTTATGAGGAGAGGAAATTGGATTTTTAACCACCAAAAAATGCAGCAATTAAAAAAAAAAAAAGTATTACTGAAAATTCTTTGGACTCCTATTTTTTTTTTATATCTTTTCCCCCTTCTCTGATTTTCCTCATCTTCTACAAGGAAAAATCAGCCACTTCCAACCTGCTCTACATTTAAAACACCTGCCTTGGATATCTTGGCCAATCGGACCCAGATAATTGCTTAATTTTCTTAAGAAAATGGGAATTTTGATTCAATCCAAAAAGAAAAAATGAAATGCTTCGCTTCTTTTTCTTTCTTTCTTTCTTTCCTGAAGGGTGAATGAAAAATTTTATTTTGAAGTTTAGTTCAAGTTCTTTTCTGTGTCCTCTGGGGTCAGGACAGGCAGAGAATGAGGGGGAATTAAAAAGAACTGCTCAGAAATGGGGGAGCCAGAGGGATCACTATCATAACATAATTAATATTATATAATATTTTATATAGGTATATAGCAATATAATAAATAGAATATGATTAATGCCCATCCTAGCCCCTCCTTCCTCACTGCTCATCTCAGGGCTGGCACATGGTGCAATTTTATCATGAGGGACAAAAGGAAGGATCCCCAGGAAATTATTCCATGGGCAATTCCCCAAACCACCTTGTGTGGGGTAATGGAGAGCAGAAAGTACCAGGAGGGAGAAAGGGAACATCATTCACCTCCCAACTCCTGCACTGGGGCGAATTCATCTCCCAGTTCCTGCACTGGGATCACCCACTGGGATCAATTCACTTCCAAACTCCTGCACTGGGATCATCCACTGGGGTGAATTCACCTCCCAATTCCTGCACTGGGGTGAATTCACCTCCCAGTTCCTGCATTGGGGTCAAACTGGCATTTAGGCACCCCCAGTGACTCCCACTGCCCAGCAGTTCACATCCCACAGGGTACCTGAGCCTCCCATGCTCGTTGTGTGTCCATTATTAATTTTTTAATTTATGAACTACCTTAGGGAGGTTATGTAAGCTCCACCTGCCACACATGGGAGGCGTTTCTGGGTCATGCTCTGTTATGTCTCAGAGCTCAAGCCAACTCCCAATAATTGATGCAGCTCCAAGAGAACATTTTCCTGCGGCGCTTCATTTGATAATTATTCACCACGGGGCTCCTCAGCTGTTTCTGGCCCTGCTTTGGACAGGAAGCCAAGCTGTGGGGAGTCCTGCTGGAGGCAGCTCCAGAGATTTCAGATCATGGAGGTGCTACATGATTTCCTTTCCTGGAGAAAAAGATGTTCCTGCTTGCCACCATGACCCTTTCCAGGCAGTCCTGTCTCAGATTTTTCCTCCTCTCAGACGGCACTTGGCTCAGACCACATCCCAATGCCTCATCCCTCATTTCCTGCACACCAAAATACAAAATTTCAGCACACCTGGGACTCACAGGTACCCTCATCTTTGTGTTCTCTCATGTACATTGGCATAGCTATTACTCTCAACATGGATATTTTATTTATTTTTTTTACATTTTTGCGCCTTTCCCACATGAATTGTGATTATTCTTCCCCACACCTGTTACTGACTCTGTTATGAAATCCAATTATGTAATGTCTGGGACAGGTCCTGGAGTGAGGACAGCTTCACACCTCCTCTGTTCCAGTTTCTCCTTCAGCCCATATTAATAAATATTTAGAAAATAGGAATTCTGTGTCACAGTAGGTTGTGCCTGCCCTGACTGCACTGGTGTGTAGGTGTGAGGTCCAGTTTGCTGTTCAGCTCATAGACAGCCATGAAATATTCAGAGTTTCCTTGATGTTGCTGTAGCTTTTTTGGATGCTCACATTTGCCCTGCAGCTACCATGACCTGTGCCTTTAAATTCCCTGCAAGGACCTGGTGGGAAATGTCCTTGGACTGAGAGGGTTTAAGCAAAACCCTTTAGATGGTTCAAAGGGCACTGCTGTAAATCTGGGAGGGTGAAACATTGACCAGAGCACTGAGCTGTGTCAGCAGCAGAGCTGGGACCCAGGCTGGGCATTAAAGCTGATCCTGGGTTGGACACTCCTTGCAGGATGGAGATGTGGGGTCTGGGGTTCTTCCCTACACCAGTTTAGCCTTGGTCTGTTGGTCTGTGATCCCAGCCCGGTGCTGGCTGACCCCACTGCATGGGTGACAGCGGAGTGTGAGTCAGAATAAAAGGATTAATCAGAGTAAAATAATTAATCAGTCAGATTTTGCATATTTTCCTTTTTCTTGCACACCACCAGGCCAGATCTCAGCTCAGTGCAGGGCCCTGGTGCTGAATTCCCTCCCACACCCATCAGACAGTCAGAGTTAATTCCACAGGGCACCTGAGGCCCCATCAATACAGAGACACCCCATTGCTGTGATTTCTGTGCAAGCACATCTCTCTGACTCCTTTTACAGAGCTGCATTTTTTCTGTAACTTCTGGGCAAAGAACCTGGCTCAAGATGTTTGACCTTGGCCAGCTCTTGGCTTTGAGAATCTGTCCAGCCCCAGTATTTTGACAAGCTAGCTACAGCAGCACAATTAGCATTCCAGGGGTGATGCAAGGTCCCTCTCTGGCTGTGAAAGGTTCTGACTTCCTCCTCGCTGAATTAATCCTTTTATTCCCAGGTCCGAACTTGCTCATTCTGGTGGAATGACCCCAGATCTCTTCAGGGGTTTTCATTAAACACACACAGCTCCTCCTGGAGAAAAACTGCTCTTCCTGTGGTGAGCCATGCTCAGTTGTGGCAGATTTGTTTGAGCAGGTTGTGGTGGGCCAGGGAGCAGAGCCCAGGGACAGAAATCTCCATCAGGGCAGCAGAGTGGCCCAGGGAGCAGAGCACAGGGACACAGGTCTCCATCAGAGCAAGTTGTGGTGGCTCAGGGAACAGAACCCAGGGACAGAGTGGTCGAGGGAGCAGAGTCCAGTGAGAGAGATCTTCACCAGGGCAGCAGAGTGGCCCAGGGACACAGATCTCCGTCAGAGCAGGTTGTGGTGGCCCAGGGAGCAGAATCCAGTGGCACAGATCTCCATCAGGGCAGTTTGTGGTGGCCCAGGGATAGATTGGCCCAGGGAGCAGAGCCCAGGGACAGGGATCTCCATCAGAGAAGCAGAGTGGCCCAGGGAGCAGAGCCTAGGGACAGAGTGGCCCAGAAGCTACTGCAGTGACCCAGGGAGCAGAGCCCAGGGACACAGATCTCCACCAGAGCAGTTTGTGGCGGCCCAGGCACACAGATCTCCATCAGGGCAGCAGAGCAGCCCAGAAGCCCCTGCAGTGGCCCAGGGAGCAGAGTTCAGGGGCAGAGATCTCCATCAGAGCAGCAGAGAGGCCCAGCAGGCCCCGCAATGAGGGACCTGCAGTCCCAGCTGCTCAAGGATGCACATCCATCCCCCAGACTTGTCTGCTGCCACTCCCACCTGAAGGCTCCAAAGGCAAAGACATCTTGAAAGCTTTTGTGAGCTGGTTAAAGATCAAAGAAATCTGGTTGCATAAATCTGGAATACTAAAGCGGAATGAAAGGAAGCTGGCATTGCACGTGGAGGGAAATGTAAATTCACAATTTTCCCCAGCGGACTCAAGCTTGAGCTCTGAACAAGCTGGCAAGGGCTGCTCTCACTTTGGATGTAAAAGGGGGTGAGGCTGGGCTGGGTTCCTGATTTCCCTGGGACTCCAGCTCCTGTTTCCACAGCAGGAGCCTTTATCCCACCTCAGTGTGAGGCACAAGGCACTCCTCAGAGCCATGGGGACAGGGCTCTCGGTGCTCACTGGCCCTTGGCATCCAGAAAAGATGGGTTTTTTTCATTTTTTTGGCGTCATTTCAACTGATGGATGGTGTGTTCCTCCTCCTAAACCCACACAGGCAGCACCACTGGCTGCTTCTCCTCAAGAAATAGGTTTTGATCGACGTTGATCAAAACTTTGACAGGATTGCCACCCACAGCATTGTCCATCAAGTTATTTTCTCCAGATATTAATGATAGACTTGATCTTCTATTTCTCACCAATTAGCAAGCCCCAAAGTTAAGTGCAGTGGTCTGTTATTTCCCAAAGTTTTGTCTTTCTCTTTCCTGGCTGGTTCTCACCTGAGCTGATGCCAGGTTCAGTTTTTCCTCTCCATGTTTAGGGGCTCATTTCGCCTTTCTCATCAGCAATAACTTCCCCCTTCCTTGACTCCAGGTTGTTTAATGTGGCTCTTTGAGCTGCCCAAAGGTTCTTTTTTCCTTTTCCCACAAAGGTGGCACACCAAAATACCCCTTTAATCTGTGTTTAGAACACATAGTCTTAGCCACTCTTTTATCTTTATTATTTTTTAATGAAGATTTCAATGAAAGTGATTTTTGCAGTGGAGAATAGTTCATTTTAAAATGTTTAACCAGTTTAGAGGGTCAGGTTGGACACTGGGGCTGGGAGCAGCCTGGCACAGTGGAAGGTGTCCCTGCCATGGCAGGGGTGGCACTGGAAGGGCTTTGAGGTCCCTCCCAACCCAAACCTTGTGTGATCCTGTAGGTCTGTGGTTTAGGGACACAAAGGAATGTGAGAGATGGGGAGTGGGAAGGTTTATGAAGAGGGGATAAAATGGAGGGTGACATTATTGGGGCTGCAAAGCAAAAACAAAGACAAGAAAATCATTAAAATTCTCTGTTGCCCTGCCTAGTTTAATACAGAGCTGCATTTCTGCTCTCTCATCTTCCCTCCTCTAACCCAGAGAACAGGCCAGGGTCTGTCATTTCCCAGAGACTGGCAGCTCCTTTATCTCCCAAGCTATTTTCCATCAGCCAGACTGCAGAACCGTGGGAATGCTGGCTCGGGATGAGCCTTGCTGAGCACACAGGAATGAGCACAGAGAGTTTTCCTGGCTCTAACTCCTTCCCTTGAAGGGACAGAGGTGTGGCAGGGCAGAGGAGCAGCCCTGTCCTTGGGGGGGATGTGGAGATGGGTTTGGATGTCACCCTCAGCCTGCAGGTGACATCACTGGGAAGGACGGCAGCTGGCACAGGGACAGGGTGACCTGGGGGCTGTTATATAGAATTTGCAGACATGACTCACTGTCCTAGAGCCACAGCCACCTCCAGCAGGGGAAATTGGTGCCTTTGGTGTCGTGGGATGCCACAGAGATTAGTGCCAGCACAGCTCTGGGGATGCTCCTCAAATATGAGGGGCCCCATCCAGATGTGCAGCCACAGCAGGTCCACATGGCCTGAATGCAGATTAAATTAAGATGTAGCCCAGAGCGGCTCAAGTGTCTGGGGGGGGGGGGGGGGGGAATGATGCCTCAAGTTCAGCTTTTATATTTTTCAGGTTCTGTGCTGCTTTAGTGTGTGGTCTGGGTTCACATCAGGGGATGTGAGCTCTGTGCACAGAGCAGGGAGACAAAACAATTCCTGCTCCAGCTGGGCACCAAGGACAAATGATCCAAATCTCAGCCCAAGAGCACAAACACCGTGGGCTGGAGAGAGAAAAACAAGGATGGGACTGCATGGGCTAAAGCTGGAATGGGACAATGAACTGCAAGGTACAAATGGAGCAGAACTGATCCAAGGGAGAGACTCTGTGCCTGGTCGTGCATTTTGGGACCATTTTGGTTCATCTTGGGTTCATTTTGGGACCATTTTGGGTTCATTTTGGGGCCATTTTTGTTCAACTTGGGTGCAGCCCTGGCTGGGCTCTTGTGCTGCCCAAGGTGGATCCATGGAGGAGATCCTTTGAATAAATCCCTGCTTTATTCTGGAACTCTGCCCAGCCTCTGTTCCAGCTCAGCCTTCCCAAGACATCACCATGGACATGGCTCTGTGGTGAGCTGGGGTTGGTTTTGTCTGAGGGCAGAGAGGTTTAGTGAATGAAATGTTGGAGTCACAGGAAGTTATGATCAGGATAAAAAAAAATAACGTTTTTTGACTGTAATGCATCAATTTCTTGGTTTGAAGTGCCAGTATCAACTGGATAACTGAGGCAATTTTGCCAGAAGTGGGCCCACATTTATAAACACCTTAAAACCTTAACCTCCATCCCACCAAGTGTTTGAAGAACCTTTGGAGTTTTCTCCATTGGGGCTTCAGGCCAGACATGAGAATTAAGGAAGATTTGAGCTAAATCTGCTGAGATTGACATTCACTTTGTGCTTTCCTTCTGCTGGGTTTCTTTGGCAGGGCAGAAAATACCTAGGGGCAGCTACAAAGGGGTTAAATAGGGGAACTCTCACTGACCACCAAGGAGGAGGGGTTTGAGGAGATCCCTTCCAGGCCATCTCAGGACAAGGTTATCTCGTAAAACCTCTCCACTGGAAAAGCCTCCTGGCACACAAAATTCCCTTTTCATCTCTCTTTTAATGAAATCCTCTGATAATTCCCCACCTGCTGCAGCCTCACTGTGCCCTGTGGCCACCGAGAGGACTCACAGTGACTTTGCTGTGATCCCATCAAATCCCAGGGCATCTGCAGTGCCCAGTGCTCATTTCTGTGTGAATCTGGATCACAAAGCTCTGGGGATTATCTGGAGAGTTTGAGATTTCTTTCCAAAGCAGTGCTTTATCCTGCCAACAAGACAATAGCATGGAATGGCTGCTGGAATCCTGTTGTTGACAAGGTTTATGTCCTGCAGGAGCTAAAACCAAGGAAAACACACCAAAGTTTTTCCCTTACATAAGCTTTGAAAGTTGTCCAAGCTGACTTTAACTTCATGGAAAAGTTTGCACGTTTGGAAAGTGTGACCACAGCTCCCAGGAGGAAATCCAGCACTTTGCAGAGCAGGGGGATGAAAGACAGGCTGGCACTGAGCTCAGGGAGCAATGACAGACAACAGCAAAGCGCCTGCAGGTATTTATTTGAACTGCTGGATTAAAATTCCTCAGCTGTGCCCATGACAACACTTCCCCTTAGTTTTCCAGGTGTTCTTGTTACCTGCCTTTCATCAGCTGGAGTTATAGGAAAGTAGTGTTAAGAATTTGTTTTTGAGTATTGGACAGGAAGCTAAACAAGGAATGGTGTTTGAACAGACATCAAAATTCATTGCTGAGCTCGAGGTACCCCAGTGCTGACAAAAAGTTGTTTCATTTGCAGTTTTGAAGTGGTGCATCAGGAGATGTGTGCAAACAACCCCAATGAGAGCACAGCTCTGCCCTGAATTTCAACCAACCAGCTATGAAGGAAGAGAAAATTCTGAATATAGGAGCTGAATAATTTCTTGATTTGAGAAAATTTGCTTTTATTCCACAAAGAAATCAGGGATTCAGACAGCACAGGATAGAGTGAATATAAAGAGAGCACACACATATCAGGTGAGCTGAGATGAAATGACAGATCCAATAAAGAGTTCCTTTAACAGCTGAGTCCAGACAGACAGAGAAAAACCTGTTCAACTTAGAAATGCAACACAGAATCCCAGAATGGGAGGGACCTTAAAGTTCATCTATTCCCACCCCTCCATGGCAGGGACACCTTCCACTGTCCCAGGGACACCTTCCCATGTCCCAGGCTGCTCCAGCCTGGCCTTGGGCACTGCCAGGGATGCAGGGATGGGCACCCTGTGCCAGGGCCTGCCCACCTTCACAGGGAACAATTCCTCATTCCCAATGTCCCACCCAGCCCTGCACTCCTCCAGGTTAAGGCAATTCCCCCTTGTCATGTCTCTGCAGGCCCTTGTGAAAATCCCCCTCCAGCCCCTTTGGGTACAGGAATAAATAAATAATGAAAGTAAATAATAATTAAATAATTGACCAAAGAAATACAATAAATAATTAAACCTAACATGACCAATGAGTTCCTCCATCCCTGGAGGCTTTTGAAACAAGGCCAGAACCAACACAAAGCTCAGCTGCTGTAGCCAGAGCTGGGCAGGGATCAGGGGTCAGGACCTGGCTGATCCCCACTGTACTTCAGGAGTTTGCCCAATGTGCCCAAATCCCAGCCCAGCCTGAATTAGGAGCCAAAGTGTCTCCTTCAGGGAGGAGACAAAATGGGACATTAATCAGAAGTGGCAGCTGGAGGAGCTGTAAGGAGTGTGGCATTTTGGGGTCCCCCAAAGGGAGGAAGTGATGGATCTGACTCCATGTCCTCAGAAGACTAATTTGTTATTTTATGTCACTATATTATATAAAAGAATGCTAAACTAAACTATACTAAAGAATAGAGAAAGGGTACAGACAGAAGGCTAAAAAGATAATAATGAAAAACTCATCACTCCTTCCAGAGTCCTGACACAGCCTGACCATGATTGGTCATTAAGTCAAAACAATTCACATGAAACCAATAAAACAATGATCAGCTGGTAAACAATGTCCAAACACATTCTTAAGCAGCAAAACACAGGAGACGTGAATCAGATAATTGTTTTCATTTTTCTCTGAGGCTTCTCATCTTCCCAGGAGCAGAAACCCTGGCAAAGAAGTTTCTCAGAAAATATGAATGTGACACCAGGAGAACATCAGCTCCTGGATTTTAGCTGGGCAATATTTGGTGATGTGCTCCCCTTGGGAGCCTCATCCCAGCTGTGCAGAGTTCATTGATGAAATGTGCTGAGAGCAGAATTCTGCCCAGGTTTTCCTCTTCCTCCTCGTACTCGGTGCTCAGCACACTCCTCTGCAATGTCCCAGCTGCTGGTGATAGCAGGCTAATCTTTTAATGAGATTTTTGAAGACTTTATTGCTAGTTTTATGTAAGGAGTCCAGAATCCCAGTGTCAGGAGCTTAATAAATAAGGTTTGTTGGTCTGGGGAATTCCACAGATCTGGAGCAAAAATTACAACATTTTACTCATGCACTAGGCTGTCTAATAGTCAGGAGCTTATTCTTCTGCATCGTCACTGAAGAGAAAGGAGCTCCTCTCGTTGGCAATTCAGGTCTCAGATGGAGCCTCATTTCTGTGCCATCAGCACTTCTTGGGGTGTGTTAAACTTTCAGCTGCAGCTCCAGCACAGAGGCCTTGGGAGCAAAACCCACACACCCATTTTTCCATTGTCACCTGGAACTAATGAGCTCCATGAAAGAAGAAAAGTCATGCTTATTAAACATTATTAGTCAGCTGTAGTAACTTTTGGAATGAAGCTTTAGGCTTGGATGGATGATTACCTGGCAGAATTGGCTATCTGCTCACTGCAACTCCTCAGGGGGAACTTGGGAAGGTCTCCAGAATGCAAATTCTTCATTAAGCACCCTCAGTTTTCTCTGCCTGTTTTACATCAAGCCTTACATTTGTCAGGTGAAATGGGAACTGCATGAAAAGCAGCTCCAGAGGTGCAGGAGTTACTGGCAATATCTATTTATTCACAGAAGTGCTCACTTGGGTTTCTTGGGAGGCCATTTCCACAGCAGCAAGCGAAAGGAGGCTCATGTGCAAGGAAAAGCTGAAGGTTCATTTCCATTTTTCTCAATAAATTATGCATGAAAAGCGGGAATTGTGCTGAAACTCCTGGCTCTGTGCTGTCAGGTGGAGCTGAGCTGAGCCAGGGATGGCTCAGCAGAAGCCAGGGCTAAAAGGGCCTCCTGAGGATGCCAGCTGTGAGCAGCAGCAGCTGCTGGGCTGTTTGCTCAAAGTGCAGTGTGAGCTCTGCCCCTGCCCTGCCTGAGCTTTCCAGGAACTGCACTGTGGGAGAGGAAACCTCCCTCCTCCTGCTCTGGGCACCTCTAACAGCAGCAGCGAGTAAAGACAGGCAAAACACCCAAAATTCCAGCAGCAAAATCTCCTCTTTAACTTACAGCCTATTTTTGTCCAGTTTCCCAAGCTATCACATTTAATTCTGGTTGTGACCAGAATTGTGACCTCCTTGCTCAGTTCAGTGGTTAGAAGGTGCTTGTGCATGAACATGCCAAGACTCTCTCTTCACACAGGTGTTTGCATTTTGTCTTTGTGGATTCTCACCTGGATGTGGATTTCTTTGTGGCTTCTTCTTTTTCACAGGTGCAAACTGCCTCCTTACAAGAACAGATTCTTATGCAAACTGATTCTTAGAATTCTTATTCTTATTTATGATTCTCGTGGGAACTTGGCAGGCTAGCTGTTAATTCAGCTGAAATAACAAGGCCTGATGTTACAAGGCCTTTCTTTCAAGGGTTTTACCTACATGAAACAGGCAGCTGCCCAAGAGGAGCTGTTAGTGATTCCAGCTCTTTCCATGCTGCATTGTCCCCACCCTCCTGTCCTGCCCTCATTTTACAGCATTCCTTAATTCTGGCCTGACTCAAAATAGGTGATTATTCCCAATTAATTGTTGGGATCCCAAACTTCTCTGCTCATTTTCTGCCCAGATCTTTGATCCTTTTGTGTCATTTCTCAGTGTTGTGTAATTTCCGTGATTCCTGGTCCATCCCTCACAGCTCACACACTGCTGAGGTGTCACCTGCAGTGCCATTCCTGGCAGGTCCCCACAGAGATCTCCAGGCTCTCACCCTCCACCATGGCATGAGGCAACAATGTCTGGCACTGCCCAGCCTGGTATTTGGCATTTGGGTCCTAAATCCCCTTATAAAACAGGGAAATTTGCTGCTTCACTGCTAAGTTGGGAGGTTTCTCCTGCAGTTACAATCTGAATATTCCAACAGCTGAGTGAGGCATCTCCAGGACTTCTGGGAACCAAGGGGAGCAGGCCAGAGTCAACTTTGAAATATTCTTTTGGAAAGAAATACACTTTTTAAAATATTTTGAAATATATTTGAAATATTCTTTGAAATATTTCAAAGAAATATTTTGAAATATTCTTTTTGAGAAGCACAGTGAACACCCCCAACAAACCCCCAGTTCCAGGTTGCCCTGTGTCTTTTTTTTCCTTTTTTTCTCCTCCTTCTCAGCCTTCTCCTCTTTGCTTTCCAGGAGATTATAGCAGAGGCTGACAAAGTGCTAATCTTGCTGAGGATTACGCACGAGGAATCTCTATTGATTTCCTTTTTCTCTTTTACAGAAATAATAAAAGGCTGCATTGCAGGGGTTTGGGAGCTGCTGGGGATGAGAGAGCACTTTTTGCTCACATTAACTTTGAGGGTTTTGCTTGCATAAAACATTGATTTATTAGAGAACCTACAAATAATATCCTTAGTAGAGAACACGTTGCATTTGTACAAGTGGAAGTCCTCATTACTGTGTATAATAGCTGAGACAGAATAATGCAGGCAGTGGGTGTTGGTGTTGTTTTTATTATTATTTTTATTATTATTTTTATGTAGTGCTGGGAGTTTATGACATGCAGTTAGTCACACACTGTGCACTGGTTCTGTCCTCTTGGGCAAGGGTTGGTTCCTAGAAATTTGGTATCATTCTATGGTAGTTTCATTCTTTTTCCATGGAATTTTCATGAGATTGGACTGGTTCAAAAGGAAAATCTGTCCCTCTACTTCTCCTGGATGAAAGGCCTCAGAGGAAAAGAAAAACAATAATTATCTGCTGCTGTGGAATGCAACAGGTGCATCTGTGATTGGTCCATGTTGATTGTTTCAAATTAATGGCCAATCCCAGTCCAGCTGGCTCAGACTCTCTGAGAGTCACAAGATTTTATTATCATTCCTTTCTATTCCTTTCAAGCCTTCTGATGAAATCCTTTCTCCTATTCTTTAGTATAGTTTTAATATATCACATTCTTTTAATACAATATATATCATAAAATAATAAATCAGACTTCTGAAACACAGAGTCAAGATTCTCATCTCTTCCCTCATCCTGGGAACCCTGCAAACACCACATTTGGTGACCCTGAGTGAAGAAGAATTCCACACATCCACACATTTTTGGAACACATCCAAGGATGGGGGCTCACCATTGCCCTGGGCAGTCCCTTCCAATGCTTGGAGTGTGGAGTTGTGTTTAGGAAAAAAACTAAGGAGCAGCTGGAGGGGAGGCTCTGCTCAAGGCTGGTTGGGCCCCTCTTGGTTGGTGATGAGTTTCCACTGGGGTTTTATTTCCCTCTCTTTATTATTTCCCTTTTCATTACAATTTATTATCTTATTTCTTTCATTGACTGTCTCTATCCACAAGTTTTTTCACTTTTAGCCAGTTCCCTCCTGCATCCTGTTGGCTGTGTGGCGCTGAGTTCCAAGCTGGGAAAAGAGAGAGCAGGCAAAGAGAAAGGAGGGATTTGTTACCCAGAACAGCCTGGCTGGGCAGGATGGGATTTGTTACCCAGAACAGCCTGGCTGGGCAGGATGGGAGGGCCTGGAACCCAAACTGTGCTCAGGAGAAGGGAAAGGGCAGTTCTGCAGTGACAGGAGCTGTGCTGGCAGTGCCACACAGGCCGTCCCCAGGCTCCTGGGGAACACAGCACCCTGCAGTCTCAGAGAGGAGCCCAAAAAATCCCCTGAGCCTGGATCTTTCACAATTTGGGATAAATGGAGGGAAGGATGTCCCAGTGTCTGTGAGGGTACAGCCAATAAAGCCCAGCATTACACAGAGGCCTGGGAGCCATCTCATGGTGCTGCCTTCAAGCAAAACAAATGTTCATCTCCCAGACAGGGGCCGGGCTGAGGAAAATGAGCTGATATTTCCTTCCCTTGCCTCGGCAGAAGGTTTAGCAACAGGCAGATCCTCCCCTCAGTCCCCTCCCCTCGAGGCATGGGCAGGACCTGGTGCCTCTGCCAGAGATTTGTCAAGAGAAAAGAGCAAAGAGGAGTCTGCTCCCACTGACTGCTGCTAATCCTCCTCCTGACACAGCCGGGGGGCATCCTGTGCTGCTGGCTATTGATTTATTTAGATTTATCCAGAATAATCAGGAGTGCTCCTTTGTGTTCTCAAGGACGTGTGGAGGTCGCTGATGGCAGGCAGATCACCAGCCCTCTGCTCCCTCCTTGCCTGGAGCTTCTCCCAAGAGAACTTGGGCAAGAAAAAGAGAAATAGGGTCAATTCTTGCCCTTCTTTTCCTTCTCAGAGCAGACACAGGCACCTTCAGAAAGGTTTGAGTGCAGCATTTTTGGGTCAGTTCCCTCCAGTGACCCCATAATCACAACACGGGCTTCTCCTGGACAGTGGTTTTGAAGGGTTGATAGGTTCATAAAATCCTTCTGTAAAACCACCACCAGTAAAAAAATCCTGGAATTCTCTAATCCAGAGCCCAGAGTGTGAGGGAGTTCAGATGAGCTCAGGCACTGCAGGTGGCTGCAGGGCTGGTGCCTCACGTCCCCAGCTCTGAACACACCCAAGGAGGGCTGGAGGAGTGTGCAGGATGGGAAATATTGAAAAATCTGAGAGTTTATGATGGGATTGACTGGAAAATCTCCTGGCTGGTGGCTGCTGGAATCTGAGCTAGGCTTGGCAAGGTAGTGGGGAACCTCTGGGCTTGCCAGGGTTTCTTCCTTCCTTTCAGATCCCGAAGAATCTGTTCTCCATTGGTGGAGATGATGGTTGATCACCTTGTAACACAAGGAATATTTCTGCCATCAAGAAATCCCTCCTCTTTGAGAGTATTGACTTGATTCCTCCAGTGCAAATTGCCTGTGTGAGAGTTTCTCCCAGAAATGACCAGAGGATAAATGATGTGTGTTCATCATCTCTGAATCAAAGCATGTGCTGTGACTCACCCCTGGCCAGCTCTGTCGTTGTTCTTATTATAGGATCTCCTCCAAAGGTCACATTTAACTACTAAAAATAAACCCAAAACCCAAAAAACCTTCATTCCTCAGCAAACAGAGCAAATGTAGGCTACTCTTGTATTAAAAGTACAGATCCAGGTCACCGAGCTGACCTACTTAGGGGATATTTTAGGGCTTCCCAAAAGATTTCACGTCCTCCAAATGTCAATCTTGCTTCAGGTCCACACATCAGCACCAGTCTTCTTCCTTCGGAGGGGACTCTTATTTAGATGGAGATTTTATCAAAGTTAAACCAGCTTAATGTTTCTTATATGAAAAGTTGAGGTGAGCTTGGCTCCTGTGGTTGGCAGCAGGAGGACGATGTGAGTAAAACCTTATTTAGGTCCCAAATGATAGAAGTGCTTCTCACCTTGTGCCTTTGACAGCGAGCTGTGATTCCAGCAGCAGCAGAGGGCACAGACCTTTATATAAAAGCTGATATTTGGAGAGCGGTGTCTGAACTCAGACAGTGATTTAACCTCACAAACAACCTCATTTCAACCTCATTTTCAGCTCACACAGTGCTGTTTTCTCTAGAAATGAGAGTCCTTAGCCTTTGCCTGCCAAGGACGGGGATGGTTGAAGACATCTCTGCATCATTTCCTCCAGGGTGCCCTGGGGAGGTCCCTGCCCGGTGCTGGTGCCTCTCTGGCTCTGTCGGAGGTTCTGAGCATTCTGTCCCTGCTGCAGGAGCTCTGCAGGGCTCTCTGGCCACCCTGAGGTCCGACCCTTTTTCTCCTGCCAGCCAAGGAACCTGATTCCACCTAAACTGTCTAAAATAGTTCAGGTAACTCTGAGTTACCCAAGTGTGGTGGTGTTCACAGGGGTCCCAGGACGAGGGAAGAGATGAGAATCTTGACTCCATGTTTCAGAAGGCTGATTTATTATTTTATGATATATATTATATTAAAAGAAAATGATATATTATAACTATACTAAAAGAATAGAAGAAAGGATTTTATCAGAAGGCTTGAAAGGAAAGGAATGGAATGATAACAAAAGTTCCTGACTCTCAGAGAGTCTGAGCCAGCTGACTGTGATTGACCATTAATTAAAAACAACCACATAAGACCAATCAAAGATGCACCTGTTGCATTCCACAGCAGCAGATAATTATTGTTTTTCTTTTCCTCTAAAGCCTCCCAGTTTCTCAGGAGAAAAATCCTGGCAAAGGGATTTTTCAGAAAATATCATGACTACATCTTTCTTCTATTCTTTTAGTATAGTTATAATATATAATTTTTTAATATAATATCTATAATAAAATAATAAATCAGCCTTCTGAAGCATGGAGTCAAGATTTTCTTCTCTTTCCTCCTCCTGGGACCCTCAAACACCAGCACAGGCAGGGGCTGCTCAGGCTCTGCCTCCTGGTCACCCCAGGGGTCACAAATAGCTCAGGGCTCCCAGGAGTGTATTTTCCTTGTTGTCACCTCCTCATCCTTTCCAGTGTTTTGTGCTCCATGAAGAACAAGGAGCAGCACTCTGCAAACTCATCTCTCAGTGGTGGCTGTTGCTCTGTTATACCAGAGATGCATCTTTGGAAAGAAATCAATATTCTGGGGGCAATATCCCAGGAGGACAAGAGTCAGGTGAGAGTTTGAGGAGTGAGACACTAGGGAGGTGTTTGTGGTGGCAGCGAAAGACAGGTCAACCATGGTCCCAAGGGATCCCAAATAACCAGTGATGTTATGAGAGCAAGACCATTAAACCCAGACTTTTCATTTCATTCTAATCACATCTGCAGATTGAATAATACTTTAATAAGCCTTAAGCTGGAATTGATTTTTTTTCCCCCACACACCAGGAATTGAAATTGAGGAAAAAAGTGGTTGGAAATTATTTAGCAGTTACTAAGAATTAAGGAAAGACCCTTTATTGTTAATCAAAGTGGATTAACTTCTTTTAAATGTTATTAATATTGAAAAGCTAAAATGTGTTTTCCTTGTTTTTTGAGCTCAGCTGAGAGGCGGAGGGGGCTGCTGGCATGGCTGGGGCTGGAGGTGGGTGCTGCAGGACTGTGGCCCTCCAGGAGGGCGAATTCCAGCAGAGACCTCTTGTTCTACCTCCAGTGCTCAAATCTTTGTAAAATCAGGATTTTGGGGAGCTGGACAAACCAGCTTTTGGAGCAGCATGGTCACTGCCACACCAGGCACTAATTCATTTCTGTGTTTACACAAGCCTAGATGGACCCAGATTTAAGCCTAACTATTCCTACTGTTTTCTGATTTTCTTAATTGGAATATTTTTATATCAATTTGCAGTGATCTAGGTGACCTTTGTGTCAGGCTCAGGTCCCTGCCCCTTTTCTGAAGGGCTGCTGAAACCCTCTGCAGGTTGATTTTATTTGAAGTGGGGGGCTGCTGCTCGTCAGTCCCTCCAGCTCCCATCACCAAACCTCTCAAATTTATTCCTGTTTCATTTAATATTTCTACTGTAAGCTCATGCCCAAATAAATTCGTTATTTTGGTGGCTTCTTGTGGAAAACACAGCCCTAAGAAGAGCAGCAAAACCAGCTGAGGGCTCTGCATGTTCTGCTGAAAATTATATTGGCCTCTTTTGATTCTTCTTTGCAGCCCAAACTTCATTGCAAACTTAATCAGATGTTTGGAAAAACACTAACACACTGTAAATAGAGATTGACAGAAAACTATCTTGGAATAAATAGAGCTGCTGGGAAATATACAGAATTTTAGACTGGGGAGAATGACAATGTCACAAGGAGGCAATTTCACCCAAAAAAAAGCTGCCATGAGGGAATAAATAGCTCTGTGATTATTTGTGTGGAAAGAACCACTGGAAAGTGGGTGTAAAAATATGGAAATGTGCAGGGCAAATTGAGGTGGCTCAAGTGGAGCAGAATTAAACTTCAGAAGGAAATGGGTGCTGCCTTTTCCACTGGCTGTGGAAGCACCCTGGAAATGCAGGAAATGTCCCTAAAATCTCTCTGTGCTCCTGGTGCTGCCTGTGCCACCCAATTAGAATGATTCCTGCTCAAGGAAACAAGCTGGTTTTCACTGCTCTCAAGAAAGATTGGCAGATTTTTCATAGATTAAGTTAGAATTTAGTTTGTGAGGTTTCTATGTGTTTGCTGTTTAGCTCCTGCATTTTCTGACCTTGATGATTCTGTGGTTGATGATTCCCCCTTGAAATAGGGCTCTCCTCCAGCCAGGTCTCATCAGCTCTTGGAGATTTCACACCCAAGATAGCTCAGCTACCTTTGGAGGCATAAAATCAGCAGGATGGCTTCTGTGGAGCTCAGCTACCTTTGGAGGCATAAAATCAGCAGGATGGCTTCTGTGGTAGTGTTGGAAACAAAAAGGTTTTAATAAAAGGCAAAATAACAAACTCCTTACAGAGAAAAACTGAGCCATGTGCAAGAGGAAAATAAACTAACTCCACTGCTATAAGGTTCTCATCAAACCAAGTCTCACAAGCTCTTGGAAATTTCACACCCAAGATAGCTCAGCTACCTTAGAAGGTAGAAAATCAGCAGGATGGCTTCTGTGGTAGTGTTGGAAACAAAAAGGTTTTAATAAAAGGCAAAGTAACAAAACTATTTACAGAAAAAACCAATCCAGGTGTGAAAGGTCCTTGCCTCTGGTAAAACACCTCACAAAAGGGATTATTTCCTTTGTTCTCTTCTTTTTCTAGTGAATTGCTCAGGTGAGACTTTTTGGCTTCTGTCCAATTAGCTATTCTTAAGTTTGAGGTGAAGTCCCCCAGCTTTGCCAAATTGAGGAGAGAAACTTCTGGGTTTATTTCCTTTTTAAGGGGCCAAGGGCCAAAGGATAGTTTGGTCACTCCATCAACAGGAGGCACATTCCTGTACCCCCTGAGCAGGAGATTGGAACTGGACTGAGCTGGGTTTAACCTCTCCCAGCCTGGGTGCAGAGTGAGCAGAGCTCAGAGAGAGGGACACAGGTGGGACTGCAAGAAAAGCAGAATATTGGTGAGCTCATGTGGGAATGTTCCTCACTCGGGGTCACCAAATGTGGAATTTGCAGGCAACCCCCAACAAGGGAAGAGATGAGAATTTTGACTCATGTTTCAGTAGACTGATTTATTATTTTATGATATAGATTATATTAAAAGGAAATTATATATTAAAACTATACTAAAAGAATAGAAGAAAGGATTTCATCAGAAAGCTAGCAAGGAAAGAATAGAATGATAATAAAATGTTATGACTGACCAGAGAGTCCGAGACAGCTGTGCTGTGATTGGCCATTAATTAAAAACAACAACATGAGACCAATCACAGATGCACCTGTTGCATTCCTCAGCAGCAGATAATCATTGTTTACATTTCATTTCTGAGGCCTCTCAGCTTCTCAGGAGAAAAAATCCCAACAAAAGGATTTTTCATAAAATATGTCCATGACAAGCTCGTGGTGCTCACTCTGATCTCTACTCTCAAGCATTAAAAAATGAAATAAAAAGGTAATGATAGCAAGAGTTTCCTGTGAGTCATCAAAGGGTTTCAGGGAACACAGGGGGCAGCCCAGAGAGCTAATTTGGAGGTGGGAACTCAGTCCCTGTTGGAAATGTCCTGGAAAAATAAAGCCTTGCAGAAGAAATCAGATAATTAACTGATCCACCAGCACTTCACCCCACACCTTGGAGCAGAACGAGCTTTGGCAGGAGCCCAGTGGTTCCAGGAATCCTGCATGGCCAGCACAGGGAGATCTGCAGCTCTGGGCTTCAAAGGAAAGGCAGGAAGGGAGGATTTTGTGGCAGGAGCTCAGACAGCACAACTGCCTGAGAATAACTCACTGTGGAAAGATCCAGTGTCCTTCCTGCCATGGAAATCAACCCTTTCCTTGATTTACTGCCTTGCTGGTGCAATTTCTGTCTCCCCATCTGTGCCTTGCCTTTTTCCATCACTGCAGAGAACAGCCCTGGCAAAGCAGTGGGACCCCAGCCGGGGTTTGTGCAACCAGGAATGAGGGGTACTCAGGGATGGGCTGGGTTTCCTGCACTCCACTCACCCCAAACCCACAAAACAGTGGCAGAGACCCCAGCCTCAGCCCCTTCAGCCTCACCCAGCATCTCCCTGTCCCAGGGGAGCCTGGAGCTCTGGCAGGGCTGGCTGCAGCCTGGAGCTGACTGATAAAGAATCTATAATGGTGTGGAGATGCTTCCTGTTCCCTCAGTGCAGCCACTTATTTGAATCTCTCTCATCTACTCAGCTGCCAATTTATGAAAAAAATAAATCTTGCAGAATCTTAATTATCACAGGTGCTTCTGCCATCCTTTCAGGTGGGGTTGGAGTTGGCCATTGGGTTTTAAAGCTATTGCAGGAGAAGGGAAGGAATGAAAAAGTGGTTGGTTTGTTTTTCCCCTTGGGAAACCAAGCTGAAGGAGATTGATCAGCAAAGGAGAGCAACTTAGAGGTCAAGGAGTGCAGTGATGAAGGGAGAGCTGTCAAGTGTCACAGTGAGTTACAGGTTAAAGCAAAGAGAAAAAGCTCCTTGGTTATGGAAATGAGATGAGAAGGAGAAAGGAGAATGAGGGGGATGTGAAATTACATCCTCCACAATAAAAGCAGGACTTGGCTCCCATTTGTAATGATGTGGGTGATGAGCAGGGGATCAGAAGGACACAGAATGCTCAGTAAATAGTCCAGGAGCTGATGCCTGACCCCAGCAGCAGCACCTGGGGCTCCAGGGTTCTCAATGTCCCCTTTGGGGCAGTCAGGATCCATCTGCCCAGGACCCAGAGCTGAAATGATTCCCACACTGAAAATCCCAAAGCAGCCCCACAATGGAAAAATGGAAATTCACCACATGCAGAATTCCAGAGAAGGATTTTTTCTTTTTGTTTTGTATAAAGAGAGGAAGGTTCAGGGCACCCAATCATACAGATTTCAAGAGATTCTTAAGATTAAATGCTTGAAACTCGTCTGTGTTTGTTTCCATGTGAACAACAGGAAGGAGGGAGGGAGGAAGGAGGAAAACAAGCTGTTGCTGCAGGGAGCAATCACACTTCTGCATTCCCAGGGAAAAGAAGCACCCCAGGTGATTCCTGTGGTGGCTGCCACCCCAAACCCAGCACTCCCATGCACCAGGGCAAAAGCAGAGTCAGGCAAGAAGCTCGGCAGTTTGGTAAATGAAAAATCTGATTGTTCTGTTAGATCTTCTGCAGTTTTTCCTTCCTGGAAATATCTGTCTGTCCCTGAAATTGAGAGGCAGAAATGGGGAGGGCACACTGAACAAACACCAAGTGGTTTGGTTTGACCCATCCCCAGAACTGCAGGAATTTAGATCAACACGGAGAAATTTTTCTCCAGAACATAAGAAAAAGTGAATTGTTGCTATAGGACATGAAATAAAATGACATGCATGCTCCAACTTCCAAGGTAAAAAGAAGGGAAGTTTATTTTCTGACTCCAACATAGATTTCCAAAAATGACAGAGGATTGGAGGGTGACAGTGCCACCTCTCCAATGACACTGGACTAACCAACAGTCCATCAACTTTCTCCTCCTCTAGAAAAGAATGTAAAACAAAAATTATTTACATAAAAGAGATTTACATACATTTACATGAGAAACTTCATAACAATAATGTAAACATCAGAAAGCTTAGAAGAACTTAAAAAAACCCAGGTGACAGTGAATAAAGTGTTTCTGACACTCCTGATCATGCAATTGATGTTCCTGGAGTTTGTGCAGCTCCATGAAAATTCCACCTTCCAAAAGCTGATGGTGCTTCAGGCAAAGGGTTGTGCCAGAGCCACTCAGCCCCAGGGGCTGTGGCCAAACACAATTCCAGCCACAAAATTCCCCCCTCCACACTCTGGATCTGGTGCTGTTTGTGCTGAAAGTGGAGTCAATGCTCTCGTGCTTGTCAATCCTCAATGAAAGTCCAAGAGTTTTAGTGCTCACTGCATGGAAATGAAAACTGTAGGCTATCCTGATTTACAGAACTAATTAACTTGCTGATAAATTTGAAAATATCTACAGGGAGCTCATTAAGGAGGAAAAAAAAATCTCATGAATGGTGGAGTTCACAAAGCTTAACCCCGAGGTGAGAAACAATGAGCCAAACTAAAAACCACTCAGGAAAACTCCAAAGCAGCCACGAGCAGTTCCTGCCAAGGAAGGAGCTGACACAGAGACACTCCTGGGTCACCTCTGCACCCAGGTTCTGCTCTGATTTGCTTTGGAAAAATGTTTTTTTTCCAGTTTGAATTTCTCTAGTCCTCAGGGTTGTGTGCTGTTTGCCCCAAGAGCCAGGTTTGGGCTGGATTTCCTCACAGTGCTCCCCAGCCATGAGTCATTAGCACATTATGTACTTTTATCAATATTTTTCATAGAAATACTGAACAATATTGGCCTTAGGGTCTCCCTTTAGGAGCGCTGGCAACTCCTCCCAGCCTGACTCTTCCCTTTACCACAAGATCGTTTCTGCCTTGTCTTTATTCAGCTCCTCCCTCCCCTTTTAATTGTCCTGTAATCCTCGTTTTCCTCGGCAGCACTAATGAGTTCCCGATGTGGCAGCGTGTCGAATGCTCCCTCCCAGCCCCCAGAGATGCTATCGAGCATGTTCCCTTTGTCTAAAAACCCCATTACCTTATCAGGGAGAGATATCAGATTAGCCTGCCACAATCTCCCTTGGATAAAGCCCTGCTTCATCCCAGCCCATTTCCCACTTAGAGCTTTAATTACTTCTGCCTTCAAAAGCCATTTCAGGGCTTGCAGCAAGCTGAGCTGCTCGTTCAGCTCCAGCTCCACTGTTCCCATTGCACAGCAGGGCAGGGATGGGGCAGAGGGGCTGTGACAGCAAGGGAAGGGCTCAGGGGCTGTGCTCCCTTCTGGGAGTCACAGGGGACATCCTGGAGGGCAAGGAGCTCTCACAGGGGCATTTCCTGGCAGTCTGGGTGTTGGGTTTGTTGTTGGAAAGGCTCCTGATATATTGAAAAGTCTCTTTTTTCCCAGACCTGCACTCTCTGAGAAGTCGAGATTCCTTGGTTCTGCTTTTCAAGGCTGTTTATTTTCTCTTATCTGTTCCATTCTTTCTGTGACCTGCTGACATCTGTCCAGCACGTTGGTTCATGGCACACTGACCACCCTTGGGGTGGTGTTGGCTTTTTATGCTAAGAACTACATGAACTTTATTTACAATAATTTACCAATACCTATCACCTATATTAGACAGTCTGTCTCTACTCTAAACCAATCCAGAAGTGCCACCATCACAGCAGATGATGGAGGACAAGAAGAAGGACAGGACATGCCCAGATTCCTCCATCTTGCATCTTGAACCCCCATTCTAAAACCCCAAAATTCTAATTTTTCACCATGTGACAAATTAACTATCACTCTACTCAAACTCTTGTGGTTTGTAAATCTTCACACAAAGTTGAGAATTGTTTCCATGGGCTAAAATCAAAGGCACAGGTGTTTTTGACTCTTTGGCTGAGGGGACTCCCTGTTCCTGTTCCTGCTCAAATAGAACCCAATTTGTGGCTGGAAAGCTGTTTGAGGAGAGCCAGCCAAGAACTGCCAAGAATAAACGGCCATTCCCAAGGCTGGGGCTGCTCCTCCCCAGGGGCAGGACCTGCATCTCTCAGGTGCTGAGGACAGTGGCACATGCAGATACCTCCGGCCAGGACAAGCCCTGAGGCTCTCCTCAGTGCCCCCAGAATGAAAGAGGCATTTTCAGGGTTCAATTCTCTGCCAGAAGAGCTCTCCAACTTGTAAAGCACTGTGAACAGCCCAGCCCCGAGGCAGTGTCTGCTCCAGAGGTGTCAGAAAGCACAGCCTCGGGAACCAGGGTTCATTTCACCCAAATTCCAAGTGTCACCATGCTGAAAGAGCCTCTTGTTAGAAAAAGGTCAGCTCCTTTATTCCTCATTATTCATTATCTTTTCATATCCCTCCACCATCAGCTGTTTGAAAAGCCATTATTGCAGCACGTTCAGTGTGAAATGGATGAAGTTCTCCTCTCCCCCCATGCTGTGACCTCTGTGAGGGCTGAGAATAAACTAATGACAATAAATTATAGAGGTGTTGCTGGATATTGCCAGAGGAGTGATAAAATGTGATGGCACTTAATAGAGGATGTTGAAAACACACAAGGCAACTATTTTCTACTCAGAGAGAGAGAGAATTGGCACCCTGTGCTCAGGGCCAGAGCACTTGAGGGCTCCCTGTGGTTCCTGGTGCCTGGAGAGGCTCCTGGAGCAGAGGCTGGACAGAGTTAAAGGAATAAAATGGGGATTTATTAAAAGGCCTCAAAGGATCCACCTTGGGCAGTGCAAGAGCCCAGCCAGGGCTGCACCCAAGATGGACCCAGGATGGACTCAGAGTCAGGAGTTGTCACCCTTTGATGAGTTCTGGTCCATTTCCATGCTGGGTTCAGTGTCCAGTCCCAGCTCCAGGTGATGCTTTTGCAGAGCACACCCAGCAGCACCAGGAGAGCCCTGGCAGGGAGTGAAGCAGAGTGAGGCTGCTGCTGACAGATTGCTGCTCCCTGTTTGGTTTGTCAGAGCATGTACAAACTCCCTGTCTGCAGAGATGAGATAATCACAGCCTGCTGGGGGACTGGAGTGCCTCTGAGTGTGTTCAACAAACATCAAGGGCAGCAAGGCTTGGATGCTGGAAAAAAAAGGCTCCTCAGCATGTCCTGTTCAGTGCTGATCCCACTCAGGGTGGAGAGCAGAGGGCAGCCCTGATCAAACTGAGATTGCCCTGGGATTTCTGTGGTCCTGCAGCCCAGCCCTGAAGGCCCTGTCACACTCTGGGGGTGTGAGGAGCTCAGGTACCTGTGATTTTTGTCTCTGGCTCCCTCAGACCCTAAATCCCTCCAGTGAGCACTGCTCATAACTGGTGTGCTGTCAGCAGGGGTTGCTCCAGCTCATTCTCCTCTGGTGTCTGCTCTAACCACCAATCTCAGATGTTTTAGGCTGGACTTTCTCAAGGAGCCACCTCCCTGTGAGTCCAGCACAGATTTGGGAAGCTTGAGACGTTTCTATCAGTGCGAATTTAATGTTCTGTTTACCTGTTCCACCCTCCTGCCTGCCTTTGCAAGGACAGCACTGAGCAGCTTGAGGAGCTCAGGAGATGCAGCAAAAATCACAGCACGGAGTGAGGGATGGCTGTGGCTGGGCTGTGAGAGACATCCTGGGGCAGGGCACAGAGTCACAGAATCACAGAATTCCCAGAATTACAGAATTCAAAGAATCACGGGGTTGGAAGAGACCTTCAAGATCATAGAGTCCAACCCAGCCCCAACCCCTCAACTCAAACCTGGCCCCCAGTGCCACATCCAGGCTTTGTTAAACACCCCCAGGGATGGGGACTCCACCACCTCCCTGGGCAGCCATTCCAGAACTCTATCATCCTGTCTGTGAAAAACCTTTTCCTAACATCCAACCTGTATTTCCCTTGAGGCTGTGTGCTCTGGTTGTGTCAGTTCCTGCAGACAGAGCCCAGCCCCAGCTGAGCACAGGCACCTTTCAGGAGCTGTGAGAGTGATGGGGGCACCCCTGAGTCTCCTTTTCTCCAGGCTGAGCACCCCCAGATCCCTCAGGGGTTCCTCACAGGGTTTGTGCTCCCAGCCCCTCTCCAGCCTGATTCCCCACATGTCTGTCCATGACTCTGGGTAGGATGCAGCCCCCAACAAGCTCCCAGCCCCACAAAGCAAAGGGAGAGCAGAGGGAAGGGCAGACAAAGCAGAACTCATCTCCCATTCCAAGGAGCAGCAGCCCAGAGGCTGCTAATTAAACAATATCTGCCATGAAGGCAGGCAATGAGGGTGACATTTACCTCTTGCAGGCTATAAATACCCAGCCATGAGCAAACATTTCTAATCAGTGATTATGGGTGAGGTTATTTTCCCTGACGTTATAAGTGATTGTTTGTTTATGCAGAGTTAATGGGCAGGATCATGCTGGAGGTGCTGGCCAAGGACCTGGGGCTGGTGCCTGCACCAGGGCTTTGGTACCAGGCTGACCTGTGTCACCAGGCTTGGGAGGGCAGGTGATGGTGTTCACAGGGGTCCAGGATGAGGGAAGAGATGAGAATGTTGACTCCATGTTTCAGAAGGCTGATTTATTATTTTATTATATATATTATATTAAAACTATACTAAAAGAATAGAAGCAATGATTTCATCAGAAGGCTAGCTAAGGATAGAAAAAGAAATTATAAAAAATCCTGTGACTGACCAGCGAGTCTGAAACAGCCAGACTATGATTGGCCATTAATTAAAAACAGCCACATGAGATCAATCACAGATGCACCTGTTGCATTCCACAGCAGCTGTGCTGAGAGGGGAGGGAAGATCAGCAGCTCCAAGGGCTCCTACTCCCCACACCTGGAGCAGGTGTTCCATTCCAGCCCCTGTGCTTTGGACGTGCACTAAGCTGGTAAAAGTATTCTTAACACTGTTTTCCTTGGAGCTGAATTCCCAGCAAAAGGAAATTTACCATGAAAAGCATCTAATAGTGCCTGGGGAAAGTGCTGAGGCTCCTGCTGGAAACAGAGAGAGCCTCTGGAATCACAAATTCCTGGTGCCTTGCCAAAGCAGAGCCATGGGCTCCTGTGATAGGCACTCCTGCTGGCTGAGAGGAGAGGGAAAAACAGCGAGGAGAGCAGGCAGAAATGGCAGAAATCCTCACACAACCCCAGAGCTGAGCTGGGCACGGGCTCCAGAGGGCCAGCACAGCTGGGGTTCATCCAGGTGAGAAATTGAAGAGTGGAAGAATCACCTGAGAGAGCAGCACAGAGAGCTCTCCCAGCCCTGCAGGTTTGCAGGTGAATTCTGTGGATTTGAGGAAATGTTAAACACACCCCAAGCTGCCTTTGGTGGCTTCTTTTGCCAACTCATCCATAGCCAGCGTTCTTCCTTGGGGTCATTTCTTCTCACTTCTTCCTTGGATGCCTCCAGCTCCACTTGCAGCCCAGATCCTCTCCCTGCCACAGATGTTGCCCCAGATCTGGGGCAGCCCCTGATTTTCTGCTGATTTTCTGCTGATTTTACACTTCCATCCCAATGCTCAGTGCTGTGTGAGCCTTGGAAGGGTTTTTCTGTTGAAGCCACACCTGGAGCTGTGGAGTCTGGCAGGGTCAGTGCTCTGCAGCTGGGCTGGGATGTTTTGCACCACAAACCACCCACCTGCTCTGTGCAGAGCCCAGCCCAGCTGAAATATGTTTTTTATGACAGCAAATGACACCAGGTGTATCTGTTGAGCTCTCAGAGAGCTGATTCAGCTCGCAGCCATCTGTGCAGCCTCATTTTCCTGAGCCTGGGGGTTTCAGAGCTGCAGCAGCACGTGCAGCCTCAGCAGTGCTTTCCTGCCCCTTGGCACCGCTCTGGGGCAGCCAAAATGTGGGGGAGCTTTGGCTGCTCAGTGCCCCAGTTCATTCAGCTGTGGAGGAGCAGGAGATGGGTCTGGGTCACCCTGATTTAATTATATTTTCTAAGCCTTCTGATGTTGACGTTCTCATTATGAACTTTCTCACACACTTTCTGTTAATAACTCATTGTTTTGCATTCTTTTATGGAGTAGGAGAAATTGGATGGATTGTTGGTTTATCCAGTGTCATTGGAGAGGTGGCACTGTCACCCTCCAATCCAGTGTCACTTTTGGAAATCTATAAATCTGGAGTCAGAAAATAAACTTCCCTTTTTCCACCTTGAGAACAGAGGTGTGTGAACTCGTGTTGTCCTACAGTGACAGGTCTGGAGAGAGGGAAGAAGCCAACAGTGCCTCCCATCATTATTCAGAGATTGTGCCAAGGAATTTGGGACACTGGAATCAAGGCAGCTTTCCTGGAACACCTGGACATTAAAGTGGTTTTTTTTTCCCTTTAGCACTAATGCAGTATTCCTAATATCTAAGTTGCTCTGATACCTACAAACATAAAAAACTAAAATTATTTTTAAAAAACAGTTGTTTGTAATTTCAGTTGGCCAAACAGAAAAATTCTAATCACAATGTATGGAAAATGTTGTGGTTTTTTTTTTTTAATTAAATATTTATTCATAAATAGTATGAATGTAGAACATCTTCAAGAATCTGTGCTTCATACACGTTGCTGTCAGACATCCTGACACCAGGAATGTGTTGGTGCTCAGAGTTAGGACATCTTGGGAAGGCTGAGAAAAGGGGGATTGTGCAGCCTGGAGAGGAGGAGGCTTTGGGTTTTGTTGTGGCTTCTCAGTGCCTGAAAAGGGCTCAAAAAAAAAAAAAAAAAAAAAAAAGGGAGAGGCTCTGGACAAGGGATGGAGGGACAGGACACAGAGAATGGCTTCAAACGCAAAGAGGGCAGGGCTGGATGGGATTTTGGAATTGGGAATTGTTCCCTGTGAGGGTGGGCAGGCCCTGGCACAGGGTGCCCAGAGCAGCCCCTGGATCCCTGGCAGTGCCCAAGGCCAGGCTGGACACTGGGACACCCTGGGACAGTGGGAGGTGTCCCTGTCAGGGCAGGGGTGGCACTGGGTGGGTTTTAGGGTGCCTCCCAACCCAAACCCATCCCAGGATTCTGTGATCTGTCTGTGCCACCTTCTCCCTTTGCTGGAATTGAAGCTCTGCCAGAAGACAGCAGGGAATTCTTATTAAAATCAAGATTTTGACACTGTCACACTCATATCTTTTATAGAATCGCTGTTTTGAATGCCACTCTTTAACGTGACTGCAGTTGGACTTCAGCAGATGCTTAAAGTTAACCATCTGCTTAATTGCTGATAGGATTAGGATTTAAACAGAGCTCTCCCTTCTTCCCTTACACTGAGCCACTTTCTTTGTGCCTCAATAAAGCAGTTACTTACAACCATGGCTCATTTTAAGGGCTTGATTAGTGCTGGTGACTTCTTTATCTGCCTGAAGATAAGGCTCTGATCGGTGTTAGATCGCATCTGCATCTTAATTGTCCTGAAAGCACTGGCCCAAAGCCACGTTTAGCAGTTGACAGGCATGCAAAGGAGCCTCCATCCAGGGAAAACAAATCAGCAGAAGGGTGGAATTAATTTCAAACCCTCACATGCTCCCTCCTGGCCCCTCACAGGCACTCCTTGCTGTGTCACATAAAGAGAAAGTCTTTGCTTCTCTGCCCAGACACCTCCAGGCTGGCCATGCCTTGGTGACAGATGAGGAGCAAGTGAATTTCTTTGGCTTTAGAGTGATTTAAAATCAGTTAAGGACCTCAGTCTATTTATCTGCATCGTGGTGCTGCATATAACAACTGAGAGTGATCAGTGCTGGGGCTGGGAGAGCCCTGCTGGGCTCTGGGTGTGGTGGGGTTGTGAGGGTGCCCAGGACGAGGTGGGAGATGAGAATTGACTCCAAGTTCTCAGAAGGCTGATATTATATTATATTATATTATATTATATTATATTATATTATATTATATTATATTATATTATATTATATTATATTATATTTAAATACTAAAACTACACTAAAGAAAGAGAAAGGAGACATCAGAAGGCTGGAAAAGAATGAATAATAAAAACCTGTGACTGACCAGAGAGTCTGACACAGCTGGACTAGGATTGGTCACTAATTAAGAACAATTCACATGGAACCAATCAAAGATGCACCTGTTGGTGAGCAACCTCCAGAACACGTTCCAAGCAATCAGATAATTATTGTTTACATATCTTTTCTGAGACCAGAGCAAAAATTCTTCTCCCAGGGATTTCACCCTCAACTTTTTCTCCTTACACTTGGTGGGAGAGGGAAAACCAGAGCAGGACTTTGTTTTCCCTCCCTTCTCCTCCCTGCCAGCACCATGGGGTTAAGAGGGACCCTGTGTTACTTCCAAAGGTATTTGCATAATTATCTCAGCACTCAGAATGTGCAAGAGCTGGCTGTGTTCCACCAAAGATTGCACTGAACTAATCCTGCTTTAGACACCCAGCCTATTTATACCTTCTCAGATCAGCTCCATCTCCAGCAATGCCCTTTAAAGGACACGGTTGCTTTCTCCTGACCATATGTTTCCCCTGTTTTTTTCCCATTCTGGACGTGTTTCCAAAGGTTGCTGCTCCCCCAGCTGCTGTTGTGCTCTGCTGGCTGCTGTTAGTCATGCTTTCTGCTCAGCCGCTGGGTTTTTGAGGAAACCAGGCCATATTTATCTAATTTGTGTTTCCAAGGCAGTGGGAAGTTCTCAGGGAGGGGATCCCAGGCACTCCAGGTTTGTGCCCTGGGCCCTGCAGAACTTCCTCTCCCTGACAAAAAGTTCTTTTCTGTTCATCTGGATTCCTTCTTGTCCCTTCTCCACTTTTTTTTCCTCCTGATTTGTACTGGAACATGCGAGGAAGGGCAGCAATGGGTGAAAGCAATGAAAATCAGAGCAAATAAAGCAGGGAATGCCACAGAGGGATGCTGAGCTCCTGCTCCAGGTGAGCTCAGATGTTCCCACCTGGCTGAGGGCACTGTGGCCGCTGCTCTGGGGAGCTGAGCCATTCCTGGGGGGATCCCCATGAAGGAAATGTCACATTTCCAGAGCCTCCAGCAGGAAAAGCTGCCTTTGGACACTCCTCACTGCCCATGAGGAGGAAAAAACATTTGTTTTTCAAGCCAACAACCTTCCAAAGGTATTCCAGAAGGCATCAGCTTCCTTGGAGATGGAGAGAGGATTTGGAGCTCCCCATGACCTTTATCTCCCGACGGTGCTGCTGTTTTTAAAAACATCACTACCAAGCCAAGATGTGTTGGGATCTCTAACTTGTCACAGTGACCCCAAGAAAAGTTGGGAAGTCTCTTTTCCCAGCCTGGTGCTTGAAGAAGGAGTCAGGGTTCTTCATTTCTCTGTCTCAAGGTTGTTTATTGCATCTTATTATAAAATTCTTTCTCCTGCCCTGCCAAGGTCCATCCAGCAGGACAGTCCCAGGCACTCTGCCTGCCCCCAGGGCAATGTTATGTCTTTATACTAAAAACTATGTATACAAAGTTTACAATTACTTCCCCATACCTATCACCTATGTTAGACAGTGAGCTTCTACTCTAAACCAATCCCAAAGCGCCAACATCACAGCAGAAGATGGAGGCCAAGAAGAAGAAGGAGAAAGGCAGGACACACCCAGATCCCTCCATCTTGCCCCCTGAACCCCCATTCTAAAAACCCCAAAATCTATTTTCCCACCTCATGATAACTTCACTATTATCCTGCCTAAACTGTTGTGGCCTGCTGATCTTCATACAAGGTTGGTAATTTGCTCCATGGGTCATAATCAAGCCCACAGATGTTCTGGGCTGTGTGCCAGGGTCTCTGAACCCCCTGGCAGGGTCCTGGCCATTCTGGGCAGCCAGAGGGATGTTGTGGGTTCCCACAAAGATGGGGAAACATTTTTCTCGTGCTTTTGTTGTTGTGCAAGTGTCCTGTTTAGCTGCAGCTGCCTGGGAGCAGGAGCTGCATTTCCCTGGTGCCAGGCTCTGCCTGCAGTTGGCTTTGGCACTTTGGGGAGGAGCTGCAGGCAGGGAGGGAGGCAATGTTGGTGTGTAGGGATGAGTGGGCCTGGTTCCCATGCTCCAGCCTGGCTCCCAGGGCTGTGTGGGAGGAGGAGAATCCTGTGAATGAGTGTGTGATTTGTGCAGCCTCCCAGCACAGGAGACAGATTTTGGTGAGTGAACCCGGGCCCTGTTGTACGAGAACATCCTGCTCACTCACGCTCCTGTTTCACTCAGATATTGCAGGGAGAATGATTCTTTTCCACATCACAGCTCAGTGAGCCTTGCTGATTTTTAAATTTTTTAAATTTACTTTTCTCAGCCATATCCTCCAGAACTTCAGTGCTCATTGCAGCCAAGTGTTTTTCCACCTGCAGCTGCACATTGTGGCGCTGTGTCAGGGCAGGGTTGAGAAGGATTCAGGGAAAGGTTGTTCCCCCAAGGGTGCTGGGCATTGCCCCAAGGCTGCCAGAGATCCAGGAGCCTTTGGGGATGCCCAGGGTGAGATTTCTGAGGGGTCTGTGCAGGGTGAGGGGCTGGATTTGATGATCCCCATGGGTCCCTCCCAGCTCAGGACATTCTGTGATTCTATGATTCACCTCCTGCTTGATTGCTTAGATTTCATTTAAGCCTTCATCTCACATAGCCTTAAAATAAGGAATAAGCACACCCCAAGCTGGGAAAACAAGGGGTGAAAAGGCAGCAGAGGACTGAGCAGAAGTGTGCAGTGCAATGTTCACTCCCACAGCCTGTGGTGGTGTTTGAGGGTCCCCAGGAAGAGGGAGGAGATGGGAATCTTGACTCCAAGTTTCAGAAGGCTGATATATAGTAATTCTATTCTATTCTATTCTATTCTATTCTATTCTATTCTATTCTATTCTATTCTATTCTATTCTATTCTATTCCTACACTAAAGAAAGAGAAAGGAGACATCAGAAGGCTAGAAAAAAAATGATAATAAAATCTTGTGACAGACTCAGAGTCTAGCTTGGCCATTAATTAAAAACAATTCACATGAAACCAATCAAAGATGCACCTGTTGGTTAGCCACTTCCAAACCACATTCCAAGCAATCAGATCATTATTATTTACATTTCTTTTCCGAGGCTTCTCAGGAGAAAAATCCTGGCAAAAGGATTTTCATAAAATATGTCAGTGCCAACAGCTTTCAGGTACTCACTGGATATTTAGTAGGTGAAATCCCTGCTCCTTCAGTTGCCCCTCACCCCGAGGTTGTGCCCTGTTGGGAAGGATGAAAGTTTGACAAGAAAGTCTCACAGATGTGTGCTTAGCAGAAAGATTTTTGGATGTAGAATCTGAAGAAGGAATAGAGATGGAAGCAAGTTTTGATATAGAAGAAAAGAATTGCTGAGCCAGTCTCTCTGGATAACCAAGGAGGCAAAGGGTGTGTTAGTTAGAAGGGGTTTTTATGGCTTAGAGCAAAGGATAAACCCACCTCAAACAAGATGTTTTTACCAAGCACAAAGATAGCACAGGAAAACAAGGCAGCAAATGTTGCAAGTAGAACAAAGGTCTCAGAATTTTCCACTGCAACAAAACTGAAAACAATTTCTAGCTTAAACTGTAATATACTGACTTGTAGTGATTGGAGAATGGTAACATGAATATGGTAATTATAGCACTTATGATAGGCTATAGATAAAATTAAGGTATAGATTGGTTCTACTGTATTAAGATGCTCAGCAAAGAAAAGTATAAAATGCATTGTAACCAAAACCAAAGTGTGTCCAGGCCTGCCTGCAGCTGGAGCTGACAGCTGTAGGCACAGTTCTGTCACCCACAAGCCTGGGCTGCTGCAGTAAACTGCATTTTGGAGAGCTGCCTGGAGTCCCACATCCCTCATTTCAACTCTTACAGCTTCCTTCCTCTCTTACACCTTGGCTGGGATAAACCTGGGGCTCAGCTGGGCTGGAGGAGCATTTCCAGCCCTTCTGGCACTGTGATCCCACCTGCCTTCATCATCCTCCCCCCAGGTACACCAGGAGCTGTTCCAGCTGCCTTTCCTCCCCCACAAAAGGCCCATGATTAATTAGCAGCTGATTTGTGCTCGCAAAATCCCATTAAAAATTCCCCGTGTGTGATAACAAGAAAAATCTGCCCCGAGTTTTCCAGGGCTGTTCCTCCACAGGAATAAAGGCTGGCAGGTGTGAGCACACCTGGGCTCAGGTACAGCCTGCCTGCCACGGGAGGCTGCGATGGGTGGGGAGGAAAAGCCGATGTGGAAAATAACAGCTCTGTAATCAGCGCAGGCTTTGGATGGCGTGGGATCCTGGAGAACAGGACCATTCACGGTTTAATGAGGATTAAAATAACTCCTGAATAGCTGCCTTAGTCCCTGAGCATCCTGCTCAATGAATGAATCACAGGATTACTGCTGAAAAATAGGTTGGAACGGTAGAACAAAAACCTGACATAATGAGAATAAACGGAGGCTTTGGGGCCAAACTTTCATGTGGCATTTCCAGCCCCCCTGATCCTGCCCTGCTGCTCCACCAGTGCTCAGCTCCGGGTTTGTCTCCTTTGCCCCTTGCACAGAACATTTTGGGGATCAGCTCTCGGGTTTGTCTCCTTTGCCCCTTGCACAGAACATTTTGGGGGTCAGCTGTCAGGTTTGGCTGCTTTGCTGCTTGCACAGAACATTTTGGGGGTCAGCGTGCTTGGGCAGTGCCAGGCAGATGCAGAACACTGTAAGCAAGATATTCACAGCACAGGAAAGTAAATGAGATGTTGGATCCTGCACACCAAAGGCAGCTGGAATTAATGATTTATTAGATGAATATTCCTGTGCTTATCACTCTGAGCTGAGCAGACCAAGCTCAGGCAGAGTTTGGGGCTCTGTTCCCCCATTCCTGGGCTGCACTTTGCCACTCTCACTGCCCGAAATCCCTGAAAAAGGGCTGGGAAAAGCTTCCTCTTCCCAGCTCTGTGACCATGGAGCAGCTGAAGGACAATTGCTCCAGGCTTCTCCTTTGGAATACAAATAGTGGCCAGAAAGTGCTGGTGGATGATGAACTTTGTGCTGAAAGTATTTCCATTTTCCTCAGCAGCTTTTGGGCTCCTTTCCTCCCTGCACTCCCCTGGGTCTCTCAGGGGAGTTCAGCCCTGGAAAGGGATTTTCTCTTCATTAGTGAAGGCATCGAGATTTCCATCCTGCCCTGCAATCTCGGCAGTTCTGGTGACAAGAGCAGAGGGGCAGAAGGCAAAGAATTGTTTTGCATGGAATCATTGTGGTGGGAAAAGCTTCGAAGTCTCCAGTCACAAACTCATGACCCCAAATGCCGCATCCACCCATCTTTAAATCCCTTCAGGAATGAGGATTCCACCCCTGCCCTGGGTCCCTTCATAGGCTGATGGTTCCTCTTCAGGCCTTTTTACCGTCCTTTTTTTCCCCTCTTTTTTTTCCTCCTTTTTTCCCCATTTTCCTTTTTTTTTCCCCTTTTTCTTCCTCCCCCCCCTTTTTTTCTGCCCCTTTTTCCTTCCCCTTCCCCCCCCCTTTTTTTACATTTCTCCCCCCCTTTTTTCCCCTTTTTTCCCCCTTTCCCTCCTTTTCCCCCCCTTTTCCCTCCCCTTTTTTCTCTTTTTTCTCCTCCTTTTTTTTTTTTCTTTTCCCTTCTTTCTTTTTTCCTTCCTCTCACTTCCCCCCTCCTTTTTTTTTTCCTTTCCAGGCCATCCTTTTCTCCTGTTAACTCCAGATTTCAGAGCAGCTCCAAGTGCTTTAATAAATTCCCTAAAACGAATGCAAAGTACAGCATGACTGTCAGAATGATCATATATCTGTATCACACTTACAGGTGTATCTGTAATGCAGCTGGCATATATTAAAAATATCCTTGCTTTGCAGATTTCATAAGGAATCTTATTAGGAAAGACAGGCTGGAAAATGCAGCATTTTCTTTACATATTCTGACACTTGATTTATTTATTTTTTCATTATAGAACACAATAAATCAAGTTTTTATTAGGAAAATTCCCATATGAAATCCTTGAGACTGAGAAAAAATAATAGGTGCTGGAGAAGCCTAAAACCAAGTACCAAAGGAAAGGTTAAACCAGTGGAAAAAGGAGATTTTTCTAGGTAGGAAGTGCATGGGCAACCTTTGGGGGCTGTTTAGAGTGTTCTTTAACAGCTACACAGAGTTTTACACCTTGGTGCTGATAATTCAGGTGGTGATTGTGGTTTAACCCAGCTGGGAACTCAGCCCTGGGAGGCAGGGGAGAATTGGAAGGCTAAAAGTGAGAACACTTGTGGATAGAGGCAGTTTAATCAAAGAAAGAGAAATAATAAATGGAAATATAAATGACAATATAATATAAAAATATATAAAATTAAAAGATAAATATAAAATTTAAAAATATAAAATATATTAAAAGAAATATAAACAAGAAATTGAAATATAAATAAAAATAATATAGAACTAAAATATAAAATTTATTAAAATAAATATTTAAATAAATGGAAATATAATAAATAATAATATAGTATAATAAATAATAAATAATAAATAATAAATAATAATATAGCATTAAAATATAAAAATGAATGTTTAAAACATAAAATATGTTAGAAGAAATAATAATAAAAATAAAATAACAAATTGCAAATGGAAAGGAACGTGCCTCCTGTGCACGTGTTTGCAAAGGAGTGGGAGCACTGGTTTCCTTTTTCCCAGTGCAACATCTCACTCTTTCTGCTGGTTATTTTATCTGATGGCTCCTCCAGCTGCGCTCACAAATTTCCTTTTGTGTCCTGGCAATTCAGAGCCCTGTGGCTCCTTTCTTCCCCTAATGGAGTTTCCTGGTAAATAGCTTTGAACTCAGATCCTTGTCTGACAATAGATAAGCTCCTGCCTAACCGGCACTTCACAATTAACAGCGTTATCTTGTTAAACCTGAGGAGGTGTAGGAAGGCTCCGGCGTCATTTTAAAGTATTTTATTGCTTAGAAAGTGTTTACAAAGGGCTACAGAAGAGGTAAATGAAGCTCAGTGCTGCATTCGGATGCCTGATTAGCTCAGCTACATCAAAATGCCAATAATTCAGGTTCTGACAGGGCTGGGTGACGTTGGTGAAGTTATAGCCTCAAAATACCTGAGGTTTTAGAGGGAAAGGAAAGGAAAGGAAAGGAAAGGAAAGGAAAGGAAAGGAAAGGAAAGGAAAGGAAAGGAAAGGAAAGGAAAGGAAAGGAAAGGAAAGGAAAGGAAAGGAAAGGAAAGGAAAGGAAAGGAAAGGAAAGGAAAGGAGAAAAGGAAAGGAGAAAAGGAAAGGGGAAAAGGAAAGGGGAAAAGGAAAGGGGAAAAGGAAAGGGGAAAAGGAAAGGGGAAAAGGAAAGGGGAAAAGGAAAGGGGAAAAGGAGGACCTTTAAGGTCATCCAGCCCAGCCACCATGCCAACAGCATCTCTATGGTCATTGAACCACATCCCCAAGTGCCACATCCATGTGGCTCTGAACACTTCTAGAGATGAGCAGGGGTCTGCATCATGCTTGCTGGGAACCAGGTGAAAATTAACCCATCTGATCCCACAGCTCTGAAAATCCCTCCAGACAGTCCCAGAAATACCCAGTTTCTTATTTGTCCCCCATTCTCTGATCAGGTTTTCACATTAAATTAATATTTGACTACCTGGAGGGATAGAAACTGAAACAAAGTCACAAAGGAGTTCCTGCAGAATTTTTCCTTGCTGAAAGCAACCAACAGTGAAGGAAAATTCCAACTAGGGAAACCTGTAGGGCTCTTATTTAAGGGCACCTGGGGTGTCCCTGGGCTTCTCTCAAGGTTTGCTCTTCTTTCACTGGCAGCCAGGGTAAAACCTTTCCATTTTTCCATCTGTCTGGGATATAAGGGGTGCCTGGATTCTGGATGGAGCAGGAAGCAGGTGAAGATTCCCAGTCTGTTGTCACCTGAATAAATAAAATCTGATTTTAATCCTGGTTGCACCCAGACTCTCCCCATAGTGAAGGAGAGAGATAAACAAGCAGCCAACACTCAGAAACAAACCATGGCAACCTAAACTTATTTTTTATTTGTTTTTTTTACCTGTGTTTTACAGCCAGGGAGGAATAGCTCACATCAAGGGCCATGACCTCAGCAAGGTTTCCAGCAGTTTCTAGCAAAGCAATGTGAGATTAATTAGAGAAGAGGTTGTTAATGAGGGCTGAGTGACCATTCAGGGACCAAATACCAGGGCAAGGATGGCCCTGGTGTGGTTCTGGATTTGGTCTCTTTGTTCCTGGTGGAAAAGGAATTCACTTATTAAATTTGCAGGTGATATGAACCTTGGATGACTGTAAGTCTATTAGAGAACAGGATTAGAATTTAAAATGTTCTTGACAAATTGGATAAATAGCCTGCAAATAAATTGATTAAATGGAGAAAAATGAGATGCCTCGGGCTGAAGCAGGAATGCTAAAAAGCCTTTTCTGTGTTGGAGAACAATTGGAGAGTTCCTTGGAAAAGCAATAAGGAACCACAATGGATCACAGACTTCACATGAGTCAGGAAAAGAAAAATATCCCAGGTTTGTGTGAGCAAGAGAAGCTGACAGGGGACAGAGCAGGGATTGCACTCTGTGCTGGTGAGGGCTGTCTCAGAAACACATCCCAGAGCTGAGGGGGATCTGGGGCAGTGGGAGCACAGGGGGCAAAGCAGGAAAACAGGGAAACAACAAAGGAATGGTGTCAGCACCAAGGATAAAGGAGCACACTGCAACCGTGGTCATAAAGGGCTGGGCAGGAATAAGGGGGGTTCTTTCCACATCCCTGGAAGAAGGAATGGGTCTGAAAAGCAGAAAGGAAGACTCAGAGACCCAGAACTTCTGGGGGAAGGAGATGTCCATGAAAGGTTTGGGAACAGAAGAGCAGCCCTGGAGTGACCCCTGCAGCAGCAGGGCAGGACATGAAGGGTCCCAGAGATCTCCTCTCATCCTGCACTGCTGCAGCTCCACCAAGGGTGGGAAGCTCTGGGCAGGGAGCTCAGCCCTTACTGAAAGCTGAAGCCATGGAGGCTTATCAGGAGTCCCTTATCTGATGATTTCATTGCAGGGAAGGATATAGAGGTGCTCTCCCAGCCCAGTCCCAGCATGGATGGAACTGGGGTGGGAGCTGCCCTGGATGCTCTGCCATGGATGGCTCCCCTGCCCTCCCTCCCAGGATTCCCATTCCCTGGGGAGGGAGCAGAGCTCATGTGCAGCTCTTGAACCCCTGCAGGTCACACCTGTGACTCCTCTCTGTGCCCACACAGGACCTGGTGCTCTGGTTGTGCTCACAGTGGGACAGGCTGGGTTTGGGTGCTTGTGGCTCACATCCTGAGCACTTCAAAGCTCCGCAGCCCTGATGGAGCTGGAGCAGCCTCCAGGAGCAGCCCAGGCTGTGGTACAGCTGGGTGTGCTCCTGTCTGGACATGATTCCCACCTTTGCACAGAACCCTCATTTGCAGGCTCAGCAGAAGGGGAGCAGATTCCCATTATCGTGTTCTCCTTGCATCTGGAATTTTAAGTGAACTGCATAACAGAATCTTCTGCTTTCTTAAGCATTTCCTTCTCCTTTCTTTAATCATGCTGAGATTTCCTGTGATACTGTGAGCTGTAATTATCATCTGCAGATCAGTGGCAATGCTAAGCTGGTTCTTAAAGGGATTTTTTTTTTCTGTGAATTTCAGATGACCAAGAACAAAATTATAATCACCTGATACTAAACAGTGACAACCAGACACCTACACATGGTAAGAGAAAGCAAAGAGCAAAATTACACACGTTGTAACTTTCCTCTGCCAGCCAGTAACATTTACTGGTACCAAATGTGTTTAATGTTAATGGCAATATTCCTCTGGCAATGCTGCATGGCTGGTGGCTCCCATTGGCATTAAACACAGGCCCATATTTTCAGTAGTGTGCACAGGGAAATATGGCCCAGTCTTTTCTAACTGTGCTGATCAGCCTTGTGTCTAATTCCAAGATTCCCCTTTGTTTCCCACTGGGTTTCCTCCCCCTTTTACCCAGCCTGGAGATGTTTCTTTGCTTCCTTCATGGCCTCTCTCTGCTCAGCCCTGTCCCCCAGCCCTTCTGTCCCCTCCTTTGGGTTTCCCTGAGCAGCAAAGGAGCCTGGGCTGTGTTCCCCTTCCCTTGGAGCCAGCCCAACCATGGCATCCTCTGGCTCCATCCAGTCCCTAGCACCCAAACCCTGTTCCCCAGTGCCTGTGCCATCAGACCAAGCTCTGATTGATGCCCCAGGGCATTCCCTGGCACCCAAACCCTGTTCCCCAGTGTCTGTGCCACCAGACCAAGCTCTGACTGATCCCTCAGTCCCTCAGATTGGTCCCCTCTTCTCTCCTCCCTCTTCTGCTGCCTTGTCTCAGTCCTGTCCGTGTCCCTCCCTGCCCCCTGTGCCTTTGGAATGGGATCCATTCCTCCTGCTCTAAGCTCCCAGTAAATCTCATCTCTGTCACTCCTGGCAGCTCTGAATCTCTGTATTTGTTACTCTTTCTGTCCTAGTGTTTGTTTTGAATTCTGAAACCTTGTCCTGACTGTTCTGGAGCTGATTTATTACAAGTTGTGCTCACATACAGAAATCTCCCTGCTGCTAAGGAGGGTGGGAGAACAATTGCCCTTGGAAAGATCCCCTAAAATCCTGGGGGTTTCTCCTTCCCAGAGGAGGCAGGCATCTCTTCAGCCTAAAAATTGCTTCTGTGGTAAGCCTGTGCTATTAGGACTTCATTTTCTGTCTTGCAAACACTCCAGGAGGAAGAGTGTCAGCTTTGAACTCATCAGTGCCACAGCAGTATTTATTGAGCCTGAACTGACAGCCTCCAATGTTCCTGACTGCTTATTCTGTTTACTTTTTTACCTTCCTGAGGGGGAAAAGAAAAGAAGAAAATGGAGAAATAGGGTTGAAATTGTGCTGTCTTCTCTTTGGTCTTGGTAGTCATTCTTAAAATCCAGCCCCTGCTGGGTTCTGAGCTGCCCTTGACCTGCCCAGGAGCTTTAGTGCAGCACCAGGGTCCCACTGCATCCAAGCACTCCAGGGAATGTGACAAAACAATTCCACTTCCCTCTGCTCCTAACAGATGCTTTGCTTTTTTTATGTTCTTAAGAAACAAAAAAAACCTGAAGGCACATCCACTGATGGTCTTGGATTCCTTGTGCTTCCTGTGCCTTAATAATTTGGCTGTTGTGAAGGACTGGGATGAGCTGACTACAAATGAGGGTGTGATTCAGAGGTACATCTCTCTCTGAGTTGTCCAGATGGCCAGGGCTGCTTTTGTTCCTTCCATCCATGTGTGCTGCTGCTGCTGCTGAGCCATTGCCTGGAGAGTCTGAAAATATATTTGAGCTTTTCAAGTAAGACATCAGAAGAGCTTGCAGGATGGCACAGAGGGCTGGAAGGAGTGCTGGGAATTGTGATATCCTGGGGAGGACAATTCCCAGCGGGATCAGAAGTGACCACAGGCAGCTGAGTCACAGAAAGTGCCCAAGGCCAGCTTGGATGGGGCTTGGAAACCCTGGGAGGTGTCCCTGCCCATCTTCCTTCCTTCCTTCCTTCCTTCCTTCCTTCCTTCCTTCCTTCCTTCCTTCCTTCCTTCCTTCCTTCCTTCCTTCCTTCCTTCCTTCCTTCCTTCCTTCCTTCCTTCCTTCCTTCCTTCCTTCCTTCCTTCCTTCCTTCCTTCCTTCCTTCCTTCCTTCCTTCCTTCCTTCCTTCCTTCCTTCCTTCCTTCCTTCCTTCCTTCCTTCCTTCCTTCCTTCCTTCCTTCCTTCCTTCCTTCCTTCCTTCCTTCCTTCCTTCCTTCCTTCCTTCCTTCCTTCCTTCCTTCCTTCCTTCCTTCCTTCCTTCCTTCCTTCCCTCCTTCCCTCCTTCCCTCCTTCCCTCCTTCCCTCCTTCCCTCCTTCCCTCCCTCCCGTTTTTCTCTTTTCTTTCTTTTCCATCCTTCTCTTCCTCCTTCTTTCTGGCACTGTATCAGCTTTAGTGTCCATCCCATCCCATCCTGGGGCTCCTCAGTTCCAGACTCTCCCAGCCCAGGGGCTGCAATCCCAGAATTTCAGTTCTGCTGTGCTTGAGGGCTCTGAATTAACCACAGTGGCTCTCACCATCCCACACCTGCCAGAAATCCCTGCTGCTGGATTATTCCTGCCCCAAATTCCCCCCACAGGACACCAAATGCCCCATTCCAGAGGCTCCTACAGCCCTTTAGAAACATCAGCTGAAATTCTGCTCTCAGTGACAGCATTTAGACCTCAATTCCACTGAAAACTAAATTTTCATGTGGATTTCCTTAACTCCAGACTTTATTTCTACCTCAGCTGCAGATTTGAGCTGCAAATGAAGAACTGTACAGCAGTTTTAGGAAATGTAGTGATTTGTATGTAAAATGTGAGTGGGAGGGAGCAAGTATTAGGCTCTAAGCACAACCAAGTTTTACATATGAAATGCAGCTAAATCTTTTGATACATTAATTTATCTTGCTTAGATATTCAGCCTTCACACAAAATAAGCACATAAAATGATTTCCCCATAAAAACATTAAAATATGAAGGAAAAAACCGAGCTGGGGGCACAAAAGAGAACTGAGCATCAGCTATAACAGAAATACATTGACTGCCTGGGCTCAGTTTCTGTGCAGATTATTGCTTTATTTTTTACTGCTACTGAAGTTTCATCTCATTATATTTAGTGCATATATAATTATCCTAACCTAAAGAGCACCTAATAAACATTTTTTTAACATCCTTATAAATACCAAGCACATTTCCAAATAATATGGTTAGAAGGAAGTTCATATCACGACTTTTATGTCAGTTAATTGCATTTGACAATCATCTCAAAAAATACTTGGTAAAGCACCATGAGCAGCCAATTACTTCAAGGTTTTAATTTGGCCAAGTGTTTTTCCATGGATGGTGCCTGGGATTGCTCTGAGGGAGGCAAATTTCATTTTATAGCTATACTTGTGTGGGCTTTTAGCAGTTTCCTCTATATGGACTCATGTAGGAGTGTGGTTTTCCCTTCCTTCCTTCCTGGAATCTTTCCTTCCCTTTATTCCCTCTTTTTTCCCTCTTCTCTCGTTTCTTTCTTTTCCATCCTTTTCTTTTCCACCTTCTTTCTCTTTTCTTCATTTCAGAAATCCAGGGCATCTTCCTTCCCACACACTAATAGGGCTTTGGGGGATATATTGCTGAAAAAATCTTTGCATCAATTTTCTAACATCAGACCAGAAGCTTCAATTTGGGGCAATCCCAGAAGATATGAAAATGATTCCCCATTCTGTCACATCTCCTCCAGCAATTTGCTGAGAGTTTTGTGTCTATTGTGTTTAAGACACTGTTTACAAAATCATAACAATTAAGGACTGTTTAAATTAGCTTTATCCCCAGCAGAAATATATGGGGGGAAAGGAGAAGCTTATCAGATGTGCAGCGTAAAACCCAGAGAACAGGCAGACCTGGGTGTTCTGACCCTGGGCAGGGCTGGAATGGCAGTGTCATAATTCACCTGGGGGGAATTTTGGAAGGAATTTGAGATGGGACCTCTGAGGTGGTTTCAATGATGAGGTTTATTTTCTTATCTTCTGCATAGGCAGGAAGGGTGAGTTTGGCTCACATCCTCACAGCTTGGCTCAGAAGGTCTCAAGACTCTTAGTTACAAGACCTTTTGAAGGATTTATTGACCAATAAAACACTGCTAACAAGGATATTTATGGTTTTGACCCAATCTTTAAATATTTTGTCTTATGGACTCATGCTGCAGTGTAAGCTTTCTTAGCCAATCTTGTTATGGCACACAAACCCACAGTGCTGCATTCTAAACTCCTTGTTTACCTCTGGAATATATATTTTTTTCTATATCCATACTCCAAAAGTCTAAACTTTTCTTTACTTAGCTTAACGTGTCTCTGCTTTAAACTCCAAATCCACATTCTCCCTTCTGTCACCTGAGTTTGGGAGCCTTTTCCAAGGTCTCAGATCAAATCCTGGCTTTAATTCTGGAATCCCTGGCAGTTCCAAGGCCAGGCTGGGCAGGGCTTGGGGCAGCCTGGAACAGTGGGAGGTGTCCCTGCCACGGCAGGGGTGGAATTGAGGGGACTTTGTGATCCTTTCCTTTCCTTTTTGTTTCCAAACCAAACCAAACCAAACCAAACCAAACCAAACCAAACCAAACCAAACCAAACCAAACCAAACCATTCCAGCCATTCCAAAATCCCTCTCCCTGGCCCTTGCAGAGCTGGGTACCAGTTTTCAGTGTCTCAAACCCTGCAGGAAGGGGTCCCAGCTCCAGCTCTTCACAGCCCTGGTGCCAGAGCCAGCAATTTTATCTGCACCCCTGCAAGGTCAGCACACTCCAGGGTGGGCAGATCCCTTGCTCTGACTGCTCTGTGCAGTTTTAATCTCTCCCTTTCATTTCAATTCCAGTGTTTCTCCTCTCAGCCCAGCTGTGGGGTGCAGTGCTCAGTGAAGCTCTGTGTGCTCAGGGGTTTTTCCATGCTGATCCCCCTGGGTGACAGCACTCAGGGGTGTCACTGTCACACCCAGTGTCACTGTGTGCTGCACCCCTTTCCTCTGCACCCTCCTCCTTGTGAAAAACGCCAATCACTTGTTTTTAAAATTTTAAAAGTTTAATAGTAGTAGAATGGTTATAAAGATACAATTAGAGTAATAATAATTTGGACAATTTGAATTAGGACAATATGAGACAATAGAGACAAAGAGTTACAGACATCCGGGTACCTTTTTCTGGACAGCACAAGCCTGAAAAAGGAAACACATTAATAGAGGATTAACCCTTAAAACCAACAGCCTGTAGCATATTCATGCACCTCATACATGATGCATAAATTCCATTCAAAAGCACAGGATTCTGTCTGGTCAGTGTCAGCTTCTTCCTCTAAATCCTAACATCACCTTTGAGGCAGGAAGAAGTTTGTTTCTTCTGATAATGGGGCAATAAATTCTCTTTCTCTGAAAGATTCAGGTGTCCTGTGGCTGCTATCTTGCTGCAAGTCCTTTCTTTAAAGAGAAGTATCCTACATAGCATAGTTTCTATTTTAACATTATGTTATAACCTAAAACTGTATTTAACACACTGCTTAAGAGAATTAATACAGCATTACCTTCTAACACAACACATATAATATTCATTTGAATATTTGCAAAAAAAAATCATAAAATGCATGCATTTTTCACACTCCTCAGGCTGCTGCTCAGTTCTCAACCAGGCCCAGTGCTGGAGCCATCCTGACAGACACAGGGTTTAACACTGCCTCTGTTTGAAATCCTCCAGCTCTCCTAAATGAGGGCAGCTACTCGCTGGAGAGCTCTGATTTCCACCACAGAGGATCTGACCTGGAAATGTAGAACCCTCCTGGAGATTAGTCATGAGAAATGCAAAGCACTATTAATAACAGCGTTTGTAACACGAGCAAACAGGAGTGTGAAAACACAAACACTGAGGACGCAGCTCATACATTCTGACTCTGCACACATCAGTTTATTCGCCTGCCCTGACAGCGTGTCACTCCAGCATGGCCTGGCAGCCCTGAGCCCTGGCACAGAAGGCTCCAGAACGTCAGCGGTGCCACCAGATTTGGGGCTCTTTGAGAGAACTTGCGTCACAGTCGGAGCCTGTGCGTCTGAGCCTTCAAAGGGCTGAGCAGGAGCAGGGCTGGGGCAGCAGGGAGGGCTCTGACACAGGGCTGGGGCTCTGCTGAGCTGCAGCTGAGCAGCAGAAGGCTGGCTTGGAGCAGCCTTTCCTAGGTGACATTGTTTGCTTTCCCTGGGTGAATGTTTTAAAAGGCATCTGTTGGAATGTCTTGCAGAATTCGCACAACATATGTGCAGACTCAAATGCAAATCTGCAGCACATCCCTTTTGCCACTTGAGCTTTGTTCAAAACTTTGCCATCAACTCACATTTTTTTTTAAATTTTGGTATCATCTGCTCCCGTCCTTGAACATGAAAGGTTTTGTGCCTCATGTAAACATACTTTGAAAGTGTGTTCCAACAAGAGGGGCAGAGCAAGATGTGACAAGAAATCTGGAAATCTTGGAACTTCTCTGAGCCCTGAGCTTGTAGAGAGGTTGCAAAGCACTGGCAGAGAAATGAGCTATGCCTCAGCCCAGAGGGGCTGTGCTTCCCTGGTAGGTGACAGAGCACAGGAGTGAGCAGAGCAAGTGAATTTGTGTGAATCCACCTCCAGTGCCACCCCCAGGCCCAGCAGGGCTGCAGGTGACACCCAGGTGCTGCCACCAAAGCCATTGTCCTGTTTGGACCACATTGGGGTGGCTGCCTAGAGCAGAGGCTGGGCAAGATCAAGAGGATAAAGCGGGTGTTTAATAAAGGCCTTGCATAGACACACACCTTGGGCAGCCAAAGCCTCACAGAAGCTGCACCCAGGATGGGTGATGGTCATGAGTTTTATGTAATTTTGGTCTATTTGCATAGCAGGAGTTAATTGTCCAAATACAGCTTCAGCTAATGAAGTCATATTCCCCAGTTTTCTCCCCACAATTCACTTTTGTTTATAATTTTCTAGGTGTGAGGCTGTGGTGTGTCCTTGGATCTCAGGCCCAGAGGGATTGTTCTATCTGACCAAGATGTGAAGGCAGTTAACTACACTTTATATGGAATTTAGAGTTATACACTGATGCCCTAGAGGATTTGAAGAATATAAAAGCTGAAATCCTAAAGCACCATCAGGTGTGGTAGGAGCGCAGGCAGCCCCTTCCCCTGCCCAGTGCAAGGTGTGAGCAGGGGAAATGCACCCACCTGGACTGGTGGGGCTGCAGGAGGAGAATTCAAAGCTCCCCAGAGCTCCCTGCTCTCTTCCTGAGCTCCTTGTGCCAGCGTGGAGCAGCCTGGGGAGCTCTGGGCTGGACTGTGCATCCCTGTGCAACCAGGGCTGCCTGCAGGGTGAGGAAATGCCGAAATTCCTGCAGAATTGTACATCAGAATTGTACAGCATTGCACAGAATTGTACAGCAGAATTGTACAGCCTTGCACAGAATTGTACAGCAGAATTGTACAGCCCAGCACTGGCTGTACCAAGCTGGGGCTGTCCCCAGGCTGGGGGAGGTTCCTGTGTTCTGTTTGTTGCTCCTGAAATCACTATATAAAAAAGATTACCAAACACATTTTAAAAAATATACTTTCTGATTCAACTATTATGTCCATAAGGCACAAAGAAATCCTCAGTGCAGTGAGGTTTTGGGAGCTTGACTACAAAAACAAAATGGTAATTCTTGCAGAATGTAAGGGCAGAAGGAGGCATAGGAAGAATCACTGTGTTGTTCAGATTGACCTTTTTATATACAGGAAGAATGAAGGGTGAGTTTCACCTCCTGCCTGCTCCTGTGCCAGCTCCTGTGCCAGCTCCTGGGCTAGGAGGGGTGGTGTGCCAGAAAATGGGCACCAAATGGCACAGAGATGCTGAGGAGAATGAGTACCAATCCTGACTTTAAAGGTAACCCCAGTAGCCATGCACAGAGCTCGTTTTCCAGTGTAATCTCCAGCTGGGGTGATGGGGATGCTGGGGAGCACAGTGCACAGCCTCAGCTGCCCTGCAGGGAATGGCAGAGCTTTGATTTGCATCCTGATTATTGATTCTGACCTGCAGCTTCCATAGGAGCCCACAAGCACAACAAACAAAGAGGAGAGAGACCAGAGACAAATTTATTGCGGGATTGAAAACCTGCTGAGAAACTGGTGCTGAACTGGCCTCAGAATATAAATTGCACGAGATATTTCTCCTTACTGGAGCACCTCAGTTCTCTGATCTCCCCCTCAAGCTACATTATGCAAAAGACATCTGAAATTAGCTTTGGTCATTTCAGTTTATCCCTTGTTTGGCTGAGTGATGGGCAGTGGATTTCAAGGTGACTTCTCATTTGCCAGAATCATTCCAGCCTGCTCCTGAGTGCCTGGATGGGAAAGTCAGCGAGAAGATGAAGTGATCCTGCAGCAGCCCATCAGATAAATGTGTGGCACTTAATTTCACACACCTCATGCAAGCAGTCAATTAATGCTGAGCTCTGGCACCCAGCACAGCTCCGTGCCTGTGCCTGGGCTCACTGCAGCATGCCCAAACCCCCATGGAAATGGAGATTAGCTCCACGTTCTGGCTGAGCAATTTGCAAAGAGATCTCAGCCCGGGGTCCTTGCCACACGAGCAGGAGGAGGAGTGGGGACATGGTTTCAGTGCTGATCCAGCCTCTGTTTGCTGGATAACATCAAATCAATTGTTTCCAGCCCCCTGATGAATGCCACACGCTCCCTGATCCTGCAGGCAGGCTGTTAGACATGGATGGATGTCACATTCATATTTTCTGTAAAAATCTCTTCTCCCAGGATTTCGCTCCTGGGAAGCTGAGAAGCCTCAGAGAAAAATTTAAAAATTGAATATTGAAAACAATAATTATCTCATTTGCTTCTCCCGTGTTGTGCTCATGTGGAATGTGCTTGGAGATTTTTTTACCAACAGGGGATTGCTTGATTGGTTTCATGTGAATATTTTTGACTTATTGGCCAATCAGGGCCCAGCTGTGTTGGAGAGAATCATGAGTTTTCATTAATATCTTCTTATCCTTCTGTAAGTATCCTTTCTGTATTCTTTAGTATAGTTTAGTATAGCATTCTTTAATATAATATAGAATAATAAAATAATGAATTAGCCTTCTGAGAACATGGAGTCAGATGCAACATTCCTTCCTTCATCAGGGCACCCCACAAATAAAATAGATGGAAATCATCAGCAAGGAAATGCTGGTCTCTAAGAGGAGCCACTCCAGATCCCTCAGGTCTGTGCCCTTCCTGCCACACCAGAACCCCCTTCCAGGAGAGCAGAGAGGAGCAGGAGAAAGGGGAGAGGAGATTTATGAGATTTATGGTTATTGCATTGGGAGGAGGAATTTTTCACCACTGAATTACTTTCTTTCTTACAGAATTACTGTGAGAGTAATTCAGTAATTACAGGACTGCCTCAGCCTGTCTGTGACACTGTGCAGTGCTGAGGGTGGCTGACAGGAGGTTTGGAACATCCAGGGGAAGCCCCAGTGGGAGAAAAGTTGTGGCAGCAGCTCTGGATCCCTGAGCAGACACTCAGATGAACTGCTGGGTTCGTTTCCAGGCTGCAGGGGCATCGAGGACAAGCTGGAATGAAAAATTCAGGGAGGAGGCAAAGGTTCTGCTGTCCAACAAGCAGGGCTGCACACAGCAGAGAGGCAGCAGGGCAGGACTGGCCTCGCTCTCACAGATGTTTCTTGCAGGAAATAGATTCACTTATGTATGAGTCAGGTCTAGAAAAATGTCTGTGAAATGTCTGCACTCTGCCTGGGTGGATTTTATTTTGAGTTTTTTTCCTGGAAATGGGAGAAGTTAGCAAGTGTTTGGGCACTGCACAAAGCCAGCAGTTTTCCAGGTGGTAATTCCCTGCTGATCTGTTACCTTTGGGCAGAATCTGAGCTTTTATCCCAACCAGCCCCTGGTGCAGAGGAGGCAAGAGGGCTTGGGGCAGGTGACTGCACCCTGATCATGCATTGCTCTTCATGGGCACACTTTAGGGATGTACAAGAGGAATGTGTGAACCCAAGCTTGGGCATTCTGCTGCTCCTGCAGAGAATTCACCCTTCTGATTTCATTTGCAGACCATACCTGAAGTGAACACCTTTTGCCTCAGCTGCTGATTCCATCACTGCTGTGGGGTCTGACAGAGCCCACTGCTCTGTTCTGGCTCTGCTTCCAAAAATTCAAGTTCCTGCCTTGTTAAATCCTTTCCTCTCTGCCCATTTTAATATCTGAACATCTGGGGGTTGTAACTGCAGTTCTACAGGTCCCTGTGCCTTGGCTGGGCTGATTAAAGATCATTTTCCAGCTTGTAGTGAAGGAACAAGGTTTCAAACCCCTGCAGATAGTCTGGACTTCAATTTCAGCATCTGGGCTCAGTGCCCTCAGCATGAGAAAGTGTGACAGAGGGCACTGGGACCCTGCCTGGAAACCTCAGTGACCAACAAAATGGACATGAGTAGAATGGCATCCTGCACCCCTCAGGAATGGGTATTTCATTCCTCAGGAACATCCCCAACACCTTGTCCTGCCCTCTGAGTGCCCCCAGAGGTGCCCAGCTCCCAGCCCTGAGTGCAAGGAGGTGTGAGTCTCCACAGAGCCCCAGAGCCTCCAGGCTCAGAGCATCCCTGAGGACTCTGGCACACAGAGAGGGCAGCTGGACCATCCTCAGCCCCAGTTAAGGAACCCCCAGACTGGTTCTGTGTCCCTGGGGATGGGGAGGGCACACAGAGTGGTGAAGGTGAGTGATGCTGGTTAAAGAGTTAAAGATCTGGCTCATGATGCCCCAGTTAAGGAACCCCCAGTCTGGTTCTGTGTCCCTGGGGATGGGGAGGGCACACAGAGTGGTGAAGGTGAGTGATGCTGGTTAAAGAGTTAAAGATCTGGCTCATGATGCCCCAGTTTAGGAGCCCCCAGACTGGTTCTGTGTCCCTGAGGATGGGGAGGGCATACTGGGGAGGTGAAGGTGAGTGATGCTGCCTGGCATAGCCCTGCATGCCCAGGGTGGGTGCCAGCTCAGCCCATCCCTCTGGGCAGCCCCAGGAGATGTGAGGCAGCACTTTGCTGTCCCCATCACTGCTGTGTGTGACAGGAAGCAGCAGCACAGGATCCGTTTCTCCTGGATCTGCTGGTGCCAGTGTGAATCATGCCCTGTGGCTGAGGCTCAGCTCCAGCTCTGCTCCCTGCTGGAGCCTGTGGGCACAGCCAGCCTCTCTCCATCCCCTCGGGGCACACTCCAGACCTGCCTTTCTCTGTTTTTTTTCTTTTTGCAGACAAGCCACGAATGAACAACATCCTGACTTCAGCCACCGAGCCCTACGACCTGTCCTTCTCCCGCTCCTTCCAGAACCTCTCCCACCTCCCGCCCTCCTACGAGTCTGCTGTCAAGACCAACCCCAGTAAATACTCATCTCTCAAGAGACTCAGTAAGTGTCAGCTCCTTTGCTTGCCCCGGTTCTGTTTGTAAGGAATAACCCCTTCCCTCAGCTGGGCACTCCTGGGTTGGCATCTCCAGTGGGGATTCCTTTGGCTGGCACTCCCCAGCAGGGATGGGTGTGGAGGTAATTTCACTTCTGGGAGGGTACCTGTGGTTTTTGCTGTGTGCCAGCCCAGCCTCCTGCCCAGCACCTGGCAGATCCAACCCCACTGCCCCACTCTGTTCCTGAGCATCCAGGGAGTTTCAGCCCTGGCAGTGCCCAGCCCTCCCTGCTCCCACTGGCACTGAGCACACCCAGCACCTCCAGAATCTCTGAATCACTTTCCTGCAGCTGCTCTACTCCAGAGCCAAGGGAAAAGAGGCTCCAACTCCCCAGCCTCCCTTGCAAAGTGCCAGCAAGATAATGTTCTTATTCTGCATGAAGGAAACACAAAAAAGTGTGATGTCTAAAAGCTGGAGTTCGAAAATTACTTATTTGGCATTCATTTTTTAAATTTAAAATTGTTTCTTCCCAATGGACTTCCTGTCACAGTTAGAAAAAATAAAATATAAAAGTAACTGAAGAGATCATTAACAAATACTTCTATTTGAGCAAAAAACAAAGCATTAGATATTTTTAATTTATATAACAAATTTATATATAAATAAAAATTTGAAATATAGATTTATATATATTTAATATAGATCGAAATGTATATTTATATATATAAATATATATTTATTCATATTTATATATATAAAATTGAAATATATATATAATATATATATTTCAATTTTTTATATATAAATATATATAAACCTATATATATATTTGAAATATATATAAATCTATATTTCAAATTTATATATAAAAACTTGAAATATAGATTTATATATATTTAATATAGATTGAAATATATATTTATATATATATAAATTTGAAATATAGATTTTAAAAAATATATCTATATATAGATATATTTTAAATCTGTATTTCAAATATTTCAAACACTTGTTTGTCTGGCTTGCCAGGCATGGAAAAATTACTTTTTTTCTCCAATTAGCAGAGACAGATGGTGAAAGACCAGGATTTTTTATCTCCCTTGCCCTTCCTTCAGGGCAAAGAGAACAGAACCCCATTTGGGGGGTCCCTGGGGGGTTTTGGGGGTCTCTGAGGGTCTGGCACCCCCTGTGCCCTGGGAATGAGCAGCCAGGGGAGGGTGTGAGGATGGAGCTGAGCAAGAGCAGCCAGATTAATTCCATCCTGCCCAGGGCTCCAGGGAATTGCTCTTCTTAGCAAAGTGAGAAAGGTCAGGGAGGGAGGCAGCTCCTGTTTTCAGGCATATTAAACCACTTGGTGCTGGCTGGAGAATCATCACGAGTGACTGGGCAGCTTGGAAATGTTAAAGCCAATTAAAACAAGGAGAGACAAGCCCAGAGAGGAAACCTGCTGGAGCTGCAGAGGAAGAAAGCTGGGGAAAATTACCTTTAAAAAACGAGAGGGATTATTGTGACGGCCTCACATGCACACACACGTGCATCTCTTCTCACCATGCTATATAAGAAGGAAGAAAAACTGAATTTGGCTGCTCTGCTCCACGTTCCCTTCCCAGAGCACCACAAATGAATTTCTGTAAACCTCATTTCTGTAATTCCAGTGCCAGAGAAGCTCTGCTCTGCCTGTCTGCAGAGGCATCTGGAATTGAGGTGGAATGTGTAAGAGCATTTATTTGGGGATCTCCCTCCAAATGAGAAAAAAAACCCAAAAAAATCCGCCAAAAAACTGTTTGAGGGCAAAACAGCTTAGCCTGAGGACAAGGCAGTTGAAGCACTCAAATATTCTGAAGTGTGGTGAGACCAAGACCAGCTCTGAGTAATGTTCTAGAAACTGCCAAAGCAAGAAATAAAGGGCAGAAAAATCCCAACAAAACCAATTAAAAAAGCCCAGGAAGTTTGCAGAAAGCATAACTTCTAGTAATTCCAGTTCCAAATGTCTGAAAAACACAAGGAAAGATCCAGAAGTACGATTAAAAAAAAGAAAAAAATCCTGACAAGCAATTCACGAGTGATTCCTTTTTCTCTGCTCACAATTTCTGCTTTTTTGGAATCCTCTTAAGACATTCTTTTTTTATTTGTTTTTATTTTTTTTTTTAATAATTTTTAAGTACATCCTTGATGGAGAAGCACACTGGACTGGAGTTTTATTTTGGATAAAATTGTCAATGTCCCTTCTCCAATGAGCATCAATGACAGGACAAGGGCAGGGTGATCAGTGCCAGCTGTGCCAGGGTGTGATGTGTCCCTGCTGGTGGCATGAGGATGGCATCAATCAGCCTGGAATGGGTTTCAGCTGGATCATCTTTAGGATTCCTTCCCCCAAACCATTTTATGGTTCCAAGATTTCATTTCCTAGAGAAATTTTGATTTTGGCCAGCTGTGCACCCAGCCCTCCACATTTCCCATCCCTGGAGCTCTGCTCTCCCGTGCCTACAGCTGGGTTTGCTCTTCTGCTGTTCCTGGGTGCAGAATTCTGAGGTTCCAGGGCTGTGCTGAGCTCTCCCTTGTGTGGGACTGCACATAACATGGGAAATGAATTTTTAGAAATTCATTTGTAGAAATGGAGCTAGAAGCAAGTTTCAAAGGTTGGCATCAATCAGCCTGGAACATGTCACCGCCCATGGCAGGGGTTTCAACTGGATCATCTTTAGGATTCCTTCCCCCAAACCATTTTATGGTTCCAAGATTTCGATTCCCAGAGAAACTTTGGTTTTTACCAGCTGTGCCACCAACCCTCCACATTTCCCAGCCCTGGAAAGCCCCTGGAGTTCTGCTCTCCCAGGGTTTGTTTCTTGCTGTCCCTGGGTGCAGAATTCTGAGGTTCCAGTGCTCTCCCTTGGCACGAGGCATGTGTGTGGTGCTGCACATAACATGGGAAATTAATTTGTAAAAATTCATTTGTAGAAATGGAGCTAGAAGCAAGTTTCAAAGGGTGGCCTTGCAAATAAGATTGGGTACTTCAAAGAAATAGAACTGTGAAAGATGCATTGAAGTAGGACCCACGAGGGGCAATTTTAGGTGATTGGCTTTAAGGCATTTACATTAAAATTACAGTATAGTATGGTGGGCCAAGAAAGGCTTATAATGTATTGTAATTAAGAAATATTTAACTTCTAATTGTGATAGGGTGAATTATAAAATTTGTGTTGTCTCACCCTTCACATGAGACTAAAAATAAAATAAAAGTTTTTAAAATTTCTCTCAGTTACCCCATCTCTAAGTCAAAAAAGAACCTAACCCAACAGCATTTCTGCCAGGCTCTGTTCCTCATCCCTGGCTCAGGCTGACGCCCCTCTCAGAGCCAGCAGCCTGGAAAATGCCTGTCTGCTGCTGCCTGGAGCAGCTTGTTGGGTGTGACACACGGCTGTTCCTCCTCCTCTGGCTCCTCTGAGATGGAGATGAGCAGCTTTTCCACACCTGGAAATGTTCCTCCTCCTCCTCAGCATCACCGGAGGCCTGAGGGAGCTTGGAAACATCTTTGAAATTAAATCAGCTCCTTGAAAGGTTCAGCTATGGCAGCTGTACAAGGGTCACTGGGTGGGAGAGGGAAGGAAAAGGGATTTTTTAATGCTCCTAATGGATAAAACATTTTAAAGTGTAGCCCATGCTGCATTTTCAGTCCAAGGAACACCTTCAAAGCCCTTCCAGCTGATTGTGCCACCTCTCCAGCAGCCTCAGAGCTGTAAACCTCACATAAGCTGGTTTAGCTCCTGCTGGCAATTACCAGAGCCAGGTGTGAGCATCCAAGCACATCTCCATTTGGGATGTTCTGTGCTTTAATTACATCTATTTAGAGTCACATGGGCAAATCCTGTGGAACTCCTCTCATCCAGAGCAGAGGCCAAGTGCCAGGGTGCTAATTGCCTCATTCCCACTCTGCAGCAGCCTCAGCATTGCCTCTGCACACCCAGCCTGGCATTTCCAACCAGCCCCAAAACACAGAATAAAAATGCTTCCAGCTCCTGGGGCCATATGGAATTCCCCCACCTCCTCAGGCTTCCTAGAAGGTGATTTTAAAGACAGGAGAGCTCGAGGCCAGGAGAGCTGCTGCCTGACATTTGCAGTGAGACATCCTTCTGAGGGCTGTTGGGTGGTGAAAAATAAAGATCCATTGCTGCAGTGTGAGCTCTGGAGAGCAGATCCCACAGACAGGAAGGCAGCACAGGGGATCTGGGGGTGACCTCACGCCTTGGGGCTGTGTGGGCTGGGAGGAAGGGCTTGGCAGCAGCACTGGTGGCACAGATGTTCTCAGCTCCTACTCCTGGGTGTGAGGGAACCAAGCCCACCTCCTCAGGGATCTGGGCTCTGCACAGGGGCCTGGCAGCAGGGAAGGGAAGGGAAGGTGTGGGACAGGGGATGAGGAAATAAGTGAGGGATATGGTCCAGCACAGGGTGGTGCAGGGTTTGGCTGGACTGGTGTTTTGTGAGCAGAGCTTTGGCTGAGCTGGTGTTTTGTGAGCAGAGCTCTGGAATGTTGTCAGCACCCACCACATGAGCTCTGCCTCATGGGACCAGCAGCCAATTAACTCCCAGGCAATGTGGTAAATAAAACCCACAGACTGATGGTTGTAGGATCCCAGTGATCTATCACGATACAGCTGCAGTAGCCAACATCCTATCTGAGCCCACAGCATTCTTCTCAAAGCCAAAAAAAGGAAAGTGGGAGAGTGGGGGGTGTGTGCTGCATTTCAGAGCAGCAGAGAGATTGTTTAAGATACAGCAGCAGCAAACAGAGCAAGAAATATTCCATGGAATAAATTCCCTCATATCAATCAAGGTCGATTATAAAAATGGGAAACGAAACTTTAGGCAGGTGATTCAGTGTCTCAGAGACCAGCAAACCTGGTTTGTGACCACATTTACAAATATTTAAACAAGGTAATTAAAATGTGATGAAGTCACTCATGGGCTCCAGGGAATAGCCTCATCTAAGGCCAGAGGTGACATGGGCATGTTCTCAAATGAGGATCTTTGTTTTGATGTCTGCTTGTGTCACCTGCCCTGTTCTTTCCCAGGGTAAGATGCGAAGAATGTGACAATTTGAGAAGGTGACATTTGGGAATTTCTCCATAACTCATGTGAATTATGTAGTACCATGGCCTGGCTTCCACATGGAGGAGTGTGGGGTGCACTGCCCAGGGAATTGCACTCTCCCCACACATTTCACACTCCTCTGTGTGCCACAAGCCCTCAGTGACACCACCCGCACAGGGCTGTCCGTGCCTGTGGCAGATGTTCCCTCAGGAGTCACCAGGAGGAGCTGCAGGGCCTGGGCCAGCTCTCTGCCATTTTTAACCTCTCATTTCCCTCCCCACAGCTGACAAAGAGGCTGACGAGTACTACATGAGGAGGAGACACCTGCCCGACCTGGCGGCCCGGGGCACGCTGCCCATCAACGTCATCAAAATGTCCCAGCAGGGCAACCAGCGGGACAGGCCGCGCCGCCCCATCAGGGCCATGTCCCAGGACAGGGTGCTGTCCCCGGAGAGGATCATGCCCGAGGAGTTCAGCATGTCCTACGAGCGGATCCTGTCAGATGAGCAGCTGCTGTCGGCAGAGCGCCTGCACTCCCAGGACCCGCTGCTGTCCCCGGAGCGCTCGGCCTACCCCGAGCAGTCCATGTCCAGGGCGCTGTCACACACGGATGTCTTTGTGTCAACACCGGTCTTGGATCGCTACAGGATGTCAAAACTGCACTCCCATCCCAGTGCCTCAAATAACTTGTACAACACCTTGGGTATGAACCCGACCTCGGCCAAGCGCCAAGCGTTCGCCTCGCGCCGGCACAACACGGTGGAGCAGCTGCATTACATCCCCGGGCACCACCACCACTACCGCACCGCCAGCAAAACCGAGGTGACTGTTTGACACGACCCAGTGCATTGTAGATACTCCTTAAGGACTGGGGTGGCCACAGCACCCCGTTCTGCAGTGGCCTTATAGGCCAAGATAACCTCTACTAACTCAGTGTCTGCAAAGACTTCTCTGGCAGTCCCACCCACGTTGTTTTTAAAGCCACCCTTCCATCAGTGACACAGGAAGAACTGAAGCGGCAGTCAGACACTAGTGAGGGATGACAGAGGGAATTTCCTGGTGTGCATCAGTTTCTGTCAAAGAAAGCCATAGTAATCGATGGCTCCTTCCAAGGGCTCACCTGCATTACCCCATAGTTTCCATGAATTCAGGACTTTTCAGTTGCTCCAAGGAGAAGCAGCCTGAGACAGGGAGGAGGAAATGCAGCCCCCCCCCCCCCCCCCCCCCCCCCAATCCTGGCAGGAAGGGGCCTCGTTCTTGGTCCTCATGTTTGGTCTTTATGTAGCAAGTAGGGAAGTCCTGGCTGCTGGGGCCAGCCCCAGGCTGCTCCACACCCATCAGCAACCACACATCTGTTCTCTGTCACCCTTGGAGCAAATTCAAGGGCAGACTTTCCTTCGGGACTGGCAGATCTAGGGACAAGAATAGCCTGGCTGAGAAATAAAGTTTTAGTTTATACTAAATATACTCATAAGATAAAAAAACATACTAGTGCCTACAAATCGCCTGCTCTCTCAGTGTAGGAAGTAGTGGGGTTGACGTGTTCAATAAGCACAAATATGCTGAAACGCTTGTTAGACCCTTTTCTCCACTCATTCTAGTATCTTGGTGTCTCCAACATGTAAATAGGAAGGAGGAAGAGGGTTTCTCTTCCTCCAGCTTCTCGCCACTGCTGAACCTGAAGCAGCAGAACCCGTTCAGCTCCACACTGCTGACCTGTGCTGGGGCAGGTCCCGACCCCACCGAGGCTGCCGCGCCTCTCACCGAGCCTGGATTCTCCCCGCAAGTTCCTTTTCCCTATAGCATTTTCCATGGCCCAGTTCCCCTGTTTCTGAGCATTTTCTCCTCCCATTCACAGCCTAGAATCCATATGTAGCAAATCTTTTTCCAGCCCTTAGCAGAGGCACAAGGCTGAGGGTGTCTGTTTACCGAAAAGCAGGTCGGTAACTTTCCGTGGTTCTCTCTCCCTGCAATGGCCTCCCAAGAAAACCTTCCAAATTCCAATTCCACTGAGTCCCAATCCTAACCATGAAGACAGTTACATTTCATGCATATAAATTATATATCCAGCATAATTATAATTAATGGGCATGTTGTATATCTGATATAATGCTAATTAGATACTGTATATTTGTAAAATCTTTAAAACATAGACTCGTGGGTCCAGAATTTGAGAGGGTTTTACCTTTGGCTTTCCAGACAGATTGGGCTTTGCTTTATTTTTTTGTTAGATTTGGGTTTGATTTTTCTTTTCATTTTCTTTCCCCCCCTTTGATTTGTGTTCCTACCAAACTCTGTAGAACCGACTCCCACCAGAACACACTTCTGCAGCCAGGAAAGGGTCTCAGAGGGTTTGAAGGCCAGCCAGAGCTGGTGCTGGAGCTGTGGGTGCTGGACACTGTCCCCAGCGTGCCCTCGAGGCCCCAGCACATGCACACACACCCCATGGGTCAGGGCAGGCACGCTCCTTCCTCGGGGTGAGGTGATGTCTGACTTCACGCTGTGAGCACATCCCTTGCACTTCTCTTCATGTCCCACGTCCCCACACCGACTCTTTTCCTAAACAACTCTTCATTAGGCATCCTAAACCTTGCTCTGCCCTCCTCCCTCCCCTCAAATACCTCCCACCTCCTGGCCTTAATGACATTCCCAGCCCAACTGTGCCAAGTCCTGTAGCAAACAATGATTTAGGGCGTGAGTCTCCTGTGGAGGCTCTGGTGAAGCACCAGCGCTGTCTGGTGCAGGGCAGGCAGGAGGAGCATGTCCTTACCCCAGTGGGACACACAGGCAGGCCTCAGTGGGGTGTCCAGGTGGCCTTTCTCCTTCCCAGGCTGTCCTGGAGCTGGTCCTATTTCCAGAGCTTTATCCTGCCCCATCTGATGGAGACTGTGCTGAGAAGGACTCCATCAGTCAGAGGTTACTGGGGCTTTGTTTGACGGAAACTGAGCTGGGAGGGAATAAATTAAATAAATAAATAATAGTGTCCAGGGTCAGATCCTGCAGCCTTGGGCAAAATCACTCTGGGCAACGACCAGAACTGTCTGTGGATCAGGGTGGCAGTCCATGGCATGGGAGGGATGGGAGAGAACAGGCTCACAGCTCACCTCCTGCCCCCTCCTTTGATGGACACTACTCTCCCCTGACTACCTCCAAGCTCCTCGGCTCAACCCCTGGATTTCTCCTCCCAGAAGACAATCCCTGTGAAAACTTGCCCTGCTGACCTTCCCGCAGGCCAGAGGGTGGGACTCGTGTGAAGAGAAGAGAAGCTCTCACGGCTGATGGGGAGGCAGCCCCTGATGAGGTTCTGGGGCTCTTCCACTTTCCCTTGGCCCAGGCAAAGCCAGGGAGATCTGAACACTGTGGGAGAGCAGAGTGCACTGTAGAGTCTCCAGGAGCTGTGGTGGCAGAGCTGGAGCAGAGGTGACGTGGGAGGCTGTGGGTAGGTGAACACTCCTCTCTCTCCATGTCCATAGCTATCTGTCTCAAGCTCTAGTCCTCATCTAAATGTTCCATTTGTGAGCGAAGAAGTTGCTGGACCAGATGCAAATTTGGAAATTTTTCATTCAAGCAGCCCATGCTGATGCTGAGCTGGGCCATTTGACCTCTGTGTCTTCTCCTGTTGTGGCTAACAAATATCACAGGCCCTCTGCTTTTTTGTGTCTTACCTGGGCAAGAATCCTCCAGAGAAATCTCAGCCTCATTTCCTTGTCTTTTTTCCACCCCCTCAACTGCTTCAAGCAGATGTGTCCCACAGGGAGCCTTTTTAGGCCAAATCTCTTCAGGGACTCTGCCACCACCACAGAAAATTTTCAGCAAATTTCCTCGTGCCCTGGATACCACCATGTGTTCCCACAGCTCACTCTGTGCTGTGTGCTGGTGGATGGGACAGGTGTCCTTAGGTCATTTTTCTCCCTTATTCCTTCCTCTGAGAATTTGTCACTGAAAGAACACTTGGTCTGGGACCGAGTGTCATCACCCACAGCCTGGTCCCCAGCACTTCATTCCCATGTGATGATAATGGGAATTTCCATTGTCCAAAGTCCAATGGAGGGCTCAGACCACAAGGTCTGTGAAGTGCTCTGAGACCCTCTCACAACAGAAACTGTAGAGCAGCAAAGTGTTTTTGTTACTCTTGTCATTGTCCTGATGCGTGGTGTGTGATGTGCCACATCCTCTCTGCCCAGGAGGAGAGTGCTGGGCTGGGAATGCCCAGGTTCCCACTGCTCTCCTCTGGGCAGGGTCCTGGCAGGCTGCAGCTCCAAGGGATGCTGTTCCCTGCCCTGGGACCCTCCTGCTTCCTTCTCCTCGTGTCTGAGTCACCACAACACCCTGCACTCAGGAGAAAAGCAGGAAGCAGCCACATTCCTCTGTACAGTGAGATATAACCTGCCTTGATTAATCTCATATACTCTGAAGAATTGATCTGTATTTTCTCCACCCACAGGTGCAAGCAAACACCTGGGGAGTGTCCAGTTCCCAGAGTGCATGTGCAGGGACTGGGGAAGGGGGATGTAGAAAATTTATAGTATTTCCTACAAGCTGATAATTATTTGCATTCCCTGAGCAGCAACATGTCCTGGATGGCTGCACTGGGTTTTATACAATTCTCTGTGTGTGTGTATATAAATACAAATACATATATATATATATATACATACATACTGTAAAATGCAATCAACACGTTCTGACTGACCCTGTACCAACTGAAGCTTCCAAACTGTGTTGAATCATACTTTGAAATGTGGAAAACTATTTTTAATGAACCACACACAGCACCACACGGAACAGAAACTTTGTCATAAAAAGCCTTCTAATGCCACTGAATCGTGTTTTAAGGAAAAAAAAAAAAAGAAATATTTTTCAACGTTTTAATGTTCCTTTTATAAATGATGATCTGTTACTTGGGGATGGGGGTGGGTGGGAAGAAACAGAGACAGTTGTCCGGGAGTAAGCCCTCCTTCCCTGGCCTGGATTTAATTTCTGTCTGCTGAGCCTGGCTGGCTGCAAAGCTGCTCCCAGGAACCTGAGCTTCCCACATGCACATTTCTGTTCTGTCAGAAGCATTCCCACCAGGAATCTGCAGGAGCTTGGCATCAGGTTTATGTAGCTCCTGGTAGCTGGGAAGACATCCTCATCTTCTTCCACCACCACAAACAAAATCTCCATGGAACAGGATAACTTTAATTGTGTTTGAGATGTGTGTTCTATTTGTGATCAATTTGCCATGTTCAGCTCACGGAGAAATAGCTTGTCTTAGTTTAGTTTCAGATTTACTGCTTAACCTGGAAGGAGGGGCTCTGCTGAAACACCTTTGGCACAAACAGATTTGGTATTCAGTGTGTTTCAGCTGAGTGAAAGAAGGGAAAGGTGTGAGAAAGGGGCTTAAATATTTTGTAGTGAGTGTTGTTAGCAATAAGCCCATGTTGGGGCTGCTCCTTGGGGAACAGCCACTCCTGTGCTGTGTGTCCACAGGCAGGTGGGAGCAGGGATCATTCCCAGCTCTCCATGGTGAGAGGTGCCCTCCTGAGCCCAAATCCCAGCTGGGACAAGCCAAATGTGCTTCACCCAAGGCCAGGAGAGAGCTGGACGGAGCTGTCTGAGTGTGTCGGTGTTAATCTGAGAGAGATCTCTGCTCCCACACCCTGGCTCTCCACCATGGCCACACCATGTCCGGGAGGCCTCCATGCCAGGAGGTCTCCATCCTGAGAGGTCTCCATGCCAGGAGATCTCTCTCCATCCCAGGAGATCTCCATCCTTGCAGGTCTCCATCCTAGAAGGTCTCTCTCCATCCTGGGAGGTCTTTCTCCATCCCAGGAATCTCCATGCCAGGAGGTCTCTCTCCAGGCCAAATCTCCATCCCTGAAGGTCTCCATCCCAGAAGATCTCTCTCCATTGCCAGGAGGTCTCCATCCAAAGAGGTCTCCCTCCCTGGAGGTCTCTCTGTCCCTCGAGGTCTCTCCCATCCTGGGAGGTCTCTCCCTATCCCTGAAAGTGTCTCCCCATCCCTGGAGGTCTCCATCCCACTCTGGGAGGTTTCTCCCCACCCCAGGAGGTTTCTCCCCATTCCAGGAGATCTCTCCCATCCCCAGAGGTCTCTCCCCATCCTGGAAAGTCTTTCCCCATCCCTGGAAATCTCTCCCCATCCCAGGATGTCTCTCCTCATCCCAGGAGGTCTCTCCCATCCTGGGAGGTCTCCATCCCACCCCAGAAGGTCTCTTTCTTTCCCTGGAAGTCTCTCCCCATTCCAGGAGGTCTCTCCCATCCCTGGAGCTCTCCATCCCACTTCTGAAGGTCTCTCCTACACCAGGAGGTCTCTCCCATCCCTGGAGGTCTCCATCCCACCCCTGGATCTCTCCATCCCACCCTGTTGCCAGGAGGAGCCTCTCCCTTCACCCTCTGCTCCGCCGCCCGCAAACCCCTGAGACATTTTTGTAGCAAGAATTTCTTGGCTCTGAGAACGACACTTCTTACTGTAACATTTTTAGTTCCGGGGACAATATTTCCTAAGAGGGGTTAAGTGGATATTTTTGTGCTTTAGCCCAGTTTATGGATTCCATGTTTATTATACAGTAGTACTGAAGAGGAAGTACATTTGTATCTGTAACTTTGCACAGACTCTTGGTTAACCATTAAACAAGCTTCAAGATGAGCAGTATTTGACTGTTTTTCTCTGTATTATTCTTGTTGTTATACTTACCTGTAAAAGCACATTCTGTATGTACTGTAAACAAAAATATTATCAGTTTAGTAAAATTTAGAGTCTTAAGGATTTTTCCACTTTTGTCAGTAACAACTATTTATGGATTAAAAAATAAAGGCAATTTCAACATATAAATTGTTTCTTTTTGATATCTATTGGGGGGAAATAAAAGCCATTTTCTTGGCAGCCTTCCCAATCTTTGTAACCAGCGTTTGAAAGGTAGATACCTGTGATTCTGTGTGTAGTTAAATAGCATCTATTAAAATGAATGCTGCAAGGTCTGGAAGACTCATTATTTTTATGTATTTATTTACTGAATTTCATCATCTTGCCAGGAAAAAGCAGGGGGAGCAGAGAGACATTGCCATTTGCTGTGAGACAATTTTGTCTCACAAGCCTGGAAGATTTAATTTTAAACTTGCCGTTCCTTAAGTTTGCCTCCATAAACCATGACATTTTCTCCATCTAGAAAGCCCTGAATGGCAAAGTTGGAACCTGTGGAATGTCCCACGGTGGTGAAGCTCCCACAGGGGCTTTGCTTTGCCCTTGGCAGTGGAGCACACACAGGATTTTCCCCATTACCCTTGCAGGATGTGAAAGCTCCAAGGATCTCAGGGTGGGTCTGGCTGAGCAAGCCCCCATTGCCACCCCAGAGGGGTCAAACTGAATTTTTATTTCTACCAGCTCTGAACCTGGGCTTCCTCACTACTCTGTCCAGCTGGGAAATGTGGTGAGGGTTTTATCCTTGAAGGAAAAAACATTTACATTTGTGAAGGAAATGTATAATTTCATATTTCACATTGCTGGTGTGCCAGGGATCATTCCCATTGCTGCCTTGTGTGGGGCAGAGGTTGTCACCTCTCTACCACTCAATCACCAAGCCTCAAGCTCTTTTTTCAGTTTTTGACACATTGGGATTGCCCAGCCTGGAAAAGATAAAAGTTTCAGGATGAGCTGGCTGGGGCTGCCTGAGTGGAGCCAACAGGGAAAGTGGTGAGAGACTCTTTACAAGGGATGGAGTGACAGGGCACAGGAAATGGTTTCACACAGAGAGACTGGGTTTAGATGGATTTTGGGAAGGAATTCCTCCCTGTGAGGATGGGCAGGCCCTGGCACAGGGTGCCCAGAGCAGCTGACGCTGCCCCTGGATCCCTGACAATGCCCAAGGCCAGGTTGGACAGGGCTGGGAGCACCTGGGACAGTGGGAGGTGGAAAACAGGGGGTGGAAAAGGATGATCTTTAAGATCTCTTCCAACCCAAAGAATTCTGGACATTGGGGCTGGGAGCACCCTGGGATGGCAGAAGATGTCAGGGCTGGCACTGGATAATTCTTCATGTCACCTCCAACCCAGCCCAGTCTGTAATTCAATAACTCTGTATCTTTCCGTTACTTTGCTGCTCAGCTTTAGTAGACCAAATTTAAGTAGATCAAACTTTAGTAGGTCAAACTTTAGTAGATCAAACCAGCTTTGAGGAGCAGCACCCCACCCTCATCTTCCAGGGTGGGTCCAGAGGGAAGGCAAGGTCCTTTTGTAGCCCTTTGGTCAGGCTTGTGGTGTCCTGTGAGAGCACAGCTCAGCCAGTCAGGCCCAACCAGCACTTCCCAAGGAGCACGTGGACCCAGCAGAGTTAATTAAAATGCATTTTTCAGGCAGAAGTTTCGTTTTGCCTGGCAGTTCTATTCATAATTACCCAGTTCTGTGTAGCGCTAATAAGTGGGGATGGAGCAACAGGGAATTAGCTAATTTCTCCACTTGCCATAAAAGTTATTGAGGAGAACGTCAGGATTTGTGGTGTTGAGAGCAAGTGGTGACAGAGACGAAGCTGGGATGGATTCCTACCTCAAAAGACAGCAAATCCCACTGCTCCCAACCCCTGTGTTAATTATGGCAGCACTCGGGTGCAGAGCTCAGTGTTTGGCTCACTCAATTCACCTTCCCTGGCCTCACTGGTGACCTCCTCAGCCTCTCTGGTGGTGGCCCCAGGTGCTGTGGTGGTCTTGGCCTTGGGTAGGACATCCCAAGTGTGACCAGAGGGACACTTTGGTGGCTGTGCCAGGACAGGAGGAGCCCCTGGCCAGCACCAGTGCCCTGGGTGCTGTGGTGGAATGACCCAGGCTGAGCCAGAGCCATGGTTCTGTTGATGAGAAGGTGTTTGGTCAGAGGTTGGACTTGATGACCTCAAAGGTCTTTTCCAGCCTGGTTAATTCTGTGATCCCTCCCTGGGAATGGGGCACAGGGCAGGTCTGAGCAGAGGGACAGGCTGGGCAGGTCTGAGCAGGGGGACAGACTGGGTAGGTCCTGTCACCCTGCAAGAGCCTCACTTGGGGCCCAGGGGCAGCAGAGAACAGGAGCAGCTGATGGACACTAATCTGGAAGGATGGGAATGATGGGAGGCACCTAGGGAACAATTAAACTGGATTTTTGTCCATTGTCACTTCTACAGCAGGGGCCTGGTGTCCCCTTGTCACAGCAGTGCCATTCCAGCAGCAAAGCAGCAATTCCTGTACCTGGGAAGGCTCGGGTTGCTCACACATGGAAAAAGACAGGACTGTGCCCATTCCTGGAAAGACAAAATGCAGGAAAACCACTGGGAGGCCCCAGATGTGCTACTGACGTGAGAGTGGCCCCTCCATCAGTCACATCCTCCCAGCAGCTCTGCCACTCTTCCCCCAGCAAAAAAAAAACAGGAATGTTTCCCAAGATAAGGATTAGCTCTGCTCCCAATTGCCCTGGAAAGATGCTGGAAAATGATGAGGAAATTAAGGACTGCAGGGTAATTAACACCTGTCAGCGTGGGGTTAAAAAAGCAGATCTTGTCAAACAATCTCCAACCAATTCTCTGAAGTTCTTACAATTGGGGCTGGCAGGATGGAGGGGAGGTGCAATGAGTTCCACCTTTCCCACAGCCCTGGATCTTGTGCTGCTGGATAATCTGAGGGGGAAATTCATCCCTGCACATCCTTGGGGGAGCTGGTGGCAAAGGAGGAGCTCAGAGAGGGCTTCACCCTCACAAGGGCCACCTCAGGGGTGTTTGGGCACTCAGGCCAAGGCCACACACACTTCACAACACTGAGCTCAGCAATCCAGGGTTAAGATGAAACTGCTAAAAGTTTCAGTAGACACAAAGAATTTGGGATAAAAAGAGTGACAAAAGAGGGAAATTCTGAGTCAGGGTGGGCTGGGTCCTTTGAAGAGGAGGTGTCCTGATGCCACCAGTTCTCTCAGACCTGCAGGAACCAGAGCAGGGCTGCTGGGGTGGACATGGATATCTGAGTGGAAAGGCATTCCAGCCCAAAACAGAGTTGGGGAAATGCTTTTCAATGAGGTTTTTACAAAGCTCAGCATTTTAATTCAAAGTGAGATGCTGAGGTGACAGGGTCACTGCATATAAGCACTTTTAGGGGGTGAAAAGTGTAGGGTATTAAACAGCTCTTTAATCCAGGCTCAGGAGGAGCAGCTGCTGAAAGCTGGGGCCAGATCCACTGCCCTGGAAATAAAACTGTCAAGGAGACACAGAATGGGGGCTGTGTGCCTCCAATAAATGCTGGGAAGCTGCCAGCACTGCCTCATTGCCACAGGGATGCTCTGAACAGGAATCCACCTTCCTCCCAGCTGTTCTCCACAGCTCAGCCAGTCCTCCTGTCACTTGAAGCTCCTTCCAACCCCGGGGTGTTTTCTGCCCAGGGAGAAGGATCTGTGCCCACAAGGTGTTTCTGCCCCTGCAGTCACACTTTTAAAGGCATTCAATAATGAATGGGGCTTGGAAGAGCTTTCAGGAGCATTTCCTTTCCCTGCAGAGCAGAGGGGACATTGGAAGGAGAGACCTTGGGAAGTGACTCACGCCAGGCACAGAGTGAGTCAGGAGCACTCTGGGGATAGGATGCAGCTCCCCATCCTCTCTCCTTGTCCAGATGCCAGGTAGCAGCTCTTCTGTTCTGCCTTCAGCTTCGAGAAGCGCTTCTTTATTTCCCTGAATTTGAAGCACTTTTTTATTTATTTGAATTTGAGCTTCAGGGCTGCCGACAAAGCACAGCTGCTGCCAGAAGAGCCTCAGCCCTGCAGTGACCACGGGGTGCTGGGGACTGAGGGGGGACAAACCTGACAGGTGACCTGCACAGGGCGTCCCTGTCACCCACACGTGCCCAGGAAGGTTTCTCTGCTCTCCTTGCTGCCTCTCCTTGCTTGGCACAAGGCTGCACCAGGTCAGAAAGCAGCTCAGGGCTGGCTCAGGGGGCTGCAGAGGGTTTCGGGTCACAGTGCTGCCCCAGAGCCCTTTAGGAGCTGGCTCTGCTCAGGGGCTATATGGCAGTGCCTGCAGTGATCCAAACAAAGCTCAGGAGCTCAGCACTCATTCCATGAAGAATTTTTTCCTAATATCCAAACCTAATGCAGGCTGAGCCCATTCCCTCTCCTCCTGTCCCTGTTCCCTGGGAGCAGAGCCTGACCCCCCCTGGCTGTCCCCTCATGTCAGGAGCTGTGCAGAGCCACAAGAGCCCCCCTGAGCCTCCTTCATGCAAGCAGAGAGTCCAGAATGACTGCTCTGAGTGATAGCAGAGAGCCTTAGTGCTCATTAGAGACAAATTGCACTGCCTGCTGTGAGCAAAATAAAGAGGCATTTACCCAGGCTTTCCTGGAGGCTGTGTTTGCACAGAAACATCCCCTCCATGGGCTGAAGAGCTGCTTTTGGTCTCTGAGGTGGGTAAATGAGGGCTGCCTGGCAATGGGGTGGCCATAGGGTGGTCTCCTTGTTGTGACCTCTTGGAGGGAGGTTGGGTTTATCACCAGCTGGGGGCTGTGTACAAATCACAAATCAGGATGGGACTGCTGGGAACGTGCCTTGAGCTGTTGTATTCACCAGCATCAGTCTCATTCCATGGTTATGACAATGGGAAGATGCCATCAGCTCACATCCCAGGCAGCAAACAAAGAATTTAATGTTACAACTCATTTTAAAAGTTTTTTGACAAATCACACAAAGCAAAAGCACATTGACAGTAGTTCCATCCAACCACTATAAGCACAGGTACCTTTGGTTAAACAATGCTTGCTTATTTCAAATACAATACCTGCTTGTGAGCCTTAAAATACAATGCACAGAGCTCCATTATTAAGCTTAGAACTCCCTAATATCTCACTGATACATTTTTCTGCAGCTTAGGGAGTTATACCAGACAAGAGTTAATACACAGACCATTGTTCTGTTTGTCCTTACTTTTCTACTTTTTAAATAATTTTTCTGCTGACCAATCTCATGGCTCCTGCTTAGCTCTAACCACAGTTCTGCTCTCTCTGAGGCCTTTTGCAGCTTTCCCAAACCCCTCTGATTTTATGGATTCCCACAGGCTTGGGGACATGCAGAGCTGGCTGTAAATACAAGCCAGACAAGCTTCACCACCAGAGCAGTTTGGCTTGATTTTGGTTTGATCTCCTGCACCACCACAGCCCCCTGAGGCTGCTGAAGTGCTGCAGTCAGCTCAGTGCAGCGAAGCCATCACCCACCAGCTCTCCCTGTCCCTCCAGGCTGGGCTGCTTGCCAGGGCACAGCCACTGCTGTGGTGTGAGGGTCCCCAGGATGAGGTGAGAGATGAGAATTTGATTTCATGTTCTCAGAAGGCTGATTTATTATATATTATCTTAATTATATTATATTATATTATATTATATTATATTATATTATATTATATTATATTATATTATATTACATTACATTACATTACATTATATCACATTATATCACATTATATTATATTCTAAAACTATACTAAAGAAAGAAAAAGGAGACATCAGAAAACTAGAAAGGAATGAATAATAAAAACCTGCGACTGACCAGAGTCCCAACACAGCTGGACTGGGATTGGCCATTAACTAAAAACACTTCACATGCTGGGTAAACAATTCTCCAAATCACATTCCAAAGCAGCAAAACAGGGAGAAGCTGAAGCTTCCCAGCTTCCCAGGAGAAGAAATCCGGGTGAAGGGATTTTTCATGAAATATCACGGTGACACAGGAGAACAGCAGATCCTGCTGTGTGTGAAGAGGGAAAGCCCCCAGCAGCTGCAGCAGCATTCTGTCCATCTCCCCTACGCAGGCCAGGCTGCGTCTGACCTGCTGCCCCCTCTCTGGCCCTGCCCTGAGCACTGGGGCTGCTAATTCATGGTTTTCACCCAGCCCTGTTATGTTGGAAGGTATTTTTTCCAAGGCAGCCTGGTAGCAGCTAATTGAGGAGATCAAAGAGTTCAAGAAAGGGATTTAGTCAAATGTTGGATTATCTGATTAATTGCCTTCCAGTGCACGTATTTTTCCCAAGGTAAATTCAAGTTAGCACCTGTTGAAGAGGTTATTACTCACTGTCTGGGCTCTGCTGCATTGGAATTCAAAGGTTTTCTGTGCTGGAATCCAAAGGCTCTCCATGTAAAACAGGACAATTTCTCATTGTCTCTGCTGGCAGCCACCTCTTTGCTTTGTAATTAAATAAACTCTACATGGCCAAAACACATAGCCACCACATCCAGATGTGTCCCCACACCCAGATGTGTGCCCAGGCCTGAACAGCCTGAACAGAACACTGTGAATACATCTTCCTGTCAGAGCCAGAGGTCTCAGAGCAGGCACTGCCCTCCCAACAGAGGGGCTGTTGGAACAGAGGAGCCCGAAATCAGCTGATGGAGGGGTTTGGCAGGGGATGCTTAGGCAACAGTGATGATGTGGAATGGTCATTTCACCTCTGGAAGCTCAGGCTGGTGCTGACACTGATGCCTCAGGTTTTAGTTTCTATATTTTTCACATTCTGTGCTGCTTTAGTGTGTGGGTCTGGGTTCACATGAGGGGATGGTGAGCTCTGTGCACAGAGCAGGGAGACAAAACAATTCCTGCTCCAGCTGGGCACCAAGGACAAATGATCCAAATCTCAGCCCAAGAGCACAAACACCATGGGCTGGAGAGAGAAAAACAAGAATGGAACTGCATGGGCTAAAGCTGGAATGGGACAATGAACTGCAAGATGCAAATGGAGCAGAACTGATCCAAGGGAGAGACCCCGTGCCCAGTTGTGCATTTTGGGACCATTTTGGTTCATCTTGGGTTCATTTTGGGACCATTTTGGTTCATCTTGGGTGCAGCCCTGGCTGGGCTCTTGTGCTGCCCAAGGTGATCCATTGAGGAGAGCCTTTGAATAAATCCCTCCTTTATTCTGTAGCTCTGCCCCTCTCTCAGCTCCCCTGGGGACAGCAGTGACAACCAGAGCACAGGGTCACAGCACACCCAGAGCAGCTGTTCCTCAGGGTGCTGAGCACGGCAGGATCCCCTTCACATCTCACACAGTTTTGTTCAGTTTCTCCTGTGCTCCCTGGTGCTCTGGCAGGGCTCTGCAGCTGATCCCAAAGTGCCAGCAGTGCCCAGGACTGAGGGGTCAGAGCAGCACCATAACTCACCATGACTCAGCAGCAAGGGAGCCAGCTCTGCTCTGAGATGTTCCCAGGGCAGGGAGGTGACTCCAGCCCCTGGGGACAACGGGCTGAGGCCATCCACACACATTAGAGGGATGATAAAAAGGGAACGAGTGCAAAAAGAGCCATAAAAATGATTTGAGGGTGGAAGAGAACACTTTGAAGTGAAGGATTTAAAACCTCAACCTGTTTAGCTAATTGAGGAGACACTTGAAAGACAATGTGCTCACAACACAGAGCAGCTTAATGTGGAAAAACACCAAGTTCTGAAAGGCTCCTCAATAAACTGGGAGAAGCAACAGGAGCAGGGCCTGGGAGCTGAAGCCAGGCATTTTCAGAGTGGGGAAAAAAATGTGCAGATCTTTCCCAGGAAGGATGATACAGGAACAAGCACCCATAGAACTAATAAACTCTCCCACTCTTAATTATTTAAAGGTATCTCTGTAGTATAAGTTGTGTCCTGGGTCCAGCATGGTTTCACCCACCACTCTGCTCCCTGGAGCAGCTCCAGAGCATCCTCAGCTCCCGAGCAGGCCTGGCAGAGAGAGATGTTCATCCTTCAGCCCCACATGCTCCAGGAGTCCCCTCACACACTGTCCTGGCCACCCTTTCCAAGGGGAGGTTGATTTCCTGTGGAATCTAAAATATTGGGCAACCAAGTGCAGGAATGACCTGGGAAAGCACCAAAATCCTCTCAGAGTTTTACACATGGTTCTATTTGTCCTTACTTTCTACTTTTTACGTAATTTTTCTGCTGCCCAATCTCATGGCTACTGCTTATCCGTCTCCTGCCATGTGCTGGCAGCTCTCACCTCCCAGTGAGCACAGCTGGACCTGCCAGTTATCCTGCCTTTTCCCAGTACAAACAGGCCTTTGGAAGATCTCCCTGAGGGCTGCCCTTTTCCTTGTTCTTGCTGATCCACCTCCCTGAAACCCAGGCTCTTCTGCTGCAGGTTTAACCCACAGAACAATCCTCCAGCAGGGCTGAGAGCATTGGCTTGCTGCCTTGTTTGAGGATGGATGTGGGCAATGGAATGCCTCAGGCTGTTCTCTTTTCCAGGGAAGAACCAGATGCATCTTGATTTCCCAGTGCAGCCCTTTTGGTTGCCATGATGTCTTGGAGATCATACATTATTAAAATAATGATGAATATTTCTTGTGCATGTACAGTGTACAGCACAACAGAGAGCTGGAAGGGTTCAGGTTGGGTTTGAGGATGGGGCCACAGGGAAGGTTTGGAGGAACCCTTGTGGCTGCCATGCTGTGATCAGCTCATCACAAGGCCATGGATGAGCCAGCAAAGGTGATGGCCAGACTGGGGGAAGCTCTCACTCCCAGCAACCTCAGCCTATTCTTTAGACACAGCTCAACATTAAACCAGACATTAAATGAGCACTGTGTGCTCGTGGAGGGCAAGGAGATGGCTCCTGACAAAGCACTTCTTCACTCTCCTGCTTTGGCAGTGTTAATAGAGGTGTTTTATTGTCATCTGCTCCATCCTGCTGCCTCCTGGCTCTGCTCCAGCTGCAGAGGTCAGCTGCACTCGAGGAGATCCCAGCTGGCACCCAAATGTCTCATTGGTTTGCAGAGGTGCTGCTTGTTCTGCTCCCAGCCCAAGCAGTGGGGCTGAGCCTTGGCTCTGTCAGTGCCACAGGTCCCTGTCCCTCTGTCCCTCCTGCCAGCCTGCCTCAGCAGCAGATGTTGGCCCTGCCCCAGCCCAGATGTTCCACACCAAAAAAGCTGGGGACAAACGAGTACCAAGAGGGGACAGATGAGGAAAGTGGCCTGGATGATGCAAGCAGGGACAGAAGCACGGAGCTCTGGGCAGGCAGAGTTGGCACCTGGGCTCGCTGAACACCAGGCTGAGCTGGCTCCTCTGTGATCTCCAAGTGGAGACACAACTGGTTCCTCTAATTAGCCCTGATGCCTTAAATTTGAGTTTTCATATTTCCCAGGCTCTGCACTGCATTGGGAAATAACTCTGAACTCCACAGAAAGTGTCAGCAAGGTCTCCTCACAGCTCAGGCACACAGAACAATCCTTTTCCAGCCCCAGAACCAAGGACACAGCTGCAGCTTCAGCCCCAAAAGGTGCAAACAACAGGGAATGGAGGAGAGCAACCTGGGAGGGTGGGACTGCATCACCTGGATCTGGGATTGGGCACTGAACCCAGCATGGAAATGGACCAGAACTCATCAAAGGGTGAAAACTCCTGACTCTGAGTCCATCCTTGGTCCGTCTTGGGTGCAGCCCTGGCTGGGCTCTTGCACTGCCCAAGGTGGATCCTTTGAGACCTTTTAATAAATCCCCATTTTATTCCTTTACCTCTGCCCAGCCTCTGCTCCAGGGAGCCTTTTCAGGCATCAGCCCCAAAATCACTTTACCTGATCTGTCAGGCAGCCATCCCCACCCACTCCCTCTGCATTTCCCAAAGTGAAGTTTTATTTCCTTTATGGTTTTATGTATTTTATTTATAATTAGCACATGATGCATTATGAAATGAAATGCCTCCCCTGCACTAAGCCCATTACCTTTGTCTGTCCAACCTGGAATTGCATCTTTTGTTTGTCTGACAAGACCCAAGTCCTACAAAGCCTCAAAGACTGGCAGTAATTGTCCTTGCTGGCCTTTAATCCAGCATTAATAACCTTCCACCCATGTTTTCCTCATCCCATCTGGCCATCCCTTGTGGCCTTTTCACCTGGGGGCTTTGGGAATTCCCAGGGATCTCTCTGGAGCCAAGGGCACAGCCCAGGATAGAGCCCAGGAGGTGCCAACAGCCCTGTCAGGCTGCAGAGGCAGCAATTCATTCCCCTGCTTTAGAAGCAGAGGTAAACATCTCCCAATGTGCAAAATTCACCTCAAAACCACCAGACCCTGCTGTCCATCTGTCCAAAGCAGGGATTAGAGCTGAGCACTGGCCATGGTGGGACCTGACCCACTGGGAAGGAATCCCAGGACTGTAATTTTGCCTGGTACAGGCTCTCTCCCACTGCTCTCAGCTTCCCTCAGCAATTTCCCACATCTTCCAGCTCTGCTTTGTGAAGAACTCCTTTTTTCCCCTTTGCAGTTGTTCTCCATTCAATTCTATTTGCAGTTGGTAACACCATCCACCCTCCAGGCTTTTAGTCAGAACTGCCTCTCTGCTTGTGGCTCTTTTACCTCCCAATACCTTTCTTTAGAGAACGTTTCACTTTTGTTCCTTTTTCTTTCCCCCTCTACAATTTTCCATTCCTAATTGTCATTAACTTGGAGAACTTGCTCCTTTTCAAGAGCAGATAATTAATTTCCAGGGCTGACATCTTTCTCCACTGTAATCAGATCCAAACCTCATTCCCTTGTGCCCTGTGTGCTGCCTTTTTGCGCTGGGAAGTGAGGGCTGATCTCATGAGGCTCTCAGCTTGTGGCCCCCAGCACGTCTGCTGGCACTGGTGCTGTGCCAGCTCTTCTCTTCTCTTCTCTTCTCTTCTCTTCTCTTCTCTTCTCTTCTCTTCTCTTCTCTTCTCTTCTCTTCTCTTCTCTTCTCTTCTCTTCTCTTCTCTCTTCTCTCTTCTCTCTTCTCTCTTCTCTCTTCTCTCTTCTCTCTTCTCTCTTCTCTCTTCTCTCTTCTCTCCTCTCCCTGCAAGGGAGGATCTCTCAGGGAAGATCACAGTGTGAGATTAGGGGGCAGGAGGGGGCTGTAGCCTCACAGTTTTGGTAACAAATGGAAGGAAAATGCCAACAAGCAGCTCATTTATTGCTGAAGTGTTGATAGAACCCAAGCTCTTGATGTGATCCAAGCAGAAAGCAGACTAAGGGTGGATTTGATCATCTTAGAGTTTTTCCCCCACTTTAATAACTCTTTGATTCTATGAGATGAACGTTTGAACGGACCCAAAGCAGCCACAGGTGACTCACCCCACTGTCACAGAGCTGGTAAAGGAAGGCACAGAGGGAATGACCTCAGTTCCTCCCCAGAAATGAGCCTGGAACCATCACATCAGGGGTGCCCAGCTCCTCCAAAGGTTGTGCCCAGCTCAGCTCTTCCTCCCTGTCCCCTCACTCTGCCCAGGGCAGCCCTGGATCCCCTGGGCCATAGGGGAGCAGGGGGGTGGCACAGCTGGGACAGACTCAGCCTTAGGACAGACTGAGGGAACGGCCTCAGGTTCAGGGTGGGCACAGCAGGAATTTCCCCATGGAAAGGGGGCTCAGGCCTTGGAACTGCCCAGGGAGGGTTGGAGTACCCATCCCTGGAGGTCCCAGGGAATTCCTGGAGATGGCACTGAGTGCTCTGGGCTGGGGACAAGGTGGGGATAAGGCACAGGGTGGTCTCAATGGTCTCTGAGATATTTTCCAGCCTCAGGCATTCTGTAATTCTGTGATTTTATATGATTATCCTCAAAATGCCGTGAATGTGCCAGGGTCTCTAGGGTTGCTAACCTGGACAATGCTTCCCTCATGGACACGAGCCACCTTTCCCTGTGTGGCCTTCATCAAACCTCCCATAATGCTACACATATTCTGAATTTTCCACAGGGAGGCTGGGACACTGAACCAGCCCCTCCCAGGGACCAGAGGGGCCCAGGCACTGGGACTGTCCCAGCTGACACCTCCCTCATCCCAGCTCCCAATGGATTCTCAGGAAAATTGAACCTAAATACCAAATTCAGGCTCAGGGTTTCTCCTCATTGCTTCTGGCACTAATCAAGATGAAGGATTTAGGAGTTTCCTAGAAGTGAACCCCAAAGTTTACCAACGCATAAGTTGGTTTCAATACTTTGGACAAATTATTTCCAGCCTCAAATCACCCTCTCCACTGACAGCAACACCAGCACTCCAATTAGAGGGGCTGCTTATAACTCCATGAATGTCTTGTACAGCCTAAAAGCTTTTTAAATGAGGCTCACAGCCATGAACAAGGTAAATACATTTGTAGATTTGTTTGGGCAATTACAGTCATTTAAAAAACAATGCATAATAACAGACATGAATCTAATAAGCCTTTGCTAATTAAATGTATTAATGCCACGTTATAAAATGAATGCATCTTGCTGATATGTTACAGCTACTCCTGTGCTGTAAACACTGCAGCAGTGACACGGGCAGGATTTGCATCCCTGGGCATTGCCTGTGCCCAGGAATAGCTGCAATAATTTGCCCCAGTGGAGCCAATCTCTTGCCCAGCCACCAGGCTCTCCTTTGTGTGCCTGCTCCTCATTTTCCTCTGCTCTGTGAGCAACAGTGGCAGTAAAATGGAGCTGGTTAACCCCAGAGCATGGGACACCACTACAAAGCATTTGTGAAGACTCCACTTTGAACTGTGCTCCTCTGCCAATTATAATCTGCAGCAGGTACAACATTCCCAGGCTGTGGAAAAGCCATTTCTCTGTCCTGGGAGAGTTCAGTCAATTTTACCTGACATTCAGTGTTCAATAGCACAATTTCCCTTCTCTGGCTTTCATCTCTTTGCAAAATGTCACCAAACTGGAGTTACCCAATTGACCACAGACCTTTGGAGAAGTCAGGCCCAAAGCAGCCCCAGGATCCAGGAAAAGGCTGAGAGCCAGGCTGGGGCCCCCTGGGCACCCCCAAACACCAACCTGGCTGTTTAAAGCCTTGTTTGCCCAGCTGGGCTGTGCTGGGTGCTGGAGGAAGGGCTGGGGTAAAGCAGGTGTGGTGAGCTCAGTGGTGAAGGAGTGGGGCCAGGATGGAGGGGCTGTAGGGCAGAGAGCACCCTCAGGATGGGCCTGGACAATGCCTGGTGGGACTTGTTCCAGTGATGGCAAAGTCACTCCCCAGGGTCCCCTGCTTTATGTAAAAGTGAGCAGCCATGTGCTCCCTGTTATTAAACAGCCTGAAAATGACAGAATCCCAGAATGGATTGGGTTGGAAGGGATCAAAGCTCACCCAGTGCCACCCCTGCCATGGCAGGGACATCTCCCACTGTCCCAGGGACACCTTCCACTGTCCCAGGTGCTCTCAGCCCTGCCCAGCCTGGCCTTGGGCACTGCCAGGGATCCAGGGGCAGCCACAGCTGTGCCAGGGCCTGCCCACCCTGCCAGGGAACAATTCCTCATTCCCAATCTCCCATCCAGCCCTGCCCTGGTTCAGTCTGAAGCCATTTTCTAGGTCCTGTCCCCATCCCTTGTCAATGTTCTCTCTCCATCTTTGCTGCAACTCCTTCAGCCCTGTAAGGTCATACTGAGCTCACCCCAAAGCTCCTCCTGCCCAGGTGAGCAATGCCAGCTGTGCCAGCCTCTCCTCCCAGCAGAGCTGCTCCATCCCTGGCATCATCCTGGAGCATCCATGGGCTCCTCCAGCAGCTCCAGCTCCTGCCCATGCTGGGATCCTCCAGCCCAGCCCAGGAGAGCAGAGGAAGGTGCACATGGCAGTGCCAAGTGGGCAGCTGTCTCCAAGAGCTTATGGATAGAAAGCCTTGACCTTTGACTAATGAATCACTCCTAATAAAGAGCCTGTCCAGCTGGATTTAATTGCCTGGTTTGGGCAGATATGGCTGGAAAAATCTCATGCCTGTCAAGATTTTTTTTCCACCCCCTAAAGCATCAAATTATTCACCGTCCTCTTGTAGCATTTTGCAGCCAACTCTTTCCTGTGATGATTTTCAAAGGATGAAGAATGAGCACCCTGGTGACATTTCTAGTATCTATAAATATCTCCCCACTACCCTGCCTGCCCAACTGGTGAATTATGCAGGGAGATATATATAATAAAACAATCGGATCCATTTTGTTGTCAACAGACCATTCTTCTTCAGCTGACAAGGGAATAGCTCAGGCTGTGGCTCTGGAAAGAGCAGGCAGTGCCTGGGGAGTCACTGAGCTTCTCCTTTCCTGGATGTCCAGGGGCATCTTGGAGGGCAACACTGAGCAGAGAGAGGCCCTGCTGTGCTGGGAAAAGGAGGAAAGGTTTTAAAAGAGAAGAAGAATGAAGTTTAGATGTGACCATGTTCACAGGAGTCTTATGTTGAGGGAAGAGATGAGGATCTGACTCCAGATTACAGAAGGCTTGATTTATTATTTTATGATATATATTATATTAAAACTACACTAAAAGAATAGAAGAAAAGGTTTCATCAGAAGACTAGCTAAGCTAAGAATAGAAAGGAATGAATAACAAAGGTTTGTGGCTCGGACAGAGAGCTGAGCCAGCTGAATGTGATTGGCCATTAATTAGGAACATCCAACATGGGCCAATCACAGATGCACCTGATGCATTCCACAGCAGCAGATAACCATTGTTTACATTTTGTTCCTGAGGCCTCTCAGCTTCTCAGGAGGAAAAAATCCTAAGGAAAGGTTTTTTCCTAAAAGTTGTCTGCAACATTTAGGACAGTAAAAGTCTCCAGAATGGCAGGAAATCCCACATCCAGAGCACTGAGAATCACATGGAGTCACAAATAGCATCACTGAGGTTGGAAAAGATCTCAAAGACCACCCGGGCCAGGCTGTGCCTGATCCCCACCTTGTCCCCAGCCTAGAGCACTCAGTGCCACCTCCAGGAATTCCTTGGGCACCCCCAGGGATGGGCACTGCAACCCTCCCTGGGCATTTCCAATCCCTGACCTCCCTTTCCATGGGGAAATTCCTGCTGTGCCCACCCTGAGCCTGCCCTAGCCCAGCCTGAGGCCGTTCCCTCTGCTCCTGTCCCTGTTCCCTGAAACAGAGCCTGAACCCCCTGGCTGTCCCCTCCTGGAAGGAGCTGTGCAGAGCCACAAGGTCCCCTCTGGTAAAAGCAGCCTTGAAGATGTCCCAGTGAAGGACTAACTCAGCATGATGGATTACCTGGAGCACAATGAACTTCCTTCCAGTCCTTCTCTTTTGTGTTTAATTCAGCAGTGCTCTGTTTATGCATCTCAACCTCCTGCATGGTGAAATACACAGAGAATTTAATGTGCCCAACTTTGCAGAGCTGTGGGAAGTGACCAGTTTGCATTTCATATGTAATTGGAAGGTTTTAATTTAAATTGGGAGGGATTTAATTTAATAGCAAAGCTTTCCCCAGCTAACAGACCTCTTCTAGCAGGCACTCATTATAGGGGATACTCTACAGACCCTGGTGCCTCATTTATGGGTTAGAGGCAATTTAAAGAACCCAGCTTAAGACAGCTCTCCCCCTTCCATTAGATATTTGCAAATGGCTTTTGCTAAGCCATAACCAGCTCCTTCATCATTAATTTTTTGAGGCTGTGCCTTGGGGACAGTGCCTAGCAATTAAACAAAGTTCTTACCAGAGAGTTTTCCCTCCTTCCCTTCATCCAGAAGTTTGTCATTCTCCAGAACTGTGACGACGTTCACAGGGGTTTCCAGACGAGGGAAGAGACGAGGATCTGACTCCATGTTTCAGGAGGCTTGATTTATTATTTTAAGATATATATTATATTAAAACTACACTAATAGAATAGAAAAAAAAAGTTCTCGTCAGAAGGCTAGCTAAGAATAGAAAGGAAAGAATGATAAAAAAAGGCTCTGTCTTGGACTCTGAGACAGCTGGGCCTTGATTGGCCATTAATTATAAACATCCAAGATGGGCCAATCAAAAATCCACCTGATGCATTCCACAGCAGCAGACAATCATTGTTTACATTTTGTCCCTGAGGCCTCTCAGCTTCTCAGGAAGGAAAAATCCTGAGGGAAGGATTTTACATGAAAAGATGTCTGCCACACAGGACTGCAAGGACAAGGGTTTTGGATGTTCTTATTCCTGCTGTGCTGCTCTGGGCAGGCGAGTTCTTCTGGATCTCCTGCCAAGCCTGAGGGCTTCACCCTCCTGGATGACTCAGAGGGAGCAAAGCTGATCCCCTAGGCTGGCAGAGAGTTGGGCACAACTTCTGCCCCATGCCAAAGCCACCCCTAAAACCACTCAGTCTGACATGGGGCTCTGAGCAACCAAACTGTGCCCACTGAAATGCTGTCCTGGTGTAACCCCAGGAGCAGCTACCCCCCCCCCCCATGCCCCAAGCTCCTTCCCTTCCATGGGGTAAAAGTGTGAAACTTCTCAGGCTGAGAGGTAAAGGCACTTGGAGATGCAAATCCATGAGGGAATGGTGCCTCCAGGTGCTGCAAGGCAGGAGCAGGACAGAGCTTGGGGAGGACATGCCCCATAAACACAGCCATGGGAAAAGCTTGTGGAAAAAAACCCCTGTTTAACATGCAAAGCATTCACCAGCACAAACGAAATGAACAATATTAAACATATGGGTTATGTGAATAAAGGTTTGTCTATTCTGCATGAAGAAACAAGTGTCTTGTCCATCTCTATTGTGACAAGGGACAGCAAATGTCACCCAGAGCCTGTGTGAGACTCCAAGCAGAGAGCTTTCCCCAGGAAAAGCCTATTTCCCCAGGAAAAGCCCAATTTTTCCCAGAAAAAAAACCATTTCCCCAGGAAAAGCCCATTTTCCCAGGAACCAGCCCTTTCCCAGGTGCCATTCCCAGCTCTGTGTGCTCAGAGATGCTCTGTGTGACTGTCACTGCCACGGTGCCCACCCAGCCACCCCTGTGTGCCCTCTGCACCAGGGACACTCCACTCCTCACTGCTCTCCCATTCCAGCTGGGATTAAAGCTCAGTGACCCACACAGGTGTGTGCCAGGTGTGTGCCAAGTGTGTTCCTCCCACCAGGCCCCTGTGCTCTCCTCACCTCAGTAAACCTGCAGCTTCCAGAGACCATTCCAGGAACAATTACTTTTATTAGTAAGTATCTATCATCACAACATATTCACTTAAATCCTCCCTGTGCTGTGCTTTCACTATTGATTCCAATGAGCACACTGGATATTAACAGCATTTCCAGTGTTTCTAAGATTTACACGGGTGTTAGCAACACACAGCTGATAACCACAACATCTGCTCACCTCCCATCTTCCAACATCACACACACCACAAAGAAACACTCATGGAGGGAAAATAAATAAATTCTCGAGGATTTCACAAGCCACTGGACTATTTGAGTGTTTTGGAGAAGGCTGCTGATTTTACTGATGGATGATTTTAAAACTGCTTTGGATCATGAAGAGAAATAAAAACCAGATTTAAGTTTATCACTCTCTGGGTGTGGTGTATCAGACTCTGGGCTGGGAGCTTGCAGTGCAGTGTCAGATCCCAGGACATTGCTCTGGCTGTCCTGGAGGACTCCAGACCCTGGCAGGGGGCTCAGAGACCTTGGCACAGAGTCAGAAACACCTGTGCCTTTGATTTTACCACATGGAAACAATTAGCAACTATGTGTGAAGAGTTACAAGCCACAAGTGTTTGAGTAGAATGATAGTGAATTTGTCACAGGGTGAAAAAGTAGAATTTTGGGGTTTTTAGAATGGGGGTTCAAGAGGCAAGATGGAGGAATCTGGGCATGTCCTGTCCTTCTTCTTCTTCTTGTCTTCCATCTTCTGCTGTGATGGTGACACTTCTGGATTGGTTTAGAGCAGAGACAGACTGTCTAACATAGGTGATAAGTGTTGGAAAATTATTGTAAATAAAGTACATGTAGTTCTCAGTATAAAAAGCCAACACTGCCCCAAGGGCAGGGACTGTGCCACAAACCAGCCTGCAGGACAAATCTCAGCAGGTCAGAGAGAGAATGTAACAGATAAGAGAAAATAAACAACCTTGAAAAGCAGAGCTGAGGAATCCCAACTTCTTCTTCTGTCACAGGGCTGGGAAAAAAGACTTTTTAATACCTGGGGAGCCATTTCAGCAACACCAAACCCGAGAGTGCAGCAGTGCAGGAATTACAGGATATTGATGTACAGGAGCCACCAACCTGGGCCGTGTCCCCTGCACCTCTGTCCCCTCCTCACAGGCCCTGTTGGGTCACATCCGCAGGACACAGAGATAACCTGGGAGTCCATCAGAGAGATGGAATTTGTTAATCTCAGCACTGAACTGTTTAAATGCTGTGACATTGTGAGGGGTTTGCAGAGCAGGGCCTGTGCTGGTGCCTCAGACCTGGAGCAGCAGGGCCACCCCAGCAAGCACCCACTTGGATGGGTTCTCCTTGGTTTTCAGGTTAAAAGTCCACACATAGGTCGGGCCTCTCTGGCGTGTTCTGTACAGAGGACACGGATACAAGCCCCTGGTGTCCTGCTTGTCATCAGGAATGGCCCTGATGAACACCACAGGCATGGCTGGGGTCAGCTCCTTGAGCCTGGCCTCCGTGATGGTCCCGGCCTGCAGAGAGAAGGAGACAAAGGTCACATCCCCAAGGTGTCCACCAGCTGATGGACCTGAACCCATGTGATGTTTATCCAAGCTGCTCCTGCTGGGGAAGTACAAACAGCTTCTCCAGGGTCAGGGGGCTGGATGAGCCTCTTTGAGGAAGGAGGTCTGGATCCAAGAACTCCCTGTCTCACCATGACCCTCCTCAACTCACCAGAGTAGATAATCTCAAAGCTCCAGCTGCCTGCACTCCCACCAGGTGCCCAAACCCTCACATCCAAGCTGAATTTGTGTGGGGACAGTGTCCCTGGCCCTGTCCAGCCATATTATCAACAAAGTTTCACTTCTCGTGGTTTCTACTGAGATGCAGCTTGGGGCCATTTCCTCTTGTCCTACTGCCAGGGAACAGGGACAGGACAAGAAGAAAAGGCCTCGAGCTGGGCCAGGGCAGGCTCTGGGTAGACATCAGCAGGGATTTCTTAGTTGAAAGGGTGATTAAACATTGCCCAGGGAGGTTTGGATTGCCCATCCCTGGAGGTGTCCCAGGAACACCTGGATGTAGCACTCAGTAATTGGGGCTGGGGATAAGGTGGGGATCAGGCACAGCTTGGCCTGGATAGGCTGGGAACAAGATGGGCATTGGGCACAGCTTGGCCTGAATGGGCTGGGGGATCTTTTCCAACCTCAGTGATCCTGGGATTATTCTCATGCATCTCTTTCTCAGAGATCATCATCTCTCAGACCAGAATCACCTTGTGGGAGGTGCTGCTTGTGGTGGGAAAAAGGTTGGACACCTGAACCACGGGGATGGAGAACAGCCCCAAAAGCCAGCACAGGCTTATTCCCACTCTCATGATGCAAGCAAGAGAATTCAAAATGACTTTTCTGAGGGAATATCATCAATAAATATCAAGTCCCATTATTCTCCTCCAAGCAATGCCCTGCCCAGCAGGCTGCCCACTGCAGGAGAGGGAGAGAACCCTGCCAGGGCAAGAAATCAAGTTTGTTTCTCTAATTTGGGTCTCTCTGACATTTTCTCTCTCTCTTCATGACAATAAAATACCCTGCACATCAATCCATTTCCAGAGAAAACTGCCTAATGGAGGCTAGAGAGACCAAATGAAAATAAACAGGGAAATGGAAACGAAACTTTTCAGCACTAAAGAAACTGCCTCTCACTGCAGCTGAGCTTCACATATCATCATTATTCCAAATGCTCTCGGATCAGAGCTGTGGGGTGAGATTCAGCCTCTCCAGCAGTTTATTTAGTTCTGTAACGAGCAAAGAAAAATCATCCCCCTTGCCACACACCTCGGTTTAATTGTACTAATGCCATCTGTTATGCTCAGCTATGAAAAATCCAACTCTCATTTAGGATTTTATATTTCCAACGTGCTGAACAAACATTAAATAATTCGTATAATACCTTGCAAAGTAGCTATTTATGAAACATTTTTATGCACTCTTCTTAAATTCACACCTTTCATTCCTGAGACTGGGTTTTAATCAAGTCTTTCTCTTTTTTTTTTACTGCTGAGAATACTTCAAATGTAATTTCCAAGAGATATTCTACCTGTTTCTGGGTTAACAAGAGCTGAAATCTTCCCGAGGTACCTCCATGTAAGATATCATTTTGTTATGTCTGGGCTGATTCTCATTTGCATTTTTTATCACTCTCATCATCAGAAAATTAATTCTGCTCTGAAAGCAGTTCTTCCTGACTAGCAGCACAGCCCTCGTGGTGCAGAACCATCATTCTGTGGAGCCTGGAGAGCTCAGCCTCAGCTGCTAAAGGATCCCTCACTTCTGCTTATCCCAGCAGGAAACTGAGGGTGGAGTGGGGCAGTTATCTTCTGTTCATGGCGCAGTTTTCTTTATCTCTTCCACAAGCAATCCTCCCTCCAGGAGATCTCTTCTCTTAATAGGTCATTAATTATTAACTAGCCTCTGTTCATGGGCCAGTGAGTGACACTGCATGGATGATAAAATTCCATCATCCCACTGGGAGATGCTCCGCCCAGGGGGAGGAGCCAAGCATTCCTACCTGGATATAATCTGAGGTTTCAAGCATTCCTACCTGGATATGATCTGAGTTTTTGGGACACCAGAGCAGCCTTTCCACTGCATTCCCAGAGGAACAGCAACTGCCTCTTCCACTGGACCTTCAGAGGAAGACTCTACCTTTCTACAGGATCCCTGCTCCACCAGAATCACGCCTGACATTGCAGGAGGGCTGCAGCCACAATTCCAATGGGACTGCTGCCAACACCCTGACCCACAAAGTATCAGGTCCTATTCTGACTCTATCAGTGTTATTTTGATTTACTGCATTGTTTATTTTATTTTTATTTTCTTCCCTAATAAAGAGCTGTTATTCCTGCTCCCATATTTTTGCCTGAGAGGCCCTTAATTTCAAATTTATAATAATTCAGAGAGAGGAGGTTTACATTTTCTATTTTAGGGGAGGCTCCTGCCTTCCTCAGCAGATACCTGTCTTTTCAAACCAAGACAGGGTCCCAGCACAGGTTCCTTACACCACAGCCCCTTTGGGGTCAGCTGGGGAGGGGACACGGAGCTAGCAGGGAAGGGGACAAGGAGCCTGCAAGGAGCACTCCAAGGTGGTGCCTGAGTCATGAGGTCAGTGGCTTCAGCTGGACAAGGGGAATGAAAAAACTCTTCTCTGTGAGGGTGGTGAGGCCCTGCCTTGTGGCTGTCCCATGCCTGGAGGTGTCCAAGGCCAGGCTGGACAGGGCTTGGAGCAGCCTGGGTTAGAGGAAGGTGTCCCTGCCCATGGGGGGGGTGGAATGAGCTGATTTTTAAGGTCCCTTCCAGCCCAAGCCAGCCTGGGATCCTGTGGTTCCATGGCAGGGGCTGTGCTGTGCACAGCTGCCAAAGTTCAATGGGTGTGAAACCCACCCCTGCCCTTGTCCCATCACACTCCAACTCCCTTGGAGAGGGCAGGGCACACCCTTGGCATCAAACTCTCTATTGCAGAGAGAAAGCAAGCCAAGGATCAGCCAGCAGCTTGAGATGAAAGGTCTCCAAGTGTCCCCAGCCACAGCCTCCCTCTGACTGTCACTGAGTCCCAGTGACTTTAACAGGGCTGCAGCAAGAGATCATTTGCACCCAAAATAATCTGCTTAGTTTCATTTCATCTAATAGCTGCCTGCTGTTTTGTAATGAATGTTTTATAAATTTAAGACACCCAAGGGCAAACATAAATGTTTAAATAAATAGAAAAATGTGAGTAGCAGAACATAGAAGGACTCTTTCCTTTTTTGGAGGCACAACCTAAATGTGAAATATTCTTTTAAAAGTGGAGGTGCTCCCCAGAGGAATTCTTCTAAACGTGGCCTGCCATTTTTATCAGAGGATTAATTTGGAAGGAGTAGACAACCCAAAAGAGCTGTGCACCTGTTTTAAAAGTCCTGCATCCATTAATGCACACTGGTACTCATTGGATTATAGGTAAAATGAATAGTTCCACTAGGTAGAAAAGATATTTCAGTGGGAGCAGCAGCCCATAAAAATATCCTTTTCCTTTCTGAAATAAATTGAAGCATGATACCCAGAGATTATGAATGGCTCCATGAACATAATTGCTCAGTATCTTTCAATCACAAGGAAAATGTAATCAGAAAACCACATTTCCTGGTGTTGGGATGGTCTCTGAAGACAAATCCCATTGCTGGATGCAATCATCCAGACCAGTTATTGGAGGGAGGCAGAGGGGAGAAGCCAAGTATCTCCCAAAGATTTCTGGCTTTGCATTCCCAAAACCTCTCACTCTCCACTTCCAGCTGGTAAAACCCAGCCAGAACTCATTTTCTGGTCATAGTGACAAAGAAAACATAACAGCAGGCGCTGGAATGTTCTTAAATGGACTATTTGATATGCAGGACTGGGAATTTTAACAGCTGTCTCTGTTCTGGTGTGTGCAGCTGATTTCTGTCAGGTTTTTAGGGCAGCAGAAATCCAGTGCTCCCTGTGGCAGGGACTGTGATCTCCCAAGGGTTGTGTGAGGAAGGGAACAGCCAGGGAGCTGTGGGGGCAGAGCTGGGAGCTGCACAGGGCTCTGGGATTGTCTGTGTGAGCAGAGCCCAGACTCCAAGAGCAGAGATCTGAGCTGACCCACTGAGATCCTCACTGCCATCACCCAGCAGAGCCCTTGCCAACGTTCCTGGCTGCCTGTGGCTTCCCAGACCTAATTCAGGCCATTTCCAGAGCAAAATAAAAAACAGCCTGGAGCTTTGAACTGCCCAAGGAGATGTGATGAAATGGCATCCATCATGGAGGGCACAGCTTTCCCTAATTTCCTACCCTTCATCGAAAACCATTGCAGAGAGGAAGATGATTTATAAAAAATTAGTGGAGAGCGTAGGATCAGAAGAGACAAATAAGTAGAGAGTGTTGGATCAGAATTTCAGGGCTGTTGGGGAAGATGAAACAGGAAAGCCTTATAAATACGATTGCCTGGCAAAAGATTTTGAGAATATGGAAACTATAAGTGAGATTGAAACGAAAGCAAGCTTTGAGATCCCTCAGTTACTGAACAACTGGAAAACAATGGTGTGGCCAGCTGAAGGTAATCCCCTTTTGATGGAACAACACCCTCTGCTTGCGGACAGCTCCAAGGGAGTGGACCCTGCTAGCTTGGCAGAAGGGGCCCAAAGAAGAGATTTTAGGGTTTAAAATGTAACACAGAATGAAAATGTAATGATTCTTCTAGGCTGTATGTAAATGCTATAGGATTTGTATCTTGTACTAGATTGGTTAGTGAGAATTAGAATATTCAACACAGAAGAAGATTTATTGTATTGTAACAGGAACCTTGCTCTCTTACTCCTTTTACTCTCTTACCCTTCTACGCTCCTGCCCTTTTACTCTCTTACCCTTTACCCTCTCATCCTCTCTCCCCCTCTTTTCTCTCGGGCCTGCTCTGAGCTGTGGCTGGCAGCTCCCAGCAGGGCCCTGCACCCAGGCCCTTTGCAATACACCCCAAGTTCCAGCCCTGGATGCAGAGATCTCTGGTCTCTATCCATCCCGACCATCCTACCCCTGATGCTTCTACACAGGGCCACACCTGTGGCTTCTCCTTCAGCCCCAGAGCCTTGCAGAGCTCACCTGAACATCCCAGCGTGCTCCCTCCATGAACAGCCCGTGCACATAGGCCCCCTCACGAGGAGCACTGGCAAAATCCTCTCTGCTCTTCTTGGTCACGTCACACTGCAACGCCATCCTGTCCAGGGGCCACCTGTTCTTGCGGGCTGTGCTCTGCATGATGGCCGTCAGGAGGGCCTGGGGGTTGAAGAACCCTCCGAGCCGCAGCGTGGAGGGCAAGGAGAAGTCCCTGGTCCAGGCTTCCAGCTCGCTGCTGCGGGCCAGCAGGTCAGCAAACCATGATCCAAGGCTGGCTGTGGAAGGGTAGGATCTCCTCACCCAGGACTCAGGCACAGTGCCAAAGAAGAGGGAGTTCTGCATGGTCTCCATCTCGCTGGTCATGGTCAGTTCCCCCTGAGGAGAAAGGGTGTCAGCATGATATTATCTGAAAAATCCTCTTTGCCCAGGATTTCTTCTCCTGGGAAGATGAGAAGCCTCAGAGAGGAATGCAAACAATAATTATTTGATTGCTGCTCCTGTGTTTGCTGCTTTGGAATTTGGATTGGGCATTGTTCGCCAACAACAGGTAAATGTTTGATTGGTTCCATGTGAACTGTTTTAATTTAATTAATGACCAATTGTGGTCCATCTGTGTCAAGGCTCTGAGGAGTCACAGGGTTTTATTATTTTTTATTGTTAAACCTTCTGATGTATCCTTTTTCTTTCTGTAGTATAGTTTTAGTATAGCATAATATAATATAATATAATATAATATAATATAATATAATATAATATAATATAATATAATATAATATAATATAATATAATATAATATAATATAATATAATATAATATAATATAATATAATATAATATAATATAATATAATATATCATGACATAATATAATAGCCTTCTGAGAACTTGGAGTCAGCTTCTCATCTCTCACCTCATCCTGGGGACCCTCACAAGCACCACAAAGAGCACAGTCAGCACTGACATTGCCCAGCAGAGCTTGCTTGGAAGCAGAGCTGGGCCAGGGCATGAAGAAGAGCACAGAATCCCACACAGACACTGCTGGCCACATACTCTGGGTGACTTCATGAGTTTGGGTTTTTTCTGCACACTTTCTATTGCATATTCCTACATCCTGCTGTAAAAAAACTACTGAGAGGAAAAACTGTGTATAATGACAGCAGTAGGGGTGTCCCTCAGTTGTCCTGGTGTTATTTTTGTTTTGTCTCATGGACATACAGATTTTCAGAGGTGTAAAGCTGTTCTTGCTCACTGCCAGGGCAGGATACTGGAGTTTCTGATTATTTACTCTAAAACTGTCCAAATATTTATTGAGTCATATCCCCCTCCTCTCCTCCACTTCCCCTCACTCCTCCCCTCATTTACTGCTTTGCAGTGCAAGATTTTCTCTTTGACTCCACGTGTTGTCTGCAAATGTAATCACAGCTCCTTCCACAGCAGGGAAGGAGCACAACAAAGTAAGATATGATTCAGCCGAGTGAGATAAAGAGAGAGGTTTGACTTTTCCTTTGAGCAGCAATTAATTAGTTTCAAAGCTTTTAGAAACCTGTATCAGAAGAGCTGAATTCCAGGACATTCCACTGAAAGACAATGTGAGGGTGGCTGAACACTGTAACAGGTTGTCCACAGTGGAGTCTCCATCCTTGGAAATGTTCAAAACCCACCAGGGCATGGTCCAGAACAAGCTGCTCTGCCTGTCCCTGCTCGAGATGGGGCTGGAGCAATGTCCTGACCAACGCCTCTGTGATTCTGGCTCACTCAAACCAAGCAGAATAAAAAGAGAAAACCTGCAAATGCCAGCTCAGCATCCCTGGTATGGAATGGTTTCCACAGTTCAATCTCTGCAGCTCTGTGCTCAGCTGGAGGGGTACAATACCCCCAGAACTCTGGAGACCCACAGATAATGTCCATCACTGCTCTCCATTGTAAACACTTCCTTTTGTTCCCTTATTGTTTGGCCAAAATTTATCTCATTTACAATTTCTCTTTGCCTCGGGCAAAGTGTTTTTTGGAAAGATTAACTGAAACCAGTGGAGCCATTGCTGAGAACAAGGGGGAGGGAATTGGGTCAGTCTATTCACATTAAAAGATTCCAACTGTTCTTTCACAGGACTTCAGTGCCTCCAGCAGTGAGGTCAGCAGAGGTGCCCTTTGCTGGGGCCACAAAAATCCAGAAAGCTTTAGAAAAAGTTGAAATCTCCTTAAAGCAGCCCCCACAGTTGTTTAGCAATGCTTGTCAGAGCCCAGCAGTTCAAGATCTCTGCAGTTTGTTCCTGTGCTAGCCATGCCCTGTGGCACACACTGACAGTTGAGAAAGACATTTAATATCACCAAATCTAGTCACAGAATTGTGACTTGGACAAAGTGTGAGATCAAATTTCATGGGGGAAGAATGTGCTGTTTAATATTGGTAGGGGAATGAGGGGATGCAGAGTGTGCAAATAAACCACAAAAAAAATTAACCCCAGGAATCTGTAACACAGGCTGCAAACCTCTCCCCAAACCCTGCCCACATCATGGCAGGGAAGGAGATGGGGTCTACAGAAAAGGCTCCTCAGAGGGCAGAGGCAGTCCCTGAGCTGGGATTCAGAGACACCCTGGGGAGCAGATGGATAGAGAAAATCCTGAGGACAAAGGGTTTAAGATGGGTTTCAAAGCTACAACAGCAAATAAAGTGAAATGAAGAGCTGGAAGAAGCAGCACTTGCAATTAACACTAAAATATGAGGAACAACCTCCTGAAATCTCCATCACAATCTCCATGCTCAGGAGAAACTGGACACAGAGAGGAACCATCAATGGGCTGGGCTGAAGCCATGGCAGGACCATGCAGGGAGAACAAGAATGCTGCACTGGGCACAGCAGGACACTGAAACAGGATCATTCTGTGCTCCTGGAAGTGCTCTGACATGGGTAAGAATATGGCAGAATGTGCGCGAGCAGCCAAATTGATTTAAAGACAGCCCCCCTCAATCATATATCATGTCTAGTTTTACTTTCAGGAAACAAATGAATTAGCAAATGTAATTCTCAGCAAGGCTTGAGAAAAGCAATTTTTAAAGCCTGCGCACTCAAGCATGCTTTGAGTCTCCTGTGAGGGTTCAAAGCATCTACAGCAGCAATCTCATAGAGTTGTCCAAACACAATTATGCATAAATTTGCATTTCAGATGCTGAATACTAAAGTGCATCAGAAATTATTCAAGTTACTTTTTAAATTTTTTTTCCCAAATGCTGGGAGTAATTTTCATTTAAAGACACCCTTGAAGGAAATCCTAATCAGCCTGCAGCCATTCCTTCAAGATGAGCACTCTACAGACACAAACTGTTTCCTCAGTTCAGGTTATTTTCACTTAATACCCAGCTTGCCTATCAAAATTTGGTCTTTGTTATTTTACAATATATATTATCCTCATTTTGGAGGCTCATCCTTCACCCAAATTGCAAAGAAGAGGATCTGCTTGCAAAAGATGAGGCTGGTACAACATTAACATGCAAGTGCTTCAGCCCAGCCTCTGGTTCCACCCAAGCCAGCCAGAACAAAGGGCTTTGAAATGCAACATGCCAGTTATTTCTGATGGCTACCAGTCTATTGCAATTTCTCTTCCTCCTAATGGGATGTCTCCTATTTTTGGACCAAACAATCACTTTCCGCTAGGACGACACGATGAATTATTCAAAAATTCAAATTAGGCGTGACATTTCCGAATCGCCTTCTTTTGGCAGATCCTTCAGTCAGTTAAAAACAATAAGCCTTGTTTTCTCTGGGCTTTATTTATTCTCAGCTGAGCTCTGTGGGGCCTGACTTGTAAACTCTCCTCCTCTGAGTTCTGTCAGTGCAGGGCCCCAGCCCCAGAGAGGAAGGAGCCCTGACAGCTCTTTAATTGTCAGCAAGGGTAATTGCAGCAGCATTTCTTCAGTGTAAGGCCCAGAGTGAAGTGAGGGCAGCACCAGGAAGAGCCATCAGCCCCCTCTGGCTGCTCTGTGGTCCCCCAGGTGTGGGAGGTGATGGGAGGGATGCTGACCAGGGTTTTGGGTCATGCACAAGCACTAACTCAGCTCTGCAGGGACCCACACGTGGCCTTTGGCTGCAGACACAAGAACTGGGCTCCAGTTTTCCAGGAGAACCCTGGTTTGGACATCAGGAAAGCTTTCTTCAGGAAAGCAGTGAAGCACTGGAACAAGCTGTGGTGCAGCCACCAGCCACAGGCTGACAGAATATTCTGACAGAATATTCCCAGCTGCAAGGGTCCCTCAAGGATTATCGAGTCCAACTCAAACCAGGGACTGACCACCCAGCCTTGGTGGGGTCAGCACCGGCTGAGCCCAAGTGCCCTGGAAGTGCCCAAAGAACCAACTGGACCTGAGCCCATGGTTTAGGGGTGAGCACGGTGCTGCTGCTGGGGTGATGGTTGGACTTGGGAATCTCAAAGGGCTTCTCCAGCCTTAAGGACTCCACGGTTCTTGGAGCTGCCACGGATGGCCTCTTAGAGCCTGCAGATGTGTGTGTGCAGTAAACACCAGATTTGCCAAACACCAGAAATGCCAAATGCTGCTCTGCTCTGCTGCTCTCCTCCAGTCTTCGCCCCAGGATTTCTCTGAATTCCAGCTCAGCGGCTGCTGCTGCCCTTTGAGGAGCCTTTTCTGCAGTCCCCATCTCCTTCCCTGCCATGATGTGGGCAGGGTTTGGGGAGAGGTTTGCAGCCTGTGTTACAGATTCCTGGGGTTAATTTTGTTTGTGGTTTGTTTGCACACTCTGCATCCCCTCATTCCCTACCAATATTAAACAGCACGTTCTTCCCTACATGAAATCTAATTGCCACCCCTTGTCCAAGTCACAATTATATCTTGTTTGGGGCTCTGGGATTGAAACATTAAATCACTTCTGTTTACCTGTCTCAGGAAATGGAATTTTCAATTCCACTGCCTTATGCTAGAAAATAAGAGAAATCTGTTTATGATAATTGACTACATAAATATCAGCTTCTTTCAAAATGGGCTGCACACACTGACCCACCACCTGTGTCCAGGATATCTCTGCTTTCACAAGCACCAGCAGCCAATGCAGTGCACACACATCTGCAGCTGCTGCTCCAGGCTGCAGCTGGGATTTGGGAGCAGCTTGCTGCCCAAACCCCGAGCCAAGTCTGCCCCTCCTCATGCAGGGTGGGCAGCTGAAGGTTTCTTTTCCAAGCTGCCCCTGGGAGAGGTTTGAGATGTCATTCCATCTCAGGCAGGCCCTCCTGGCCCACCCTCAGCTCTCCTATGAACAGGCTGGGTCCAAGGCCACACTGTGCACACCAGCGGTGGGAGCTCAGCATCTCCCTGAGATGGGATTGTGAGAAATAGCTCCTCACCTGTCATAGTTTAGGAAGGTTTATTAAACCTTATCAAAAATACAACAGAAGACTGAGTAAAGAAAAAAGGTTACAGTGCTGGCAGCAAAAGATTTTCCCTGCCATGTGCTCAGCCCCCTCACAATGGAGGGTTTTTCCCTTTTAACCCCTCCTTAAGTTCTATCAACCCCTTCTTTGCTGTCCAGTGGTGGAGATCTCTTCCTCAAATCCTGACTGGAGGTCAGGGTCACCATAGTGACAATCTGACCCTCCCAGATGTCCCTTGATAACCACGTGAGGGGATACAACATAACTATAAATCTACAAAACTTTTCTTAACCTATATACATGATATTTGTCCATTAATTGTGAGAGCCAATCAATGCATTACTCATCTATCACAGGATCACAGCCTGCCACTCTGGAAATGATGGAGCAGGGGATGCCCCAGGACCCAGCTGTGGCATGAGGGGGAGGCAGGGCAGTGCTGAGGCTTTGCTCTGCCAGCTCCAGGCTGCATTGCTGTGCTGCACATGTGCCTCCCCAAGGGATGGACAGCAGCTGCCTGTGGGGAGGGGTCCCTGGGGGTGACAGGGTGGCGAGGGAGTGATCTTAGAGAGCACCAAGACTGCCAGGCAGCTCCTCACTCCCTGGCTCATCCCTAAGGGGCAGAGGAGCCTTTTCTGTTTTGTACCACTGAGTGCCTGGGGAGGATGCAGAGGTGACTTCTCCTACAGTGGATGCAGCATCAATCACAGCCCTCCCTCACACCCTACAGAACCAGAAATCTGCATCCCAACGGGTGGGGCAAAGGCAGCAGCCAGGGGGGCACAGACACCCCTGTCCTGGGCAGAGACAGGGATGAGCTGATCCATGGGATCCCTGTCTAAAGCAGAGCAGATCCATCGGATCCTTGCCTGGGGCAGAGCAGATCCATGGGAGCTCTGACTGAGGCAGGGTTTGGTTCCACACCAGTTTGGGGATCAGCTGCAGTGGAGCCCTATGGATGGGGACTCCTGAGCATGTGGCTAACACCCAGCAAGGGAATTGCATATTTTCTTGTGATTTCAGCCTTTTTCTTACAGTTCTGGACATTTTGTGCCTTCACACAAAGCCAAATTTTGATTTCAGCTCAGCCTGTGCCTCTAAGATATTTTGTTCCAAGCTCCCCCCACTCCTGGACATTTCATGCAAAGGTTAGATTTTTGGCTCACCTTTAACTAGGCCATGTCTCAGTTTGTGAGTGACCTGCTGCTGCTGTGGCACAATCTGGGGTGGCCAGAAGTGCTCATCCACGGTTCCCACAAGCCAGGCACTGCTGTGGGACACTGTGTCACTGCAAATCCTCCTGTGAGCCCTGTGGAGCCAGGCTGGCTTTGCAGCCAGCAGCAAATTCTTCCCTAAGACCCCTTTTATTCCCTGAGCAGCACCCTGCAGGATTTTCCAGCTCTCCTACTGATGCCTTGAGATTTCAGCTTTTAAATTTATCAAATCCTATGGTGTATTAGTGTATAACTCTAAATTCCATATAAAGTGTAGTCAAATGCCTTCACATTTTGGTCAGACAGAACAATCCCTCTGAGATCCATGGACAAATCACAGGCCCTGAAAAGTATAAACAAATGTGAATTGTGGGGACAAAACTGGGGGAATGTGACTTCATTACCTGAAGCTGTAATTGGATAATTAACCCCTGATGTGCAAATAGACCAAACTGATATCTGTATAAAAAACTTGTGACCATTGTGATGCCTTCAGTTTTATCATTCATATTTCCCAAGCTCTGCACTGCATTGGGAAATAACTCTGAACTCCACAGAAAGTGTCAGCAAGGTCTCCTCACAGCTCAGGCACACAGAACAATCCTTTTCCAGCCCCAGAACCAAGGACACAGCTGCAGCTTCAGCCCCAAAAGGTGCAAACAACAGGGAATGGAGGAGAGCAACCTGGGAGGGTGGGACTGCATCACCTGGATCTGGGATTGGGCACTGAACCCAGCATGGAAATGGACCAGAACTCATCAAAGGGTGACAACTCCTGACTCTGAGTCCATCCTGGGTCCATCTTGGGTGCAGCCCTGGCTGGGCTCTTGCACTGCCCAAGGTGGATCCTTTGAGGCTTTTTAATAAATCCCCGCTTTATTCCTTTACCTCTGTCCAGCCTCTGCTCCAGGAGCCTCTCCATGCATCAATCACCCATTCTAGGTGCAGCTCTGCAAGGCTTTGCAGTGCCCAAGGTGTTCCTATTGAAGACCTTTAATAAACCCCCAATTTATCCTCTTTTCTGTGTTTCAGGAGCCCCTCAGGCCATCGGTACCTTCAGGCCCAGCTCCAGCTCGCCCAGCGAGCGCCGCATTTCGGCCGTGAGCGCATTCATGCGCTCGCACTCCTGCAGGGCAACCACGGCGTAGGGAGTCCTCTCCTCCAGCCTGGCCAGCAGCTCTGCCATGTTGAACTCATCCGGGAGCTTCTCTAACATCTCCTCCAGGAGGGTTTGCACCTGTGCCAAAGGGAGGAGAGAGAGGGGGATGCTGGTGAGGGATCCACAGGCTCACAGCCTGAGCTGGGAGAACTCCCTCTGCCCTGTCAGTGCCTCCAAAACCATCGCTGTCAGCCCTGGGCACCTCTCAAGGAGCTTGCCCTGTCCTATTTAAATCCAAATGATGACAGAAGTTAATGTCAGATGAGCAACTTGCAAAATGATGGTTTTAAAATGTCCCCGTGACATGTGGCAGCCTCCTCTCTTCTCGGCTCTCTCATTTCTCCCGAGGTCACACTCACGAGGAGATGGATGGGGCTGGAGCCTCAGCTGAGCCTCAGGACAACTCAGCTTATGAGCTGGTTTTCTCTGGTGTACTGATGGAGAGAGGTGATTACATAAAATTGAATTTTAAGCTGAATTTGGCATTCCGGACTAATGGAGCCACGGAAGGAAAGCATAACGAAACAAAATTATTTTCTGGTCACCACCACAGCTTCTTCAGAACTATACAGGGAAATCTCCAATGCAAGAAGATCTTTGTAGTGTCTAAAAAATTAAATAAACTTCTTTCTGACAGTGAGGCATGAAGCCCCTGCTGTCCCTGGGCTCAGCTGCATTTCCCAGGTTTAATGTGGAAGGTCTTTGCTTTATTTCTGAGCTGGAACCTGGGCAAGACTTCTGCTTGCTGGCACCTTTTGGGCACACATAACACAGTTAAAATTCCATGATCCTAAGTGCCAAACCTGGCATACAGGGCCAGTGCCACCTAGGGCAGGGTAATCTTACAGCCAGGGCCACCAATATTCACATTTTGGACTCTGTGCTCCAATTCCCTCCTGTTGCTGCTCTTCCCAACCCTGTCAGCAGTGATGATGTGTGGGCTGTTACTGCAGCCACACAGGTGGCTAAAGCTGGAAAAACTCCTCAGCTGCACCTCAGGGGCACCACAGAAATATCTGCTCATTTGAAATTCCCCTGCAGGCCCCTGTGGCTCTGATTCCCTCTCAGCAATTACAGCTCGTTTGCTGTAGTGTGACCTCAGAGGTCTGTGGGAGGAACTGGACTTGTCAGAGCCTCGGGAAAATGACAGGCTCACATTTTCCCTGGGAGCTCCCTAAAATCACCTCAGCCAAGCCAGGGCTGGAAATCCTTCAGTGGAGGAGCTGAGACAAGGCTTTGCTCACTCCCATCCAAGGGCCAAGTGGAAGGGACAGCTTGGATAATGACAGGGATCACTTCAGGAAGAAAATGAGCTGTGGGAGTGTGTCCCCAGGCACAAGGCAGGGCACACTCTGCTTGCTCTCAGGCAGATTTTATTCCCAGACAGAGCCATGAGGACTTCTGTGCTCCTGTGAGAGTGTTCTTGACTGTCACCAGCAGTTTGCAGGGTGACCATCACCTGTGCCACCACTGCTGGGGCACTCCCTGGAGGATCGTCTGGCTTCTCTGGGCTGAGGAGTTTATTTGTGGGAGGGGAGAAGAGGAACTCACATTTGCTCTCTCTGAGGATCTTGTTTGGCTTTGCTACCCCTGGATTATTCCCATCACCTCAAATTCGAGTATGAACTGAAAATTGACCATGCTGGGCACTTCTAGGAGCCCCTTAGGGAAGGCAGTCAGTTCCCCATCTTCACAGCAAGCCAAAGGAAACTCGTGTGAAACCACAGCTCTCTATGAGCTGCAATTAGCCACTCATTAAATTGCAAATCTTCAAGCACAGAGCTGGCACCTTAAGACTGCAGGAGTGAAAACCTGAGCATGTGTTGGCTGATTCCAGATCTTGTCAGGGATGTTTGGGCCGTGTTTTAATGAGCTGTGAGTTTCCACAGGGAGAGCTGAGATCAGCCCAGGACACAGGTGCAGCAAAGGAGTTCAGCTGGAAATAAGGAATTACAAGGCCCTGGGGAGCTGGGGGACACGGTGGCAGCAGCAGGAGGAGGGCTGAGCTCTGGGTGGCACACTGGGGGTGGCAGGCAGTATGCCAGGTGCCCATTGCTATGCCAGTCACAGGTCTGCACAGGGACAGCTGCTCAGGGAAGGTTTATTTGCAGCACCTTCAGAGGATGATAACGAAGGCTCTGCAGAGCACGGGGTAATTAAGAGGCACTGTCCTGTTACTGCCAACACTCAATTACATCCCACCAGGGTGATGTTCTGCATAAAACCAGGCTTCAGGCAGGCAGAGGCAGAACACAGAACCATGGACAAGCCTGATGGATGACACAGGCATCAAACCCCAGCAACTGCCCCCAAGCACTCTCTCCATCTTTTCCTGGGTCCCCAGTGCTCCTCTGCACTCTCCCCATCTCCTCCTATGTGCCCATTCCCTCTCTGCACACTCACCATCTCCTCCTGGATCCCCATTGCCCCTGAGCAGTCTCCCCATCACCTCTTGGGTGCCCACTCCCTCTCTGTACTCTCACCATCTCCTCCTGGGTGCCCCTGAGCACTCTCACCATCTCCTCCTGGGTGCCAACTCCCTCTCTGCACTCTCCCCATCTCATCCTGGGTGCCCATTGCCCCTGAGCACTCTCACCATCTCCTTCTAGGTCCCCACTCCCTCTCTGCACTCTCCCCATCTCCTCCTGGGTGACCCTGAGCACTCTCACCATCTCCTCCTGGGTCCCCACTCCCCGTCTACATTCTCACCATCTCCTCCTGGGTGCCCCCAGCTCCCTGGCCCGTGCTGCTGTCACGGGGCTGCAGCTCCAGCACGGTGCGCAGGAGCCGCTCCGAGCGCTGCGTCAGGAACCCGATCTCGGCGTTGGGGTGGAGGCCGTACAGGTAGGGGGACTCTGGAGGCAGGGCATCATCTATGTACTGCACAGAGACATCCAGGAGCATGTTAGGAACAGCCCAGGGCACTTTGCCTGCAGAATTTCAGTCCTGGAATCATCCCCCCAAGAGGTCAGCCCAGGCTGAACACCAGGGAAGTGATGGAGGAAGGAGAGTACAAATGTTTACAGAGCTGCTTCTGCTCCTGCTGGGAAAATTCTGTAATTGCTGGAGTTCAGCTTGGCTCCATGTCTCAGGCTGGACCTTCTCTAGCAATTATCTGCTGTGCATTTCAGCATCAGCATCCTGAAATCTCTTGTGGGAATTGAGCTTCCAGTAGTTAAGTTTTACGAACAAAACCAGCCTGATGTGCCTCTGCATTTGTGTACAAAGAGCAGATGAGATCAGTAAGTAGATCAACAAGACCCTTCAGTGATTCTCATCAAAACTAATGATAAAAAGAGCTTGAAAGGGCCATTTTAGCAAACAGTATGTGGATGTAATTTTCCAGGAGCCCCACTTAAGTCTCGAGCACCAATACAGTTGCTCTATTCATGCATGAACAGAATGAGCCCATGATGAAGTAGCAAATTACCATTAGACTTGGTTCATCCAGGGGAATGCTGAAACATCCACAGGAACAAAACATAATGGGAAATAAGAGGAACGGTGCAGGAGCACTGCAGCCCTGTTCCTGCCTCCTAAGGCAGATTATGGGGCAGTTAGGGAAGACATTCCATTTACATGTATAAATAATGCCAGCAAACAAAGAGCTTACCTGGTGATAGCCATTATAATCCATGTTCCCTGGGAGGGGAAATCCAGGAGCAAGGCAGAGCTCTCCCTCCAGCATTTCTGGCTTGATAAACTCTTCCAGGTAGGTTCTGCAGAGCCGCCTGTCCCAGTCATCCGTGATGTGCCCTCCATACATGATCTCACCCACGAGGTAGCGCAGGTCATCGTAGGGGACCTGGGTGTGGAGCAGGCTGGGCTGAATCGAGGCACTGCCCTGCACCCTCAGAGCTCCCCCCTCAGCAAACAAACAGCAGGCAGGAGTTAAACCCTGCCCCAGCTGGGGCACAGCACAGTGCGGGTGGCACTGATGGCTCCCATCTCCTCCAGAAGCACCCTGAACGGTGAAGTTCTAAACTCAAAGATGCCAAGGAAATGGCTTCAAAGCCCCCAGAGAGCCCCACTGTGGTGCCCCCACCTTGGAGCTGGCCTGCAGGTAGTTGTAGAGCACGTTGACAGAGATGGTGAGGTCCCCAGTGCTGAAGGGGTACGGGCGGTTCCAGCCCTGGGGGCCAAACTTGCGCCGCTCTGCCACCACTGCGTGGAAATAGCACAGGGCAAAGAGGATGCTCCTGAACTCCTTTTCTTGGCTGCACATCTCCAGGGTGTCCTGCAACACAGGACAGCTGCCCTCAGCCTCAGCAACTCCCAGGGAACCCAAACATGCCAGGCTTTGGACAGGGTGAATCACAGAATCAGAGGTCAAGGCTTGGAAATGCCCCCAAACCATCAAGTTCAGCCTTCAACCAAATATCCCCATGCACAACTAATTGTGAACCGTATTTTTTGAACAATTCCAGGGATGTGTCTCCACCGCTTCCCTGGGCAGCCTGTTCCAGAGCTTTATCAACCTTCCACTTTAGAAATTTTTCCTAACATCCAACCTGAACCTCCTCTGCTGCTGCTCGTTACCCGGGACAAGAGGCTGACCAAATTGTCCTTCAGTTCATTTTGTATCACACATGTGAAACAGAACACACCCATGTATTTCAAAGTCAGTGGCTTTGCATTGCAGATTTATTGGCAAACTCTAACAAATATTTTCTGCCTTAATATTTGCTGAAGTGGCTTTGCACAGGAACACACACAGGGAAGCAAGGACACATGCACCCACTCAACGCCCCATCACCTGCATGTGCTCAACATCCCTCACCAGGAAGATGGGGAGGGAGCCACAGAATCACAGAATTCTCTGCTGGAAGGGACCCTAAAGTCCATGTTTTTCCAGCTCCTCTGCCATGGGCAGGGACACTTTCCAATATCCCAGGCTGCTCCAAGCCCCATCCAATGTTTATCTTGTAAAAAATGCCATGTTAGACCTTTAATCCTCTGAGACCACCACAGAGCCCAGGATCTATGCAGGAAAAGGGGAATCCATTACTCTAGAGGATGCAAGACATTGACCAAGTGCATGTGACAATCAAGAACATCCCAAAACCCGTTTATCCCTGAGTTGGGCAGCACTCTAAGCTCCCTTTAACAGCACTGTGAGGAAGACCTGCTTCAAATATGTGCAGAACACCTTTCTCATTTCAGGAAACATCCCCAGAACAACCCAGTTCATTCTCATTCGGCCTCTCTTCAGTTGTCAATTCTTCTTCAGCTACAAAGCAGAACAATTTCCCCTGCACAGAATAAAGGGCCTTCTTTGTAGCCTTCAGCTGAAAGCTAAATTTGAACATCTCTTCTGTATAAAGCAGGGAAATGAGGTGTAAAAGGGACCCCACCCACTCGCTTCAGGATTTCTGATAAGAGATGTTTCATAATCCTCCAGCAATTTAGAAAATGTTAATTACTATTGATTGAAATGAGCAGAGGCAGGATGAAAATGTTACTTGGGGTTAAGGTTCTCCCCTCCCTTGTTCTCCAGGACATTTAGTGGAGCTCAGGATGATGAATGGCAGTAGATAAGTATGGAATAATCTTCCCTGACCACTGGCATTAATCCTTGCATGGTGCCTCCCCCCACACCTGCTCAGCAACGTTCCCTCCTGTTCTTGGGATTCTCTCCACACCAAGATACCAGTGCAAAACCAGCTGTGAGCTGCCCTATGACCCACAACTGGGGCTGCTCTTGTCTCATCCCAAATAACAAGAAATTTTATGGAGAGAATCTCAGAATGGCTAAGGTTGAGACCCCTGTGAGCACCGTCACGCTCCCACCTGGCTGAAGTTGTCCAGGGCCTTGTGCAGGTTGGCGTGGATGCCGGTGGGCGCCTCGCTGGTGATTTTGATGGAGTTCTGCAGGATGCCCTGGGGGATGATGTGGCTCTCCGGGCACGGTGCCGACTCCGCGCTCAGAAACACGCGGAAATCCCGGTGGCTGCCCTGGCTCAGCTGCTCCATCCTCTTTTCCAGGGAGCTCAGCCACTTGGCCACCAGGTGGATGTTCTGGCAGGGACAAAGGGACAAGGCTTGCTCAGTGCCCCCATTACACCCCCATGGGCTGGGCAGGCACCAAATCCAGCCCACTGATGGATGCTCTCTTGTTGAAAATTGCAATGCAAGATGTTTTCCATTATCATCTGTATGACAGATCACCTTTTGTCAAGTGGGCAGTTTGCCTTATCTCTCTCTTTGGGTTCATTCACACTTCCCTCGGGAGGGGACACCTGCTGATAACAGCTATTGAATGTCGCTGCATGACTGATAAGAACTACAGCACCCAACTGGGAGATGTGAGCCCAGAGGGAAGAGCCAAGTATTCCTACCCAGATATAATCCAGAGGTTTTGAGACACCAGCATGGCTTCTCCACTGGATTCCCCAGAGGAACAGCAGCTGCCTCTTCTTCCACTGGATCTTCAGAGGAAGAATACATCCTTTTCTACAGCACCCCCTCGCTCCAGCAGAACCACCCTTGACAATGCAGGAGGGCTGAGCCACAATTCCAATGGGACTGCTGCCAAACCACCACAGACATAATAAGCAACCTTAAAACCAAAACCTGAAAAGCTCTAACTTCTTTTTCAAGCACTGAGCTGAAAAAGGAAACTTTCTAACTTATCTCAAAATCACTCTAACCAACTAAAAATCTGAATACAGGGGTGTCTGTGTGCAGCTCCCAGCCCCAAAGAGCCAGGTGCAGCGAGGACATTTGAAAATTCAAAATAATCAGTATAAATCAGCAAGTCACAGCTGGGCTGGTTGGGCTCTTGGTGCTGGAATTCTCCTCATTTCAGCAATACCAGCTGAGGCTATTCCTGGGGAGAAAAATTGTTATTCCTAGGGAACAGAGCTGTTATTCCTGGGGTGCAAAGTTGTTATTCCGGGGAAGCAGAGTTGTTACTCCTGGGTGTAAAGTTGTTACTCCTGGGGAGAAATTTGTTATTCCTGGGGAGAAAAGTTGTTATTCCTGGGGAAGCAAAGCTGTTATTTCTCCCCCCAACCCCACTGAGCTCAGACAAAAACATTTTGATCATTTTGATCAGAATTACAGTGAGGACCTTCCATAGCAGCTCCTGGGCAAACAAGTCAATTAGGTGATTTCACAAAGTCTTTTAAAACAAAAGGATTTATATATTCATGCAACTAATTGGACACATCCCTCAGAAGATTAAGCAGAATCATGGGGAGATGGTGAAATGGATGAAGTTAAGCCTCAGTTTTTCCCCTGGAGTCCTATACAGCATTATAGTTTCCAGGCAAGAAAACAGCTTTTTTGTTATATTAGGAATGGGATTTGTGGGCTAAACTACCCTTGTGTTGAAGGCAGGTGTGCAATCCAAACTGGCTGTGTTCACAGGCACTTGGGATGGTGATTTATCCCAGCCCAAGAAAGGACAAGGAACTTGCTAAACCTAAATTAAAAGCAGCCGCCAGAAAGATAAACTGCTTGGAGGTGGCAAAGAAATTACATAAAGGAACCATATTAGAGGCTGAGAATAAATATATATCACCTATAACTGGGGGCAGAAAGAGCTCTCATGGTTAAATAGCAGAGTAATGGAGATTATTAGGAGTAAAATTACATTCCTCAGAAAGTGGAAGTTGTGTCCAAATGAGAAAAAACAGAAAAGAGCACAAAAGCCAGCCATGGTAAAGTCAAAAAGTACTTACAGGAAGCAATTTTTTGAAAACCATAAAAGCTAATAATAAAGCCTTTTCCAGAAACCAGGAATCTACCAGAGAGTCTATAAAACTGTAACATGATCAAGGTCGGCAGGGAGAGCCCATGGAAGGCCAGGCCAGCCCAAAGCAGCCCAAATGTGCAGGAATTTTCCCTGGGGAGGCTCTCACTGGTCCAGCCTGGTGGAATCACTGAAACCCTGAGGCTGGAGATGCCCCTGGACATCATCCATCACACCCTCCTGCTCCCAGCAGGGTCACCCAGAGCAGGTTTTTAACTGGGTCCAGTTGGACTATTGGATTTTTGCAAGGCTGAAGTCTCCACAGCATGTCTGGGCAATGTGTGCCAGTGTTCAACCACACTCACAGTAAAAAAATTAAATCAAATATAGTATAAGACAGTGAAATGAAATGAAAGTTTAAGGGAAATTTGCATCTCAATTTTGACCCTTTGCTTCTTGCTCTTTCACGCTATGAAGGTTTTGACTCCCTCTTCTACCAGAAGGGATTTAAACACACCAATAAACTAAATTTGTCCAAATCCCAGCCAAACCCCAGCTTTTGGAGGTTAAATCACCCCAGCCTCTCCTCATGTAACAGATGCTTCAATCCCTTAATTGTTGCAAGGACTCTTGAGCTGAAGCAGCAGATGAAGAGCTGTTCAGAGGAGTCCATGAGGTAATAAATGAAAAGAGGTCTCTGGGAGCAGATGGGGTCACCCCAAAGGACCCCACATGCGCAGGTGTGCAGCACAGCTCAGGAGGCAGCAGCCAGCCTGGCAGGAGCTCCAGCAGGACACAAGTCACTCCCCAATGTCACCCTGGTTTTTTTAGATTTTCTAAGCCTTCTGATGTTGACATTCTTGTAGTGAACTTTCTCACACACTTTTTATAGATAACTCATTGTTTTGCATTCCTTTATGGAGGAGGAGAGAGTTGATGGACTGTTGGTTTGACCAGTGTCATTGGAGAGGTGGCACTGTCACCCTCCAATCCACTGTTACTTTTGGAAAACTATAAATGTTGGAGTCAGATAATAAACTTCCCTTTTTCTTCACCTTGAGAACAGTAGTGTGCACTTGTGTTTTTTCATGTCCTATAGTAACACCCCCAACAGCACCAGCTAGGAAAGAACGGCAATCTGAAACTCCAACCCATTTCAGAGAGCTCAGATATTGTGAGGATATCACAGCCTGGGCTGGTGTGTGGGTGGGGTGGGGTGGAGGTGATGCTGTTGTCCCCAGGCAGGGTTTGAGCTGTGCTGGACACTGGAGGGGTCAGTCAGCCCCTGCTGGGGAGGGTGGACATGGCCAAGGAGCAGCCTGGGGGACAAGGAGCTGTCCCAGCTGTCCCCAGCGATGTCCCAGCCCATGGAATCCTGCTCAGCAGGAACAGGAGAAAGCAGGAATGTTGGCAGGGAGGGTGTTTGCCTTCACCAGTCACCACAGGGTGTGACAGAGCCCCCACCTGCCTGGGGAAATGAATTCCTTACTTGGCTTCCCTGCCTGGGCAGCTTTGGCTTTTCTTACTGCATTGTCCGGATCTCAATTTCATTTTTAACCCCATATTCTGCTCCCTCCCACCCCTGGGCAGTGAGGGAGCAGCAGGTGGGGCCAAGTTCCCACCTGGGGTTAACCACAGCAGCTCATCCCCATGAATTCCATTTTGGGGGCTGGAGAGGGGGTTTCGCCAGACACCCCCACACCAGCAGCAGGCCCTGCACAGAGCAGGAATTGTCTCTGTGGGGTCCCTGTATCCCCAGATGTGGATTTTGATCAGTACCAGCGCTTTATCTTCCCCAAACCAGTATTGCTGCAGGGAAAAGGGAAAATCTCACAGGCTACCAACCACTTAAAACACAGCCAACAGGGGTAAGGAGGCTACTGATGGAGTTTTAACTCCTCTCCATATCAAAAAAGCAGCTGAAAGAGCAAATGATTGGTGAGCTGACAAAATAACTCATAAGACAAAGCCATTTGAAGTCTTGCAAATAAAGGCTGGTAGTGAAGAGTTGCAGGAGGATGCCATCATTCTCAGTGACTGGCAATGACACTGCAGCAGGAATTCACTGGTGATAGATGCAAAGTAATGCACTCAGGAAAACAACCCCAGCTACAGATACACACACTGATGGCTTCAAAATTAACTATTATCACTCAGGGAAGATAGCTTGGAGTCCTCTCAGTTATTTCCTGCAAATAACAGCTCAGTGCTTGGCAATGCAAGAGCAGAGGGACAGAGAATAAAGCTGCAAACGGGATTTTGCCACTCCATAAATCCATGGTGGGCCTTCATCTTGTAAACAGCACCCAACTCCCACCGCTCTTAAATCCTGCAGGATTTAACTCCCACAAAAGCAGACACTCCATCAGGAGGGACTCACCCATTGGAGAGAGCAGAGATGGGCTGGAGGGAGGGTGTGAAGGGTGAGCAGAGCAGGCTGCAAGAAAGTGGAAGTGCATTTTCATGTGACACAGAACTAAACTGCCAATTTACTGCTTCAGGGTGTTTGGGGACTTGAGAGAATCACAGAGTGCAGCTGAGCTGGAAGTCACAGAGAGAAACAGAATTGTTAATGCTGGAAAAAAGCTTTAAAAAAAAAGCTTTAAACTCAGCAAATCCATCACCCCAGCAGCACCAGCATGCCCAGCAGGAACCCAGGTCCCCAGTGCCACAGCCACAGGGGTTTTGAGCCCTTCCAGGGGTGGTGATCCCATTATTGCCCTGTTCCAGCACCTCTGTCCCCTTCCCTGAGGCTGTGGATGTGCTGGAGCTGGGCTGGGAGTGCCAAGGGCTGGTGCCACACAGGGACACCCAGGGACCCCTCATGTGAGGACAGAAACCCCTGCTGGCTTTCCAGGTGAGCCAGGGATGGACAGATCCCAGCTGGGAGTGCAGAACAGGATGAACACTGTGGAAAGGAAAAGCTGAGGTGCTTCAGGCTGCGACAGAGTGGTGGCTGCTGTCACTTCTGTCAGGATCTGAACCTGCCGGAGGGATGGGTCAGCTCTCAGAGAGGGGGTGAGCCAAGAGAATTGCTGTTGGGGGGAGCCACTGACACTTTGCTGCCTCCAGTTCTGCTGCCCCAAATTGGATTGATGTGGCTGGGAACAGTAAGTGATTTAGGGTTGTGCTCACACTGAGTGGATGAGATGGAGTTTGGGGTGTGGGGAGAGATGAGAAGAGATGCCTGGGCCAAGGGATTTCAGAATTTCAGGATTTTGAGAGATCAGATGAGAGGAGATGCCTGGGCAAAGGGATTGTTCTGGAGTTGTTTTCTCACAAACAAGGACTGTGTGAGGAGCAGTAGGCAAAATGCAATTACACCGGAGTGCTGCTGCACCACTGCTGGCCTGATGCACTCAGGATTTCAGGATTTTGGGAGATCAGATCATCCCAGGGTCCAGACAACCCATTCACTCTACAAACACAAATCAAACAATGAGGAAGGAGTGGACAGAAACCTGAAACCAAAGTCCTGCCAACACCACAGAGATTTAATAAAGCTGGGAAAGAGCTCAACAAAATATCAAAAGAAAAATCGTGCATTAAGTATCAGTTTAATCATAGTCTGCATATCTGACCTTAAGTGTTTTCATCTCTAATTGGTAGTTTCTTCCCACATCTGCTTTTGTGGTGTTAGATGCCTCAAAAATAATTGCTTTTGCTTGTGTTGACATGACACCAGTGATCATTATTTGTGGGTATCACTGCCTGCTAACAGCCAACTTAGGGAATATTTCCAGTCCAGTGATAATTGAGTGCATTTATATCCTGTCCTTTTGTGATAGAAGGGATGAAAAAGAGGAATAGATGCAGTCAAACATGGGCTGGTACTAAGAATTCATAATTCAAATGAATATATCTGCCCAGGCCAGACAGAGATGCTGCAGAAGGGATTCACAGGTTGGAAAGAAACTTTGCAAATTAATTCTCAGCAGACAGGTAACAAAACCTGAAAGAACACATCTAATGAGAACACGTGGTTCAGAGTAACTGAGAGATGTGTCAGTTATCAGTAACTGAGAGATGGGCCAGTTATCAATAACAAGCCAGGGTGGACAATGTGGAACAGACCCCTGCACACTGACCATGCACACTGACCATTCCCTGCGCACTGACCATCCCACTGATCATCTCCTGCATGCTGACCAACCCCTCTGACCCTCCCCACTGACCATGCACACTGACCATCCCATGCCCCCCACCCATCCCATCCCATCCCATCCCATCCCATCCCATCCCCTCTCAGGGCAGTGCTGCAGGGCTGGGCTGCCCGTGCAGGGCCATGGGAGCCCCAGAGGTTTCCTTTGGGAGTTCCCTGCCGAGCCCCTGTGCTTGCACAAGGCAGAACACGGATCACAGTCAGCATTGCCATGGCAACCATCAGGAACAGCAGCACATGGACACGGAGCAGCTCAGGCTCCCCTCCCTGTGCTGGCAGCACCCGGGCACCCTGCCCTGCCCCAGAGTGCACCTCTCCTCCAGCCCTCCTCACTAATCACTCCTGCAGCAGAGAACTGATGTTTGTACACAGCCTTGTTCTCGGGAGACCTCAGGGAAAACAGTCCCTGATTTTCCACCCCTGTGCCAGCCAGGCTGCACAGCCAGAGCCAGCCCTGCCCTGCCTCTGCTCACTGTGTGGTGCTGGAGTACCCCAGTGGACAGGGAAGGGCACTGCTGTGCCCAGGGCATGGCATGGGCTGGAGATGCCGCCAGCCTGGCCTGGGATGTGGTGTCAGAATCACAGAACCATGGAAAGGGTTGGGTTAGGAGGGACCTGAAAGTTCATCCAGTTCCAACTCCTTGTCATGGGCAGGGGACACCTTCCACTGTCCCAGAGACACCACCCACGGCCCCAGGGACACCTCCCACTGCCCCAGGTGCTCCCAGCCCCAATGCCCAACCTGGCCTTGGGCACTGCCAGGGATCCAGGGACAACCCGTGCCAGGGCTGCCCACACTCCCAGGGAACAATTCCTTCATAAGATCCCATCTAAACCCACTCTCTGTCATTGGGAAGCCATTCCCTGTGTCCTGTCCCTCCATCCCTTGCCCACAGTCCATCTCCAGCTCTCTCAGAGCCCTTCAGGCCACAGTCAGTTCACTTCAGAGCAATCCTCACCTGAACAACCCCAATGCCCTCAGCCCTTCCTCCCAGCAGAGCTGCCCCATCCCTCTGCTCATCCTGGAGCCTCCTCTGGACCAGGTGACCCTGCTGGAGCAGAGGGCTCTCCAGATGATCTCCAGAGGTCCTTCCACCCCGTCCTGGGACTCTGTGATTTCTGATACAGTGATGAATCTCACACAGTTTTGCTCCAGGAGCTCACTGTTATTCAATTTAATCCGTGAACCTGACTCAGTGAAGCAGCAACCTAGGAAAATGGAAAGATGCTCAAGAATTAAATTAACTGGATCACAAAGAGAGGGAAGTGACATTTTGGCTAATGGGTGAAGACTACAATTAAATTGGGAATATCTAATGTCTGAGCTCTTCCCTGCATCAGTGCATTCAAACATGCATCTGAACAAACACAAACAGATTTCTCTGTGTCTTTGCTGTTAATCTGATCAACCCCATTTGGGACTGGGATGGCCACTGGATCAGCAGAGGCTTCTGAGGGGGAAACAGAGCAGACACAGCTGGTGCTAACTCATGGCTGAGGGCAAAGCTCCTTCCTCCATGCACAGAGGACCCTGCAGGCAGCAGGGACATCAGATCCATGGACAGGCATTGGAATGCAGAGATCTCAGAGTCTCTGGGGCTGGAGACACCTCTGGCACCCCCAGTCCCAGCCCTCAAAGCAGGGCAGGGAGTGCAGTGGCCCAGGAACAGGCCCAGGAGCTTTTGGATGTGTCTAGGGATGAAAACACCACCAACTCCACAGGCAACTCCATTCCCTGTTTGGTCATTCACATGGGAAAAAAAAGATGGTATTTACATTGAAATGGAATTTCCTGAATTCCAGGTTGTCCCCATCACCAGACACCAATGGGAGAGCCTGGTCTTTACTCCCCATCATGCACGGTGATGGAATCATCTCTTCTCCAGGCTGCACAGAGCATCTCCAGCTGTGGGCCCAGCTGTTCCTGCCCCCCAGAGCCAAGAGGAGCTGGCAGTGAGCTCTGCCTGCACTCTCCAATGGAATGCAGAGGCTTCCAAGCCCTCCAAACCTCTGAAGTGCTGCTAAGGAGGCACAAAAGCTGAACCTGCTATAAATGGGTTTTTGTGGAGCTCAGAGATCAAGCTCAGCCCTTCAGCACCAATAGAAGGAGCAGAGTAGCTGCTGGGCTTGAGGTGGGCTGTCCTGCAGCCCTCAGGTAACAAAAGCTCCTTTAAAGAGCTGCATTTTGGCCTCAGGGGCTCCTATTCTGCAGCTGGACCATTTGTATTTGTAGAGAATCATTTTAGCTGTGGGCTTCACTCATCTGGCAGCACCCAGTACCAGAGCACATCAAAGCTGAAGTCACCAGACAGGAGCAACTGGTGCTGAAGGGGCCAGGAGCTCTGGCCAGGCTCTGCCTGGGTGAGGGGGATTGTCTTCCCATGGAAATGAAGGACTGGGAGGCTTTCTGCTGTTCTCTCTCATTAAATGAGTCATTTATGAAAATCTCCATTTTCAGAGTGAGCTGAGGAACTTTTCCCAGGGTGTTTTTGTCTTTGTTTTGCCTCCTGTGGTGTCAGAAGGCACCAGGACTGAGAGGAAGTGGCCTTAGGACAGCCCTTCCCAGCACAGCAGTGATCCTGCTCCTGTCATCCAACAAAAACCTCCCAAACCTCATTCCCTGGCTCATTAATGCTCCAAGCATGTGACTCTTATTATGCCTGGTCCCAATCAAGGACCAGTAATGAGCCACATGTGCAAAAGCCACCCAGATGATCCCCTCAATGTTTGTCCTGGAGAACGTGGGTGTGAGCTCCATGTGAGCTGAGCTGTTGGTCAGGGATGATAAAATACAGAAGCAAAGCTAACAGTTGCTTTTTGTCTGCTCAAAAACAAATGGGAAGCCTGGGTATAACTGTGCTGTGGGTGGGATACAGCCTTCAAATAATGAGTTTAATTAATCTGGGTAAAATTACCCTGAGATCTGTTCTGGCCTCTCTTTTATTATTAATGCAATGATCCACAAATCCTGTGGCACTTTCGTAAATTGAGTCATCTGTGTCATTCCAGATCTTGTACAAACACTCCTGGAGCTGTTTGTGAGGCATTTGTCACCAAAGCCTCTCAGGAAAGATCTTGCTAGATAAACCCAATGGCAAATACTGCTCTGATCCACCCCTGAGTGATGGCAGAACCCAATCAACCCATCCCATCCCACCCCTCCATGGCAAGGACACCTCTCACCATCCCAGGCAGCTCCAGCCTGGCCCTGGGCACTGCCAGGGACCCAGGGGCAGCCCCAGCTGATCTGGGCACCCTCCCAGGGAGGAATTCTCCTGATTCAGCCTTCAGTGTCTGCCTAACCTCCTACTGATTGCTCTGACCACCAGAGAAGATGGGAATGGATGCAATAAAAACCCTTCAGGCCCCCAGTGCTTGTCTGTTAGCACTGAAACAGCACATGGGGCCTGGCACTGCTGACAGATCCTTTACAGCAGCACACCAGCACTGTAGAAAATAACTTTTCACTCTGCATTACTGAACGGCTCAAAAGGCTGTACATTTCCATCTGCACCACCTCAAAGGCAGATGCCAGGATTGCAGCCCTCTGTATATTAAAAGCTCTAGAGGAGCTCAGCATTGTTTACCTCAGAGGGAGCTTGCAAAAAAAAAAAAAAAAAAAGGCAAAAATTAGGATCAAAATATCAAGGTTATTTAATTTCAATTCATAACCAGGCCTGAGGGCTCAGATCAGGGCTCAGATCTTTGTCTTAATCTAATTTTATGCAAACAATTCAGTGATAATGGAAGTTTATATAATCCACATCAAGGAAATCAGAGGGGTTCCCAAAACCTGTAATGAGAGCTGACATCACTGAGTGCACATCAGCAAAACCAAACCCTCCCTGAATGAGGGACTCCAGAGAGCCCCTGACAGAGACAGAGCTCCCCCCATACCCCAGAGGCTCTGAGGGGTTTTGTGGGGCTGTGATGGGACCTGGCAGCATTTCCCTGGTTTGGGATGCTCAGGGGTACTGATGCAGGGCATCCTCAAGGTAGGAAATAGTGAGATCTGACCCCCTGATTCAGGAGGCTGAATAAAGTATATAACTTTATTAAGCTAAACTATATAACACTAATACTATATTATACTATGATAATACTATAATATTATTAATAATAATACTATTATTATTAATATTATAGTATTATTTAGTATAGTATATAATAATTTATTATTAATAATACTTTAGTATAGTATATAATAATATAGTTATTATTATTATTATTATTATTATTATTATTATTATTATTATTATTACTACTATACTATACTATACTAAAGAAAAAGCCATGACTGTCCCCAAAAATCACAACACAGCTTTGACCCCATTGGCCAATCAGTCCAAAAAAACCCTCACCAGTGTCCATTTAACAAATCCCTCTAAGTGAACAATCTCCATTACACATTTCACATGTGCAAAAACAACAGGAACAGCAAGTAGAGATAAGAATTGTTTTCTCCTCTCCCTCTGTGCTTCTCACTGCCTTTCTCAGGAGAAATCCTGGGAGAGGGAATTTTGTCTCTGCCTTTGCTAGGAAAAATCCTGTGAAGGAATTTTGTCTCTGCCTTCTCCAGGAGAAGTCCTGGGAGGGAATTCTGTCTCT